>NW_028088915.1:2920148-3520148 GCF_014824575.4 Sturnira hondurensis
TTGGTGTGTGGCTGTCAATTTCTTTCTTGAGGTCCTCCAGAAATTTCTTTATATATTTGGGTGCTTCTATGTTGGGTGCATATATATTTACGATGTTAATGTCTTCTTGGTGGATTCTTCCCTTGGGTATTATGAAGTGACCTCTGGGTCTCTCTTTATGGCCCTTCTTTTGAAGTCTATTTTGTCTGATATGAGAATTGCTACCCTGGCTTTTTTTTCTTGTCCATTTGCTTGGAAAATTTGTTTCCATCCTTTCACTTTTAGTCTGTGATGGTCTTTTGACCTGAGGTGGGTCTCTTGTAGGCATGCTTTCTTATCCATTCAGCTATTCTATGTCTTTTAATTGTTGCATTTAATCCATTTACGTTCATGGTTATTATTGAAAGGTACTTATTCATTGCCATTTGTGTACCTGTGTTCCTTTCTATCTCTCTCTTTTCCTTCCTTTCCTAAAGCAGCCCTTTTAGTAATTCTTGTGGAGCTGGTTTGGTGGAGGCGTATTCTTTTAGACTTCTTTTGTCTTGGAAGCTCTTTATTTGACCTTCTGTCTTGATTGAGAGCCTTGCTGGGTACAATAGCCTTGGTTGTAGGCCTCTGTTTCTCATTACTTGGAATATTTCTTGCCATTCTCTTCTTGCTTGGAATGTTTCCATTGAGAAGTCAGTAGCCAGCCTTATTGGGACCCCCTTGCATGTTACTTCCTTTTTCTCCCTTGTTGCCTTTAGGATTTTCTCTTTGTCTTGGAGGTTTGCCATTTTAATGATGATGTGTCCTGCAGTAGGCCTCTTTGGGTTCCACCTGATTGGGACTCTCTGCGATTCCTGAATCCGTGTGACTTTCTCTCTCCTCAACTTAGGAAAATTTTCCATTATTACTCTTTCAAGTGGGTTTTCTATCCCTTGTTTTTCTTCCTCTTCTTCTGGTATTCCTATTATTCGGATATTATTACGTTTCATGTTGTCTTGCATTTCTCTTAAATTCCCCTCATTTTTTCTGATTCTCTTTTCCATTATTTGATCTGTCTGGGGGATTCTTTCTATCCCATCTTCTATCTCACTTATGCAATCTTCCGCCATATCGATTCTATTCTTCCTACCTTCCACTGTGTTTTCAGTTCAGAAATTGTATTCTTCATTTCCTCTTGGCCTTTATTGATGGTTTCTATTTCCTTTTTCATGTTGGTATAGTTTGCAGAGAGTTCACTGTAGCTCCCCTGTAGTTTCTGGTAGCTCGTTGTAAGCTCTTTGAATTTCCTGATAATCAGTGCTTTGAATTCAATATCTGATAGTTGGCTTGCCTCTATTTCATCTAACATTCTTTCTGATACTTCCTCCTTTTCTTTCATTTGGGGATTGTTTTTTTGTCTTCCCATTGTTTGTGTTGCTCTTCTTGTTGGCTTCAGCTTCTTAAAGTGATCTGTTCTGGTTTCCTGGGTTTATGGTGTGAAGTTCTGTGGTAGGATGCCTGTGAGATTCAGTGGTGCAGTCTCCTGCAGGTATCTTGGTGTTCTCCACTTCCATCTACTCCTCTTGTTGGTTTCCAGCTGGCCAAACCTTTTCTTCTGGTCTCCCTAGCTGCAGCAGCCTGGGGGCCTATTAGTGTGGCCTTTCTCTCATCTCAGTGAACTTAGCTGGTCTTGCCAGTGCCCTCCCAAGATCCAGAATGGCGCTGCTCTCCCATGCCCTGCTGAGAGCAGGTTTTCCCCCAGGCTTCCCAGCTCTGGCCTGGCATGAGGGCACACACTCCCAGCCAGGCTTTCCTGGTCTGGCAGGCTTGGGCTTGGACCTTTCCCAGTGCTGTGGCTGCACACATTGGGCAACTCACAATTCTTCCAAGCCGGCAGCCACAGTCTGACTCCTGGTGCTTCTCAGTCTGAGCCCAGCTGGGTAGGGATGGAGCTGACGACTGGCGCTCTTTCAGGGGCCTGCAGCCCGCAGCAGCCCCCAGCAGCCCGCAGCTCCCCGAGGCTGTGGGAGCTCAGGCTCAAGTCCCCAGCTCTCAGTTCTCCAAGCTGGCAATAACAGCCTGACTGGCAATAACAGCCTGACTACTGGTGCTTCTCAGTCTGCGCCCGGCTGGGTAGGGATGGATCTGGCAAACGGTGCACTTTCAGGGGCACTGCCAGTAGCCCACAGCTCCCAGAGGCTGCGGGAGCGCAGGCCCAAGTCCTGAGCTCTCAGTTCCCCACTGTCACTCTTTCAGGGCCCCTGCCAGTAGCTCGCAGCTCCCTGAGGCTGTGTGAGTGCAGGCTCGAGTCCCCCGCTATGGGGAATACGCACCACCGGGAATGCACTGGGACTCCTAGATCTCCAAGCCGGTAATCACAACTGGACTCCCGGTGCTTCTCAGTCTGCGCCCAGCTGGGTAGGGAGGGAGCTGGTGACTGGTGGTCTTCCAGGGGCACTGCCAGTATCCCGAAGCTCCCCGAGACTGTGGGAGCACCGGCTCAGGCTACTGGGAATGCCGGGGCCCCCCAGTTACCCAAACTGGCAACCACAGCCTGACTCCACGGGTTATCAGAGCCCTCTGGTTTGCTTCCCAATGTCCACTCCTCTCTCTGCCACTACAGGCAAACTGATCTCTCCTGGTGTTTTCCAATCTGCGCCCTGCTGGTTAGAGAGGGTGCCAGTGACTAGTTCTCTCTCAGGGTTGTTGTTGTTGCCCGCCCTCGGCTCTCAGAGATAAAGGCGGCCCTGCCAGGGCCCTGGCGCTGCCCAGCAGAGGGCCTGCAGCCTCTGCGCTGCTCCCTTGTACCTTGGTGATGATCTGTGGTCAGTCTTCTCTCCTCAACCTCTGGTCATTCAGTGTCCGCTATACTCTCTGGGGTCCTGCTGTCCCATATGCTGGGTCCCTGTTGGGTGTTCGCTGTGCTCCTCTGCAGAGCAGCCTGGTTTTTCTCTGGCACATGAAGGGAAGTGAAATCCTTTGTCCTACTCCGCCCCCATCTTCCCCTCTGTCCATCATACATACTTTTCTGAATAATGCTTTTGGTGTTGTATCTTAAAACTCATTATTGAAACCAAAATCACCTAGATTATCTTCCAAATTATACTGTAAAATTTTATAGTTTACATTTTACATTTAGTCTATATTGTATTTTGACTTAATTTTTGTGGAATATGTAAATGTAGTATCAAGATTAATTTTTACATGGATGTCTAATAGTTGTAGCACCATTTTTGAAAGATCCTCTTTCCATTATCTTTCCTCCTTTGTCAGAGTACAGTTGACTATATTAGTGTGGATATATTTTGGAGTTTTCTACTCTATTACTTACTTTATCATAATCATGCTGTCTTGCCCTGGTTGGTGTGGCTTAGTGGACTGAGTGCTGGTCTGCTAACCAAAGGGTCGCCAGTTCAATTCCTAGTCAGGGCACATGCCTAGGTTGCAGGCCAGGTCCCCAGTGAGGGGCATGTGAGAGATAACCACACATTGATGTTTGTCTTCTTCTTTCTCCCTCCTTTCTCCTCTGTCTAAAAATAAATAAATAAATCTTAAAAAAAAGAATCATGCTGTCTTGTTACATGATGTCTTGATTTGCAACATACGTAAGTCTTGCGTTTGTGTAGTATCAGTCCTCTTACTTTTCTGTTCTTAAGCATTGCATCAATTGTGGGTATTTTTTCCTTGAATATAAACTTTAAAATCAGTTTTGTATATATCTGTGAAATAATCTGTTTGTATTTTATTTGAATTACGTTGAGTCTATAGATTAAGTTAGAAAGAAATGACTTGTAAATAACATTTGAATCTTCCTATCTGTGAACTTAATTTTCTCAGCACCAATGTGTGACAACATATTCAAAGTGTTGTCACTCAAGTAAGGTCAAGCATGCTTGGAATTCAGTGTTTCACTGGAGGTAAATCACACAGGTGTGGATCACCTGCAACATTGACCATAGCTATTCAGACTCCAGCTCTACAGAGCAAAACATTTGTTCAACATAAATCCCATTTGTTAGCATAGATTATCTGATCCACTTGGTACCACTTTCTCTAAAGCCTTGGGCAACAAAAAATGATATTCATCATAAAACACACTCTTAGCATGAACTATCTGTTCAAATAAATGCAGCATGACTCCATAGAAGCTTAATCATAGAAAAACACTCTGATCAGAAATAATATTCCAAGATTTCAGAGCTCATCAACAGAATCCAAGCAACTGCCAGCCCCAAAGGCAGTCCTTTAATCAGAAATTGGTAGTTATGAAATAGTCACAAGGATGTAAATTATAGGATAAGGGATATAATCAATAATATTGCAATAATTATGTATGGTGCCAATTTGGTACCCCAAATATTGGAGGAGCTTCTTTGTCTAACCACTATGCTACATGTCTGAAACTAATACAAAATAATATTGAATGTGAACTGTAATAAAAAATCTTTGAAAATTAAAATAACTTTAAAAAAGGAGAGTGCAAGATTTAAGTAACTTAGGCCTGTAGGTACATAGGAAAGTAACCAGCATTTGTATATTAACACTGTTGGTGTCTTGACACTTTGCTCTAATTATTTATTAGGCCCTGGAGTATTTTTGTTGATCCTTTTGGGTTTTCTACAAAACATGTTTAAACAAAGACAATTCTACTTATGCTTTCTAAATTTATATACTCTCATTTCCTCCTCTTGTTTTATTGAACTAGCTAGGATTTCAGTATGATGTTTAAAAAGGAATGGTGAAAGGGAGCATCCTCAACCTGTCTTCAGTCTTAGAAGAAAAGCACCGAGTTTCTAACAATTAAGTGTAACTTTAGCCAACATTCTTTTTTAGATATTCTTTATCAAGCTGAGGAAGTTTCTGGTTATTCCTAGTTTGTTGAGAGGTTTTAACAAATATTTGCTCCCTTCTGTAAAATACTGTTTCTGCATCTATTGATGCAATCATACAATTTTTCTTCTTTAGCCTGCTATTTTATGGTTCCATTAATAATGGTCAAATATTGAACCAGCCTTACATAACTAGAATAATTGTACTTGGTCATGGTGTGCAATTCTTTTTACATACATTGTTGGAAATGATTTGTTAATGTTTCTGAAAATTATTATGGTCATGTTTATTAGATATATTACTTAATGGTTTTCTTGCCTTATAATGTCTTTGCTTGATTTTGATATTAGAGTAATAGCAACCTTATGAAATAAGTTAGAAAATGTTCCCTATACTCTATTTTCTGAGACCATAGAGAACTAGTGCTATATATTCTGTAAATGCTTGTTGAATTCTGAGCCCAGCTGAGCCTGGTTCTTTCTTTTTCCTTGTTCTTTCTCCTTCTTCTTTCTTCTCCTTCTTTTCTTTTTTTGTAAGGTTATTTTTCAGTCAATTTATTTAATAAATATAGGTTTATTCATATTACCTATTTCTCCTTGTATAGTTTTGGTAGTTTATATCTTTCAAGAAATTATTCAATTTCATCTATGTTATCAAATATGTGAAAAATAAGTTGTCCACAATATTTTATTATACTTACAATATCCATGAGATCACAGTGATGAATAACCATTTTTATTTTTGGTATCAGTAACTGATCTACTCTTCCTTTTTATCTGTTAGACTGAGTAAAGTTTTATGAATTTTATAAATATTTTTAAATAAGTTAAACTACTTTGGTTTTCTCTATTGATTTTCTGTTTCTATTTTCAGATTCCTACATTAATTTTATTATTTTCTTTTTCATTTAGTTCCAAATAATTTCACATTTCTTTCTAAATGTTTTTTCTTTGACTGATAATATATATATTTCAATCTCCAAATATTTTGAGATTTTTCAGCTATGTTTCTGTTATAGGTATATAGTTTAATTGCATTTTTATCTAAGAATATACTTTATAGAATATTATTCTTTTGAATACTTTAAGGTGTGTTTATCATCCAGCGTTTATCCTATCTTTCTTAATGTGCCTTGTGAGTGGGTGATGAATGTATATTTAATTGTTGAATAAACTATTCTATAAATATTAAGTAAATCCAGTTGATAGTTGGTACTGTTCAAAACAAACAACAATAATAGAAATCCAAATGAAACTATTAGAAAAACTTTTAAGTGTCTTTCTAAACTTTATTAATGATGCTAGTGAATCAGATACCAAATAAAAATTGACTTGTTACCAAAATGTGGCAATCTCATTCATCAATACTAAAGATTAAAAAATTCTAAAAATATATTTAAAATATTACATTTTGACAAAGTGGGTTTATCCTATTAGTGAAAATAATCTAATATTGGAATATTTATCAATTTAATTAACCACATTAACATAGTAAAATTAAAACAAATATAATCCATTCAAAAGCAATAAAAAATAAAACCAAAACAGCAAAATCAATAAAATTCATCCATTCAAAGGATAAAACAACTTTCCACTAAACAAAATGCATAATAATTTCTTTAATTCAGCAAAAAGTAGCTACAAAACATTTACATGAAGTGTTAAACAATTAGTAAAATCTTTCAAACAGTTTTTAAAATAAGAACTAAAATAAGAATGAGTACTATTACTACCTCTACTCAGTATTATACTAGAGCTACTAGTCAGCTCTTAAAGATAAGGTTAATAGATGCAAAGTATGCGATGATTAGATTTTATTTGCATATAATATATCTACAAAGAATTCTACACAAATTATGTATCCTATAGAATTTAAAGATTTTATAAATGAATGATTAGAACTATAAACAGAGTTGGGTAATACTGTTGCATATTAGATTATTATGTGAAAGTAATCTGCATTTATAGCAAAAAAAGTGATTTTAATACAACTCACAAGAGCACCAAATATGCAGTTTATAATATATATGCAATCTAAGTGTAAATAATTTTCTTAAAAAAAGACCTCAAAAATTTTAAAAGAAAAGAAATACATTAAAATCCCAAACTATCAAGAACCATATTTATGAATAGGATGATTAAATATTTATTCTCTGTCATTTTTCCCAAACTGATCTAGAGTCAATACGTCAATCTAGCTACAATCACTTCATTTTCTATGATAACTGATAAGTTAATTCTAAAAATTATATATAAATATAAAATTCTAATGATAGTTATGGTACTCTGCAAGAACAAGCTGAGGAATATTATCACCTCAGATATTAAGACTAATAAACTTCAAATTATTTACATATTTAGAAATGTAGTTGTGTGAGACAAAACTAATTAAACTTGAAAGAGTTCTAGATTTATCATATTTGATATATGCCAAAACCTATATTTTAAGTCAAAGAGGAAAAAAAAGAATTTTCAAATAAGTATTGCTGAAATATTGCTTATCAATATGGATAAACATGAAATTGAATTTTTACTTCAAACTATACTCTCAGACCAAACCCTAATAAGACAAATTTTAAAAATAAAAACAAAAATTTAAATTATCAAATAACCATAAAATCATGTCTCTCTAGCATCAACTATATCATCAACAAAAAGATGTAGAAATTACTGGCTATGAGTTTGGAAGAGATTATCATTAAGGACACTGATAATAAGGCTAGCAACTGATTTTTCAACAGAAACACTCCAATCCAGGAGAAAATGGCAAGAGATATACCAAGTATTGAAAAACTAAGGCCTGCAACCAAGACTACTCTACTCAGCAAGGCTCTCAACTACAATGGAAGGTGAAATGAGGATTTCTCAGACAAAAGAAGGCTAAAAGAGTACATTTCCACCAAACCAGGTCTACAAGATTTACTAAATGGATTACTACAAGAAGAGAAAGGAAAGGAATGAAAGAGAAAGGAAGACAGGTACAAAGGGTGGGGAATGAGCAAATACCTATCAATAATAACTGTAAATGATAATGGATTAAATGTTCCTACAAAAGACATAGAGTAGATAAATGGATTAAAAAAAACATGACCCATAAATATGCTCCCTACAAGAGACCCACCTCAGAACAAAAGACCTAAACAGACTGAAAATGAAGAGTTGAAAAAAATATTCCAAGCAAATGGACAGGAAAGAAAAGCCAGGTAGCAATACTCATATCAGACAAAATAGACTTCAAAACAAGAGCCACAAGAAGAGACCCAGAAGGACACTTCATAATACTCAAGGGAAGAAGACATAAACATTATAAACATATATGCTTCCAACAGCGGAGCATCCAAATATGTAAGGGAAATCTTAGTGTACTTCCAGAAATATATTGACATTAACACGGTTACAGTAGGGAATTTTAACACCCCACTGTAAAAAGTGAATAGATCTTCTGAACAAAATATCAACAGATATTGTGGCATTGAACAATGTCCTAGCTCAAATGGATACATATATGGAGAGAGAAAGAGAGAGAGAGCGCCTTTCATCCCAAAGAAGCAAAATACACACTCTTTTCAAATGAATGTGGAACATTTTCAAAGATAGACCACATGATAGGACACAAAATGAGCCTCAACAAATTCAAGAAAATTGAAATTATATCAAGTGTTTTTTTCTGACCACAAGGGACTGAAACTAGAAACCAACCTCAAGGAAAAAACTCACAAACACTCAAACTCATGGAGATTGAATAGCATGCTATTAAACAATGAATGAGTCAAGAATGAAATCAAGAAAGGAATCAGAGAGTTTCCAGAAACAAATGAAAATGAACGCACAACAACCTAAAACTTATGGGACACAGCAAAAGCAGTCCAGAGAGGGAAGTTGATAGCAGCACAGGACTACCTAAAAAAGACAGAAACATTTGAAATAAACAAGCTAACCATACACCTTAAAGATCTGGAGGAACAACAACAAATATAACCCAGAGCAAGTAGAAGGAAGGGAATAGCCAAGATTAGAGCAGAATTAAATGACATAGAGACTAAAAAGCACAATTCTAAGGATCAATAAATCCAGGAGCTGATTCTTTGAAAAGATAAACAAGATCAACAAACCTTTAAGTAGACTCATCGAGAAAAGAAGAGGACCCAAATAAACACAATCAGAAATGAAAGAGGAGAGATTATAACTGATACCACAGAAATACAAAGAATTGTAAGAAATTGCTATGAACAACTGTATGCCAAATTTTGAAAACCTAGGTGAAATGGAAAAATTTATAGAAAAATATAATCTTCCAAGACTGAATAAAGAAGAAGCAGAAAGCCTGAACAGACCAATAACAGCTGACAAAATTGAATCAGTAATAAAAAAAACTCCCAACACACAAAAGCCCTGGACTGGATGGTTTCACAGGAGAATTTTACAAAGCATTTAAGGAAGAGCTAACACCTATTCTTCACAGACTTTTCCAAAAAAATCCAAGAAGATGGAAGACTCCCAAACTCTTTTTATGAATCCAGCATCACCCTAATCCCAAAACCAGATAAAGAAATAATAAAGAAAGAAAACTTCAGGTGAATATTGCTGATGAACATAGGTGCTAAAATCCTCAACAAAATATTGGCAAATACATTAAAAACATCATACACCATGACAAAGTAGGATTCATCTCAGGGATGCAAGGATGGTACAATATTTGCAAATCAATAAATGTAATATATCACATAAACAAAATCAAAGACAAAAATTATTTAATAAAGGCCATGTATGAGAGACCTATGTCCAACATCATATTCAATGAGCAAAAACTAAAAGCTTTCCCACTAAGATCAGAAACAAGACAAAATTGTCCACGTTTGCCACTTCTATTCAACATAGTATTGGAAGTCCTAGCCACAGCAATCAGACAAGAGAAGAAAATAAAAGGCATCCAAATTGGAAAAGAGGAAACAAAACTGTCATTGTTTACAGATGACACGATAGTGTACATAGAAAATCCTATAGACTCCACCAAAAAACTAATTGACGTAAAAAATAAATTTGGCAAAAGAGTGGAATACAAAGTCAATATTCAGAAATCAAAAGCATTTTTGTATATCAAAAGTGAAATATCAGAAACAGAAATCAAGAAAAAATCCAATTCAATATAGAAAATATAAAAATAAAATGCCTAGGAATAAACCTAACCAAGGAGGTAAAATACTTGTATGCAGAAAATTATACAACACTGAAAAAAGAAATCAAGGAAGACACAAACAAATGGAAACATACACTGTGTTCATGGATTGGAAGAATTAACATCATCAAAATGTCCATACTACCCAAAGCAATTTATAGATAATGCAATAACTATCAAAATACTAAAGGTGCCCCTGCTGGTGTAGCTCAGTGGATTGAGCGTGAACCTGCAAACCACACGATCGTGGTTTGATTCCCAGTCAGGGCACATGCCTGGATTGCAGGCCAGTTCACAGCAGGGGACTCAGAAGAGGCAACCATACATTGATATTTGTTCTCTCCTTCCCTTCCCCTCTAAAAATAAATAAATAAATAATATTTAAAAAATACCAATGGCATATTTCACAGATGTAGAATAAACACTTCAGAAATTTATATGGAACCATAAATGGCCCTGAATAGCTGCAGCAATTTTGAGAAAGAAGAACAAAGTAGGAGGTATCACATTACCTGATATCAAATGGTATTACAAGACCACTGCAATCAAAATAGCCTAGAACTGGTATAAAAACAGGCACATAGACCAATGGAACAGAACAGAGAGCCCAGAAATAAACCCAAGTCTCTATGATCAATTAATATTTGGCAAAAAGGGAAGAAGTATAAAATGGAGTGAAAATAGCCTCTTCAACAAATGGTGTTGGGAGAGCTGGATAGCTACATGCAAAGAAATTAAACTTGAGCACCAACTTATACCATATACCAAAATAAATTCAAGGTGGATAAAAGACTTGCATATAAGTTGTGACACCATAAAAGACCTTCAGATAAACATAGGCAGGAAAATCCCAGGTAGTCTACACAGCAACATTTTTACTGATATGTCCCCTGGAGTAAGGGGCATAAAGAAAAGAATAAACAAATGGGATCTCATCAAAATAGAAAGCTTCTGCACAGCTAAAGAAAACAACATTAAAATGAAAGAGAACCAACTATACAAGAAAACATATTTGCCAGTGATACCTTAGACAAGGGTTTGATCTCCAAAATATATAAAGAACTCACATGACTCCACTCTAGGAAGGCAAAAAACCCAGTTAAAAATGTGCAAAGGACTTAAAGAGACACTTCTCCAAAGAGGACATACCAAGGGTCCAGAGACATATGAAAAAATGCTCAGCAAGGCTAGCCATCAAAGATATGCAAATTAAAACCATAATGAGATACCACTTCACAGTAGTGAGAATAGCCATCACAAACAAAACAAACAACAAGTGTTGGAGAGGACATGGAGAAAAGGGAACCCTAGTGCACTGTTGGTGGGAATGTAGACTGGTGCAGCCACTATGAAAAACAGTATGGAATTTCTCATAAAAATAAAAACAGAATTGCCTTTTGACCTGGCAATTCCACTGCTAGGATTATATCCTAAGAACTCTGAATCACCAATCCAAAAGAACCTATGCACCCCAATGTTCATAGCACAATAGCCAAGTGCTAGAAGCTACCTATGTGCCCATCACTAAACAAATGGATCAAAAAACTATGGTACATTTACACAGTGGAATACTACACAGCCGAATGAATGAAGGAGCTCCTACCCTTTGCGACAGCATGGATAGAACTGGAGAGTTTTATGCTGTGTAAAATAAGCCAGGCAGTGAAAGACAAATGCCATACATACAATCTCACCTTTAAGGGGAATCTAATCAACAAAACAAACAAGCATGCAAACATAACCAGAGACACGGAAATTAAGAACAATCTGACAGTAACCAGAGGGGAGGTAGGAAGGGATAATAGGGGGAAAAGGGTGAAGGGTTTTCAGGAACTATAGGGATGCATGGACAACACTAAGGTGAGGTGGAATTAGGAGTGGGAGGTGGGGATGGCTGGGGTTGGGGGAGTGGTGGCAGGAAAGGGTAGACAACTGTACTTGAACAACAATAAAATAAAATAAACAGAAAAAAGAGCACTGATAAAACCTCAATGAATCCATAACAGACAAAAATAATTAATTTTAAAAAATCAACAAAGGACTTTGTGATTTTTAGGAGAGAAAATGGGAGTAAATAATGTGAAAAAATGTTCACCTGATTAATAATCAATGAAAGTCAAATAACAACAATATATTATAATTTCATGCACACTACAGTGGCAAAAACAAATTTTGATAATAATAAAGATTGGGTAGAATATCCAACACTTATACCTTGCTGCTAGGAGTGTAAATTATATATTTTTCAGAAAGCCATTGAGTTTCACTAAGTAAAGCTGAACAGATATATAGTCTATGACCAGCAATTTAACTAGCAGATGAATACCCTAAAGAAACTTACATTCACACTTGAACTTCTCTGGAGGACACCATCCTAGCTTGTACTTATTACCCGGTCCAGGGTTCCCACTTCAAAACAATGACATCTACTCTAGAGGCACAACAGGTTCTTAGACCTAATCATGGACTTCTAACCTTAAGAACAACTTAGCAGATGTTTTATATTGGCTCATTATTTGCTCTGTAGATGCCAACTAATACTTATCCTAAAAAAAGGAGATGAAAGTGGACCCGTTTGTGAGCAACATAAGAAGTTACAAATTTAATGAGAATGTTGTGTCACTAACTTCTTAAGAAAAAAGAAATTTAATCAATTTTGCAGTGCCACCATTCACTGGACCAAAAAAATCTTGTTTAATTCTTACCTCAAAAATTTAAAATACAGTGAGTGTGCTCTCTGACAAGGTGACCAAATGATGAGGTCATCTCCACCAGGCAGTCACTGAGGAGTCTCCAAGTGTTTAAGAAGTTCCTATGGCACACGTATGAGATCAGTTTCCTTTTCTAGAAAGACTTTTGAAGGCTACAAATGCAAAAATGTTTCTTATTGTCACTGGAATGGGACCAATAAACCCTTCCAAATGCATCCTGGAAAAATCACTCTCATTTCCATAAGGAGGCATATTAAACGTTGAACAAACTCACATCATTTATAAGACCAAAAGTTGAAAACAATTCAAATGCCAGCACTAGCATAATTGGCCGTCATGCAAAGAAATATGATAAAATAAATTATACTTACATATTTTATGATGTTAAATAAAAAATCAAAGAAGTATATTGTTAATATAATGAGAATGGGTTGTGTGACAGCCATGTAACCTGGCAGCCAAAGAGAGAGGACTGTAATGCTCATGCATGAACAATGACGAATTTACTGTACTAATCAGTGGAGGTGGTAGGCACCACTGTGTGAACTTGTGTACTACGTTGCCATTGCATTCAAAATGACTGGGTGAGTAGAGCAATGAGTCTGCATCAAATTTTGTGTTAAACTTGAACATTCTTCCACAGAAACTATTCAGATGATTAAGGTCACAGCTAAAGGCAGCTGTGACAGCTGGAGCAACTGGCAGCTTTATTGTGATGATACACCCACTCATGCATCAGGTCTGGGTCAGAGTTTTGGTGAACATGAGATGACCCAGTTGACTCAGCCCCTCTACAGCCCAGATTTGGTGCCCTGCAACTTCTGGTTTTCCCAAAACTAAAATCACCT
The DNA here is from genome assembly GCF_014824575.4 of Sturnira hondurensis. NCBI lineage: Eukaryota > Metazoa > Chordata > Mammalia > Chiroptera > Phyllostomidae > Sturnira > Sturnira hondurensis. Next base: position 2,933,659 of record NW_028088915.1, read on the forward strand.
TTGAAAGAGAAGAGGTTTCAGATAATCAATGAGATTTAGGAAAATACGATGGGGTGGCTGATGGCAATTGGCAAAACTGTGTGAGGTCTCAAGGTACCTATGTTAAAGGGAACTAGGCATCATTGTACAATGTTTCTTGTATGTTGTATTTTCTTCAAGAAATGTCTCTTTCATATCACATGGATGGATACCTTCTAAACAGACTGTGTGTGTATGTTTGTGTGTATGTGTGCATATATATACATGTAAAATTTTTATTTAGGTCACAAATGAGCAAAACTAAACAAAAAGTCATCAAATTAATTTCTATGGACAATTATTGATACCATCTATATAGTACTTGCGTCCAGACAGGGAAGACTGGGATAAAATTTAAAAGATGTGTATAGGGGATTTTCAACAATATTGACAATGTTCTATTTACTTAGCTATATATAATGTATGCACATGTATTTGTTGAGTAGGCATTCTTTATACCACACATACATGTCATAGCCACAGGCCATAATAAACCAATTATGAGTTTTAAATGAAGTATGCCTTTTCTTTACGAAAAAACAAGTATATGTTCTCAAAGTATAAAAAAAGTATTCCTTTTTCAACTTTTGCTTGGAATAAATTTTTTTGGAGAATTTGTTGAAACTACCATGAAAGAGATCTTGAATAATTTAAATAGTGTCTTAAGAAAAATGAGTAGGTTTTATTATAGGCTCTGTGTATGGCAGATATCTTTCTCCCAAAGACCATAATAATATCTACTATCCCAAATGACTTTTCAATTTTTGTACCTTTAAGGGGGTTCTGCCCTGATTTTACTTTAATAATCTACAACCCTTCATAATTATAATCCCCATATAAAATTCTTATGTGCTTATTGTTTAATTCTTCTGATAATATCTTTATTTTTTAGAAAGACCCCTGCTTCAAACATAGCAGTACTTTGAAGTACTTACGATCACTTTAGAAATTCATACGCTGAATTATGAAGTTGTTTGGGTTGAAAGAGGCAATCCAAGGCAGAGGAGATATCAAATTCACTACAAGAGACAAGATTGAGCTCATCTGTGTAGAGAAGTAGTCTACTGTTTGCACAGCTGGGCATGGTGTGTTCATTTTGCAAATATACTTTACTATTTTCTTGGGATTAGTCAGTTTGCTGGAATGGATTAGAAAATTGAAAGTGGCTCTGTCTGATGGCATGATGAACCTATATTCTGATAACAGAATGTTTATATTCTGATAAGCATTGATGCCCCCCCTAGCATTCCTCGTTTGTTTCATGTTTGAAACCAAGGGGTGAAACACTACATAAAGTACTAAACTCAAGATTCTTAAGCTCTTGTAATAGACTGAAAATAGTTTAAAAGATACTTAATTCACTTTATTAAGTGTGACATTCAAGTCATTTGCATATTTGTCACTACAAGAGAAGATTCAAGAACAAAACATTGTCTTCACAGAGTTTGCCTGCAGACAATTTCCTACCACCATTAGTAGGAAGACCTTCAGCAGGCACTTACTGGAAATATTTTTAGAATACTCATAGAAATATACTCCATACATCTCTGATTAAGTGGGAAAAACATATTTTAAAGGTATTTTAGGTGGCCAGAGTTGGGTGAGGGGAAAGAACAGGGCTATTCAGAAAGTAAGAGTTAAAAACAGTTTTAACAAAACTTCTGAACTGCACTAATAGGTAACAATTGTCTTAATAATAATAGTGAGCATAGGGCAGATATCTTTCTCCCAAAGACCATAATAATATCTACTATCCCAAATGCTCTTCCTAAACTTTGCCACTCTATCAAGAGGTGGAGTCTAAGTCTTCTCCCCTTGAAACAGAACAGATGTTTTCAACACTCTCAAACCGATACAGGGGAAGTATCACTGTTACTTTGAAAACTAGGTTATAAAAGGCAACACAGCTTTCTATCTGGCTCTGCTTGGGAAACTCACCTGTGGACCCCAAGCTAGAAAGAGCCCAGGCCACATGGAGTCAAGTAGAACAGAGGCCCCCAGTTCATAGCCCTGTCTGAGCATCTAGACAATAGCCAAGAGGTACCAACTTGTGGTTTTGTGAGCCAAAGAGGTGGCACATACCCTGGCCCTCAGCTGAAGGTGCCTTGAGCAAAGTGAAGTTTTTCCCAACAAATCTGTCAAATTGAAAATCTGTGAGCAAAATAAATAACTGCTGTTATTTTCAACCACTCAATTTTAGGATGGTTTGTTATATAGAGACACGTATCTGGAACAAAAATCTAATAACCATGACTGGGTACAAAATAATAAAGAAATGGTTTCAGAATAAAAGAAAAATATTAAATAGGCTTTGAAGGAACTCTAAAATCAGTTTCTTTAAGTTGTTCAAAGAAAAAATTATGAGGGTCTATTAGACGGGGTTATTCAATGTAAGCTTTGAATTAAGAAGGTAACTGATAAAATAATTACATTACTGTGTTTAATTTATGGTTTAGTAGAATTTCTTCAGATGAATCACTGTCTCCTTTGAAATAGGAGTCCCAAGTGCAAATGAACTTTCTAGAACTTCTGGGCAAGAAAAATGTCAAAAATTATTGAAACATAATAAAATTGTTATAACTTCTGGAGGACTAAAATTGTAGAACTGCTAAATATAATGGGTGAGTTATTATTTTTTGCAAAGGTTCTATTTTATATGCGTTGGTAATTGAGAAGTTTTTTATGTGAATGGAAGCTAAAGAGGACTCTCTACTTGAATAAAATTTAGTTCCATGAAAGTAGGTTATTGATTGTTTTAAGTTTTAAGGCTGGTGACCACATACTTAATACATATTCACAGGGGTAGTAAAACAGATTCTGTAGGGGATATAATCCCCGACTGTTAAAAAAAGACATGCAATAGCCTGCGGCATTAAAAAATTTAGCCCTAACCAGAGTGGCTCAGCTTTTTGAGCATCATCCCTGAAAAGTGAAAGGTCTCCAGCTGATTTCTGCCTGGTCTGGGCACATGCCCGAGTTGTGGGCCCATCCCCATTTGGGGTGTGCAAGAGGCACCCCAATCAATGTTTCTTTCACACATTGATGTTTCTCTCCTTCTCTTTCTACCACCCTTCTCCTATCTCTAAATAAATAAAGAAATAACAATTTTTTTAAAAAATGCTATGATGTCCCTCGTATATGCTTATTTTTGGTCTACTTGACCACAGACTGTTGGGTTCCATGGGTTCTAAGCTACCTCTGGTAAGTATACCTTCCTAGAAACTTTCTTTGCTTATGTTGCCACACCTCTAAGGACAGCAAAATCTTTTTGAGGCTCGACCAACTCCCCACATGTGATGAAGATACTCATAGAGGAATAATAAGAAGAATGATGTCCAACAGATAATGGATACCTGGAGTTCCTTCCATTCTGCTCAATTCAACTCTACATAACACCTACAGGATAGAATGGAGATATTCTGTTACAAGTAATTTCAAATGCAGGTGTGAGAAATAAAGGAATGTGAATATGGAATATCAAAAAGATCAGCTACATGGGCACAAAATTAATGTTCTACCACTCCTACTTTGAGGATTATTTGTCTAATTTAGGTGAGCTTAGCTTTGTACAAGAGTGGTAATCAAGGATTTATGTTGCTTCACCCTTATTTTCCTGCAATATAAAGTTAAGATGGCAGCGATTTTGGTGACACAGTCTAGTTCCACAGTGTAGAATGCGTTAAATGCGTCTTCATGAGAATAAACCCTAAATATGAAAATCATCAACATAGAATTCAGATAACTGTTTATGCACAGGATTTTTAATGGATCCTCAAGAGAGTCGAATCCATTGTTCCGTCCCGCGGAACAGTCAACGGGGGTCCGAGTCTACCTGAAACGGATGAATAGGGATGGGAGCAAGAGGCGCGTAGAAAGGCAGCAAGACAAAGGATTCTGATCAAGCTGCGAATTTTATTTTGGGCGGGGCTGTTATATAGGGGGCAGGGGAAAAGGGGAGGTGGTTCTGATAGGTTGTCCTGTGCATGCTCACTGCATGCTCCTGGCGACGATTGGTAGGTGGGCGCGTGATCAGCATCTTGATTGGTAGTTAGTACTCGTGATCAAGGGATGCCCACAAGGGTGGGGGCTACCTGGCTCGGCTGCAGCATCCTGTTTGGGGCTGCCTCAGCCAAGCCCTCCTGGTGCGATTTTCTTGATGGATTGCATTCACCATCTTTAGGCCCCGACAATCCATGGTATAATACTTTTTATTATCTATTTATATTTTTCATGCTACTGAAGAGAAAATCTAATAAGTGTTTCTATTTCTTGAAAAAGTAATTCCTCGTCCTTAAAACAAGCCTAGAGCCCTGGCTGGTGTAGCTCAGTGGATTGAGCGCAGGCCTGTGAACCAGAGGATCGCAGTTTGATTCCCAGTCAGGGCACATGCCTGGGCTGCAGGCTGGTTCCCTGCAGGCCAACTCCCAGCAGGGGATGCACGAAAGGCAACCATACATTGATGTTTCTCTCCCTCTCCTTCCCCTCTAAAGATAAATAAATAAGTAAAATCTTTTAAAAAAAAAGCCTAGAAATGCTGGCTCATGGCTCATCTCACTAATCACTGTAACTGGATTGATCTAGTAGATGACTATAAAGCATTTTGAAATAGACATTGGTATGCAATTAGTAAAACTGTATAAAATATGTGCATGGGGCTAATCATTGAATCCACAGAGTAGAATCCTTTAAAATGTGTATTTTTTTTGCAATTTCAGAAGGTATTGAAGGTACCTTGAAAAGTGTCCATTGGTTTATTGTAAGAGGTCATAGGAAATATTTAAATCTTAAATTGAGATATATGTGTATTCACACCACACAATATATAAACAAAGTTGATATTTTATTTGCAAAAATAAATGTGCTAAAGAGTATTTTATACATTTATGTATTTTTCAAAAAGCTAGCTGATTTATTCATAAAATTTTGAGTGTACAGAGACAGATTCCCAAAGTGATTCTAATTTTTAAGTTAAATATACATAAATTAATCCACATAATTCTGGGAGCAAAATAATTGTTAGAAAATGCATTGAATTCATTATTAACCATTAAAGAACCATTCAGTAATTACTAATGGCAGAATGATTTATAAAATAAACAACTTTTTTAAATAATAAAAGTTATTTATATAGATGCTCTAATTACTTTCTGTAATATTTACTTAAAAATAATTTTTAAATTTCTATTCTTTTTTAGGAAAAAATTATACTAAAGTTTCAAGACAGAGTTTTTTAACTGATTACATTATTACAGTTGTCCACATGTTTCCCTCTATGCCCCCATCCACCCAGCACCCCACACTCCCTCTAGCAATCCACTTTCCTTTATTTATGTCCATAGGCCACACATATAAGTTTTTTGGCTACTCCATTTCCTATACTTACTCTTAACTATCTATTCTGTATCTATTACTTTGTACTCCTTTTTTTCTATTTATCTTTAGAGGGGAAGAGAAGGAGAGAAGTATCAATGTATGGTTGCCTCTGTGAGTCCCCTTCTGGGAACTGGCCCGCAACCCAGGCAGGTGCCCTGACTGGGAATCGAACCGCGATCGTGGAGTTCGCAGGCCCCCGCTCTACTTTGTACTTTTTAATCCTTTCACCTTTTTCCCCATTCTCCCAAAACCCCTCCCATCTGGCCACCATCTAAATGTTCTCCACATATATGATTCTGTTTCTGTTCTGCTTGTTTGCTTAGTTTGTTTTTTAGATTCAATTGTTGATCGTTGTAAACTTGTTGGTATTTTAATGTTCTAGTTTTAATCTTCTTTTTCTTAAATAAGTCTTTTTAACATTTCATAAAATAATGGTTTGATGATGATAAATTCCTTTAGCTTTACCTTGTCTGGGAAGCACTTTATCTGTCCTTCAATTCTAAATGATAGCTTTCCTGGATAGACTAATCTAGGTTGTAGGTTGTTGCTTTTCATCACTTTGAATATTTCTTGCCAAACCCTTCTAGCCTGCAATGTTTCTTTTGAGAAATCAGCTGACAGTCTTATGGGAACTTCTTTGTAGGTAATTATCTTCTTTTCTGTTGCTGCTTTACAGATTCTCCCTTCATCTTCAACCTCTGATACAGCATTTTAATTATGATGTATCTCAGTGTGGTCCTTTTTGTGTCCATCTTGTTTGGAATTCTCTGTGCTTCCTGGACTTGTATGTCTATCCACCAAATTAGAGAAGTTTTATTATTTTTTCAAATATGTTTCAATTTCTTGCTCTTTCCCATCTCCTTCTAGCACCCCTATGATGTAACTATTGGAATGCTTGAAGTTGTCCCAGAGTCTCCTTACACTATCCTAAATTTTCTGGATTCTTTTTTTTTTTCTCTTCTTGCTGTACAGATTGGATGTCTTTTGCTTCCTTATTTTCCAAATCATTAACTTGATTCTTGGCTTCATCTGCTCTACTGTTGATTCTCTGTACATTGTTTGTTTTTTAAATTTTAATTAGTGTTTCCTTCATATCTGATTGGATCTTTTTTATGCTGTTGTAATACCCACTAAGTTCTTCAAACATCCTTATAACCAGTGCTTTGAACTCTGCATCTGATACGTTACTTATCTTCATTTTGTTTAGTAAATGTAAATGTTCATGAAAAAAATGAAAATAGCAACATTTGACTTCCTTGCACTCAAGGACACAAGGATGTGAGATGAATGGGCTCTTTCTAACTCAATTATCTGTTGTTCTAGAATTCTGATTCTCAGACCATACCTGTGGCAGTTCTGACTCACTTAACTGAAAATAATCTAAAATCATTTTGAATGTTGTTTTCAACCTATAATAAAGATCAACTGTGAGCATTCATAAAAATAGATATATCTTATTCTTATGACCGTAGTGGTTCATTCTGGGGTATTATGAGACACAGTATACCACTGTAATTCAACAAAACACAAAATGTATTTTTGAGGATTTTTCCAGCATTTTGCAAAGCCCTCCATGGGTAACAGAATTAATATCTGCATAGCTACTAATTTAATGTTAGAGTCACTTTTACATATATTGCTTCTTTTGAAATACATATATACAAAATTACATGCAATATACAAATGAGCATGGCCTACTCAATCTAATTGAAGTTTAATAATTAAAGTTTAATAATTAAAGTTTACATAGCTATGATATAAAAATTATTATGTTAGGTGCTAGGCATCAAATGCTTATATTTTTGACCAGGAGGCTGATCATGAAACACATTTTTAAAACAGTATTACAAAAAAAGTTATATAACAATAGTTGTAATTAGGGGACTATGACAGACCCATTAAAAAATTGACACAGTGGATGTAGACAGAGAAAGGGTAGAAGTGGTCAGGGTAGAGTAAAGGCCTCTCACTTCAGCCCTTGAGCAATATTAACACTGAGGGCTGGATAATTCTTTGATGTGGTGTCCTGTGCATTGCAGGATGTTTTGCAGTCTAAATAGCTTCTACCCACTAAATGTCAGTAGTCGCTATGTTCTGACTGTGGCAACCATAAACATATCCAGATGTGACCAAATGTCGTCTAGGGGCCAAGTCATCCCTAGTTCTCAATCACAGTGTAAATGAATGGATTAGAATGAGCAAGATTAAAGATTAATATAAAACAAACTAGATTAAATGGTCGCTTTAGTCAACCAAATAAGAAAAGACAAGAAATGAGCAGAGGAAGGAATGAGATAAGGATATATTTTGGTGGTAGAATATATAGAGTCTATATATAATCCATTTGATGGATTGAAATGGATTGTAATGCAGTTTCAAACCTCAGTGGGAAGAAGTAGTGTCGGGAAGTCTTTATGCAAGTCTAACTTAGAGCAGTTCTGACATATTTGGTATAAGAAAGTGTCCAGAAATACAGGCTCTAACAAATATCACGTTTTGAGAAAACACTGATATAAAAAGCGAAATGCTTTCAGACAAGAGGGTTGGAAATCACGAAGTGCACAGCTCTGTTAGGGGCAAACCATAACTAGAATGGTTGACCTAGAAATCGTTACAAGATGGATATATACTGACTTTGAAAACTGAGAATATATGAATAATCCTTGGCTTTTTGGTATTAAAACAAAAATATTAAGGAGTTTACTGAGCAGGAAAAGGCAAGAATACATCCCTGTTTTTCTCTGATGGAGGACCTTTGTTGCTTTCTCAGAAGTAAATGTCTAGTAGTAATGGCTTATACAATTTTTTTCTGGAAATCTATAAAAGTTATTCATTCTTTCAGTTTGAGCCAAGGATTCAGGGTTGGATTACTATGCTAGTTTTTACTGATTTTAAAAATTCCAGGAAAAAATATATACATATATACATATATATAAATAAAACCTACAATTGTCAAAAATGATTAAATGTCCTAAAAACATTCTAATATATATGACATGAGATTATTTGGGAAAACAGGTCATGTTTATAATTTAGGGGCTTTGAAGTTTATATTTCTAAAGGCAAATAAGAGGAGTGTGTTTCTCAGGTCTGCTGGAAGAACAGAGTGATGCTCCTACAGGCCCTTCGTCATCTGTGCTTCCCAAGCTGAAAGGCTTTGGCTCCTCAGAGGAAAGATTCCTGTCACAGACTATGTTGCCTCCCAGTACTTTCTGTGGCTTACTGTGCATGGCCCATGTTCAAGAGTCCTGTGGTTGATATTAATAACATAGATGACTTTGGAGAAGTAGAAGAAGAATCAAAATAATTCTAGCATTGGGCTCTCATGACCTCAATTCTTGATTTAAGATTTCAGCAAGCTACTTATAATATTAGGTCATTTATTTAGTATTTATACTAAACATATTTGTTTTTATATACTTTAGGCACTTATAAAGGGAAGGGGATCTATTTATTCTCCTACAATACTGACTGCGGTTTCAGAAAGAGTTAAAGAGAAAGATTTTTAAACATTTTATTCAACATTTGATACTGTTTAGTAAACTAGAGAAGCAAAGCAACAAAGGATGATGTTTGCACCAGCCAGGCATTTCTTTTCATTTTGCTAGAGAATAGACACTGATCAAATTATAGATCTTTCGCACTGTCTGTAATTTTCTTTACAATTCTCCCATATTGATAGTATGCAATTTATCTTTAAATTATAACTTTGTGGAATTTAGTTAACATTTGTATCCTAATTGCCAAGGCAGCAATGGCATTTTCATTAGCATTCTGGAAGTTACAAATAACTTTTTAATTGTGAAAATTTAATGATGCAAAGACATATGTTTTGGACAAAAATTTTGCAGAGGCACTGCCATCCTGGCCTGAATACTGTGTAATAGTGTAAGTAATTCATCTTTTCTAACCTTTGAAATGAAGGCCTACGTTGGAATTCTGATCTCCTGTGGCCTTTGTGTAGCTACTTATTAGAGGATTTTGTCTCAGAATTCTACCAGAAGGTTAGCTGACTTCCAGGTTACCTACAAGGGCTTTGTTGTGCTTGTTTTTCCTCTGCCTGAATGTTAAATAAATGTATGCACTTGTCTGAAACTTTTTTCTTTGAACCACAACACCTTAGAGCAAGGATGTCAGGAATGAAAACTAACACCATATTTCACTGATTCTAAAATGCACCTTTTAAAAATAGTATAATGTTTCTGAAATTTGACAATCTCTGGTAGCTAGATGGTAGTCAGGATATACTTATCTATGTATTCTGGCAAGAAAAAAAAGTGCCAGCATTTCAGCTTGTAGAATAGGCATCATCCTGAAAATTAGACATAATAGTGCAGACTCATTTAAGAAATATTGCACCAAGAATCTTAATAGCAAAGAGGATTATATCACATGGGGATAAATAAAATTCAGATATTAATGCCTCTGAGCCCCAAGTTGATTTAGAAAAGTTGAATTTTCAATGTGAAGAAAATTTGGGAACCCCCTAGTTAATGTGTTTTTTCATATTTTTCATTTAATATAAACAAAACTGATATAACAATTGAACTATGTGTAAATTAAATATCTCTGATTAAGTATAAAATAAAAATTTCTAAGTGGTAAGAAAGATTTGTTGTAGCTTGGTAGCAAATAATTTTTTCATAGATTTGCAAAAAATTGTTTATTTTTTAATGGTTAGCATTTTAGAATTGATGAAATATGGTCATTTTCAATGGTAAACATGTCTTAGTTAATTTCTTTCAACACCCTGGTGCTGAGGAAGAGCTCCACACCTCCTCTGAGGGAACCAACTCTTCAGCAACCCAACTACTGCTGAAGAGTTACAGCAATAGTTTCTCAAGGTAAATATGTAAATGAACACTAATCATGACCCTGGGCTGAATGACTTGTGAAATAAATAGGGAGTAGAAGGTGTGGACTTGTGCTAGATAATTATGAAGAAGGATTAGGGGAGTGGGGTCCTATTCAAGATTGGATGGTGTCCAGAAGCTGAAAGAACTCAATAATATTATATGGCAATATTTTTTGTTATTTTTAATGTTTTATTTATTTATTTTTAGAGAGGGGGAAGGGAAAGAGAATGAGAGGGAGAGGAACATTAATGTGCGACTGCCCCTCACACACCCCCTATTGGGAACCTGGCCCACAACCCAGTCACCTGTCCCAAGTGGGAATCAAACCTGCAACCTTTGGTTCACAGGCCAGCATTCAATCCACTGAGCCACATCTGCCAGGTCTAACCTTTTTTTGAGGTGTGAACAAATGGAGCTCATGTTAAATGATAAAAAAGTAGTGACATAATAAAATCGGATATGCTAATCATTTAGAGGATTGCACTTTAGCCTGGCCTGCGTCCGACTAGTCTTGCTGGATACATCATTATATTATGTTAGGAACACTGCAACTTGATCACCAGCTGGACATATTTTCATTTACTCAGTAGGATTGACCAAAAAAACATAACAAAGTTTAAGATTTATCAAAAAGCTCTATTCATAGCTTATCTATTACCTGTCAACACTTACAAAGCAAATAGATGGTCAATGTTAATACAAGAGAACAGACAACTGTAATTGAATGACAATAAAATAATTTTATTAAATAATTTTATTTTTTATTTAAAAAAGTAAAAGAATAGACTGACTATCTTGATTATACTATAAAACAGAAACAGACAAATAAATAGATAGATAAGTCAGATGGATACACTGAACCACTGGAACCATGAAATTCTGGCAGTCGCAAGCCAAGTAGAAGAATCAGCATTACAAGGTCATCCAAGTACAGCAGTTTTAATCCTGAGGGACTGACAGCAAGAGAAAATAAAGGAGATCTTTGGCAGCTTTATGACAAGGTCTGACATTGCCTTAATATTAATACCTGAAGTTACATTTTCTGTAATTTGTAGAATAAAAAGGTGCTCTCCACTTGCTTTGAATGATAGGCATGACTAAGTATTATACATATAAAATTAAGAGAGATATTTATAAAATCCTTGTTCTCGGACCATTGAGTCCTTAAGGGGAATAACAAGGGAAAAGAGTTTAGACACCGGAATTTGAATCATACATATCATGTATGTGACCTTGGAAAATAACAATCTCTCAGAGACCCCATTTCCCCTTTATAAAATAGAAATAACAAACTTTAGGGTTGATAATCATGTTCACTAAAATATATGAAAATTCACACAAGGCATTCAATTAGTGTGGTTAAATTTTGAGTGTAAATCTAATATCTTACTCCAAAGATTTACTTGTAAAATTTCAAACTATCTCTTGCTTAACCAAGAAATAACTAACTTAAATTCTTGTGTGTTGCAAGGATACAAGTAACACAAACATATAAAACAGCCTTAGGGAAAAAGGAGAACAACAAGGAGAAGGAGGAGGGGGAGGAAGAGCTAGAGGAGAAATAACAAAGAAGAAAGAGGATAAAAGAAAGAAGAGAAAGAGGAGGGGGAGAACAAAGGGGAAGTGGCAAAGGCACAGGAAGAAAAAAGAGAATGAGGAGGAAAAGGAAGAGAGGAGAAGAAGAAAAGAGCAGAGACTGAGGGTAGAGAGAGGGCATTTGTAGGAAGTGGAGTGCTTCATTTCTGGACACTCAGGAGGCACTGAGAGGTCTAGATCTCCCTTTGCAACTCAGATTTCTCAATGTTTACACCAATGTCTACTCGACAAGTAAAAGGACCACATATTTATCATTGAAGAGAGCACCCAAACTGTGTAGCTGTCACTCATTTCACTTCTTTAGGGAAGAGAATCTGATTACATAGATAGTACGGCACCCCATGAGATATACACAGAGCAGCCCAAGTCTCAGATTCAGGGGGTATAAGTCGTGGGTTGCTCTTTTTTATTATTATTCTGTTGGTATAACACTGGTTAATAACAGTGTACAGATTTTAGTTGTACAACTTTATGGTATTACATCCATATACTCTGTCGTGTGCTTACCAGACCAAATATACTCTCTGTCATCTTATCTCTGACACTTTCTACCCTCCTTTCCTCCTCCCATATGCTTCCCACCCAGAAACCACAATTCTTTTGTCTGTACGTATGAGTTTGTTTGTTTGCTCTGTTTGTTCACTTGTTGCTTTTGATTTTATATTCCACATGATGTAATTTGAGTGATACCATGCAGTTCTTGTCCTTCTCCATCTGAGTTATTTCACTTAGTATAATACTCTCAAGATCTACTCAAGTGGTCACAAATGACAATAGTTCATCTATTTTATGATGGAATAGTGTTTCACTGTATATACAAAAAACCTATTAGAAACTATAAACAAATACAGTAAGAATGCAGGATATACAATCAATAGACAAAAATTTGCAGTCCTGTGTATTAACACCAAAATATCAGAAAGAAATGAAGAAAACCATCTGATTTATGATGACAACAAAAAGAATACAATAGATAGGAATAAACCTAAGAAAAGAGATGAAGACCTATACACTGAAAATTGTATGATACTATTGAAAGAAATTGAAGCAGGCATAAAGAAATGGGAGGACAGTCTGTGTTCATGAATTAGAAGAATTAACATTGTTAAAATATTAATATTACCCACAGTAATATATAGATTTAATGCAATGCCTATAGAAATCCCAATGGTAATTCTCACAGAAATAGAACAAAAAAATCTCAAATTTTATGCACCCACAAGAAACCCCAAATAGTTCAAAAAGTCCTGAGTAAAAAGAGAACAAACCCAGGGGTATCCCATGCCCTAATTTCAAATTATACCATAAAGCTACAGTAATCAAAACAGTATGATGTTAGCAGAAAAACTAACACATGAAACAAAGGAATAGAACTGAGAGCCCAGAGATAAAGCCACAAAAATATGGGCCACTAATTTTCAACAAAGAAGCCCAAAACATACAATACATTGCTTTTGAATAAAGGGTGCCAATAAGTCGCTGGTATTTGGGACAATGTAATAAAATATATTTACAATAATTTCTAGTAATACATATTTTTACTAGATCAAGGGTAGAATTTAAATTTTGTTTTCATTTGAAGATTAATTTGACTAGAATAATAATAGCTATCGTTTATGCGTCCTTACTATCCATGAGGCAACCATTTGTAGAGGCATTATCTTATTAGTGTCCACAAACACATGGGTAGGTACTTTTATTATCCTCATTTAGAAAGAACATTTAAGCTAAGAGAGGGTGTTAATATTTGCATACATTTAAGATTTATAATTGATTGAATTGTTTGTCTTCTTGGTGTTAACTTTTATAAATTCTTTATATATATTTTAAAAGTTAATCCCTTATCAGATATATCATTGGCAAATATGTTCCCCTATAAGCCAGTTCCCCTTTCATTTTGTTTATGGTTTCTTTTACTGTGCAGAATATTTTGAGTTTTATGTAATACCATTTATTTATTTTTTTCTTTATTTCCCTTGCCCTAGGAGACAAATTGGCAAATTGGCAAACAAATTGCTACTAGAGATTTCTGAGATTTTACTGCCTATGTTTTATTCTAGGATTTTTATGGCTTCAAAACTTACATTTAACTCATTTATCCAGTTTGTGTTTATCCTTGTGTATGGTGTAAATTGTTGGTCTAGTTTCATTTTTTTTGCATGTACCTGTCCAATTTTCCTGACACCATTTATTGAAGGGCCTGCTTTTACTCCATTGTATGCTCTTTCCTCATTTGTCAAATATTAATTGGCCATAAAGGCATGGGTGATTTCTGGGCTCAAGACAAAAAATTCAATTTAAAAATAGGCAAAGGATCTGAATAGACACTTCTCCAAAGATGACATAAAGATGGCCAATAGACATATAAAAAATGTTCAGTGTTAATAATCATCAGAAGGAGGAAAATTAAAACCACCTTGACACATCACCTCATACCTGCCAGAATGGCTATTATCAATAAATCAACAAATAAATGCTGGTTAAAAAAGGGAAGCCTTGTGCACTGTTGGTGGCAAGGTAGAATGGTGTGGGCACTGTGGAAAACAGTATGGAGTTCCCTCAAAAATTTAAAAGTAGAATTGTATTTTGACCCAGGGATCCTACCTCTGGAAATATATAATAAAAATCCCAAAACACTAATCAGAAAGAATATATGCATGCCTATTTTCATAGTAATGTTATTTACAATAGCCAAGATCTGAAAACAGCTGAAGTACAAATCAATTGACTAATGTATTTTTTATATTTTATTTATTTATCTTTACAGAGGAAGGGAAGGAGAGAGGAAGAGAAACATCAATGTATGTTTGCTTCTCATGCATCCCCTGCCGGGAACTGGCCTGCAACCCAGGCATGTGCTCTGACTGGGAATCGAACCACAATCGTCTGGTTCACAGGGCCATGCTCAATCCACTGAGCTATACCAGCAGGGCTGATTAATGTATTTTTTAAAATGTGTTATATTTACACAGTGGAATTCTACACAGCTCTAAAAAAGAAGAAATTCTTTCTATTTCCTACAGCATGAATGGACCTGGGAATATTATGCTAAACAAAATAAGCCAGACAGAGAAATTCAAGCACCATATGATTTTACTCATATTATATGATGATCTCATTCACATGTGGAATCTAATGAATAAAACAAACTGATGAACAAAGTAAAACCTGAGACATGGACATATGGAACAGACCAATAGATCTCTCAGTGGACAGGGACTGGGAGATAGATCACTCAGTGGGGAGAGTGGGCTAGGAACTGGAAGAAATTAACCAAAGAACATATATCCCAATATGCAAAGCCCATCAACACAGACAACAGTGTGGTGAAGGTGAGGGGCTTGGTGGAGAAGAAAAGAGGGGGGAAACAAGGGAAAGTGGGGGACAGCTGTAATAGTGTCAAAAATAAAAAATACAAAATATATATAAGTAAAAGATTTATAGTTTAGAATAGACAAGTGTATAATTGACAAAGGCAAATACTATACTATTTCACTCATGTGGAATCTAATGAGCAAACCGAACAAGGAAAATGGAACAGACTCAGAAATGGAGAACAAGATGACGGCTGTAGGGAGTGGGGTTAGTTTAGATGGTGGAGGGATTAAGCCAAAAGGACTCATGGACATGGACAATAGTGTGGTGTTTGTTAGGGGAGAGGAATACGAGGGGACTTAATAGTAATGGAAAAAAATATAATGAAGATTAAATGAAAAAAGAGAGAGAATAGAAGGACTCAAACCTGTTAAATAGTCCAAAATGTATGTGGGGCCTCAATATCACAACTATGCTAATAAGAAACTGAACAAAAATGGATGACATTTTTCATGGATGTTAGGTACATTTTACATGCAGCTAGGTACATTTAGACAAAGAAAATGAGAAAAAATTATCTGACTTTACAATAAGAAATGTTCTTAAGGTAAGAGCAAAAGTGCTTCACTTCAACGATTATGATCAACCTTTAAATAAGAAAATCAACAGAAATTTCAACCTGTGATTTTAAAGAATCTCATTGTTTTACAGTATTTGTCAGTTTTAAAGTCCTGATATATCTTTAAATAATATGAAGACCTAATGAGGATAAGGCACAGTGGTACTAATTCTTAACTTTATGTATGAATTATAGCAGTTAGTTAATGCAACTCAAGAATAAATATGCCAAGCATGTGTCATCTCTACTCAGAAAATCATTCAGCTAAGAGCCAAACCCAATTTTGTGTTTAGGAAAAGCTGATATAAAAGCTAGCCTTCAAAAGAAAAAAATAAACTACATGCAACAGGATATAGAGTCAAAATAAAGGTAATAAGGGCTAAGTCAAAAACTAAGTGTAACCTTTTGTGGGAGAACTAACTTTGAGAGTGAAATCTTACCATTTTGTGAACATGGAATATTAACCTGATATGAAGGGAAGTAGCATGTCAACTTGCACTTTACAATTCAAACATATACAGATTTTAAGCAAACACATCTTTATACAGGAAATTTAAAAAAACAGTTTTATATAGGTTGCCGTTCCTGAGCCAATTTTCTATAAATAACCCACTGATGTCAAGTGAATTACAGTCTTCTCAGCTAAGGAAGCTGTAGGCAAACCCAGAAGCCTATTAAGAAGGAAACGACAAGCTCCAGGCACCTAACTGCATTAGCTCATCACCAGTAAGCAACTAGAAGTCTAAAACTAAGCTGACTGGGGACTGACTTGCATTAAGCCTACTCCGGGATGTTTTTCCTCCCTGAAAAACCTTTCATGTTTAAAGAGAAAAACTTGTCTTGGTCCAAGGCATGTTTATTTTCTTTTTTAGTCAATGAGATAAATCTATATGCTTTGGTTACTTTTAAAATATTTATAAGAATACAAATATTTCTAAGAATATATAAACATTTTGGGAGATAATAAAATACACATTTACTATCTACTGATGAGTCACGGGTGGCAGTCATAAATTATAACTAACATATCAGTAGATACTCCATTGCTAAGATCTCTCTTTCCCTACCTATAACTCTGTCAAAACTCTTCCCTATCCTCTCTATTGTTCACAGTGCTCATTTACATTGTCTTACCTGTTTCATCTTTGGTTACTGAGCAGTTATTGTCACTTGTAGTGCATGTAATTCATACTGTGCCCAGATTTCTTCGGGACACTTACTTTGTAGACTTTGTTCTGGTGCCTACATATCTTGTCTTCTAATAGTCCACACATGAAACTCTTTTAGGAGTATTACCTTGAGCTACTGGAAACACCTAGCCTTCAAGAGTTGGCCAACACTTGGCCAATGGAGTCTCAATCCTGAACCCCTTGAAGAAAAGCCCAGCACCCTCACCTCCAGCCAGGAAAAATCCTGAACCATGATTTATGTTCCAGGGCTCTCTTTCCAGATTCAGGGTGAGACTGGAATTTTGCCTTAAATCCTACCCTTGCCTGATTGATTGCCTTGCCTCCCCTGCCCTCTGTCCCCTACTTCTTATTAGTTCCCCACAGAGAACATCCTTAATAAATCACTTTCAGATAACTTTCTCTCTGAGGGTCTATTTTGAGGAACTTGGCCTAAGATAGCACTGATAAACTACAATCTAGAAAATGAAAGGTCCCTTTTAGAAAGACACCCATGGATGCTGTCGTTATTGTTGGAACTTTGGGAGCAAGAAGGAGCTACCACAGATACGGATAGAAAAGAAACAGCCAATCTTTAATAAAGGTGAAAGGCGAAGGACAAACTGGATCATAGTTTATGATTTTTTGGACCCCCCATAGGCTAAGTGAATTTGCACAAAACTGACAAACATTCTTCATGGCCTCACCAAGCAAGCATAATCATGAGTACAGGAGAGCAGAAAGCTGAGAGACCCACCCTCACCTGAAGTGCAAGTTCCTAGGCCACCTGAATTCTGAGGATAGACAGAAAAAATTAGAGAAGCTCTTTAGGCATTCTGGTTCTTAAATTGCATAGGAAACAGTGTCTCCAAATTTAGGTACAAAGATTTAAAAGAAGTATTAAAAATGGAAAAGATCCAAGATACAAAGGACAATATCAAAAGGTCTATTGTATTGTTACTGGGCCATGAAGAAAGAAAGTGTAAAATGGGACAGAAAAAAATATCTGGCTCTGGCTGGTATAGCTCAGTGGATTGAGTGTGGGCTGTGAACGAAAGGGTCACCAGTTGAATTCCCAGTCAGAGCACATGCCTGGGTTGCAGGCCAGATCCCTAGTGGGGGCCACATAAGAGGTAATCACAGAGGAAACATGGATGTTTCTCTCCCTCTCTCCTTCCCTTCCCCTCTTTAAAAGTAAATAAATGAAACATTTTAAAAAATATTTGAAGATCCACAGCCAATATGTTTTTTAATTGATAAAAGATATCAAGCAAATATTTCGGAATTTCAGCAAAACCAGAGTGAGGAAATAGAAAGAACACATATTCTATTTAAACCACTGAAAACCAGAGATAAAGAGCAATGGGGCATTTAAACCCTGAGGAACAACAACAACAAAAAATGACAGTTGTTTTCTCACCAAAGTCATAAAGGCCAGAAGACAATGAAATTACATGAAGAAAAAAAGGGCTATCAACCTAGAATTCTATACCCAGAAAAAATTCTTCAAAAGTGAAGGCAAAGTACAGATATTTTGAAACAGACAAAAACTGAAACAATTTATTTCCTGTGAATATCAGTAACAACAACAAAAAAAGTTCTTTAAGCTACTGAGAAATCACAGCAGAGAGAGTCCTGGTTTTATAGGACAGATGGAAATAGTAAAAGAAAATGTAAATATGTGGAAAAATATAAAGAACTTAAAACATTTACACACACACACACACACACACACAAAGGTGTCTTTAAACATCTTTAAAAGGCTGGCCTCTAAAATTTTAAAAATCACATTTTCAACTTATATCTAAAAGGAAAGTACATAATACCAAGAGTATAAATATTGGGATATTGGTATTTGAATAGTGTTGTAAAATGCATATTTTTAATTAAGCAGCAGAATATTCTTTGAAGATAGACTATGATAAGTTAAAGATGCATATTGTAATCACGAGAGCAGCCACTAATATTTAAGAAGAAAGTTACAACTAAAAAGTTCATAGATAGATGAACAGTTCTGGACAAGTCGAAATAGCCCCATTCCATAATACCTCTCTTACAACTCAAACACCTTGACCATAAACAAGAAACAAACTCAGAAAAGCTTTTAAATATGGAACAAAGATAAGGCTAGGGACCCAAAGACTTCAAAAATGATGCAATACGTCCCAGAAGGGGCATTGGAGAAAACCTTTTTGGATTTGTTTCTTTTTTTTAAATATTTTATTTATTTATCTTTAGAGGGGAAGGGAAGGAGAGAGGAAGGAAACATCAATGTATGGTTGCTTCTGGTGCATCCCCTGCCGGAAACTGGCCTGCAACCCAGGCATGTGCCCCGACTGGGAATTGAACCGCAATCATCTGGTTCGCAGGCCTGTGCTCAATCCACTGAGCTACACCAGTCAGGGCTTGGATTTGTTTCTTAATTCTAGCAATATGCAGTTAAGGTGCCTCCATGTCTTTTCTTGAATTGCTAGCTCATTTATTGCTAGCACTGAAGAATGTCTCATTGTGTGGATTTACTATTGCTTATTAATTCATTCACCAACTGAAGGACATCTTCAGACCGCAGCTGACTGCAGGTAACTGAAGCCATAGAAAGTGAAATCATAGCAAATGGTGACTACTCTTGTTACATTAATGGAAACAATGTAGTACTGGTAGAGTGATAGATCATCAGAACAGAAAAATCACAACCAGCCCTGCATAGAGATGGTGAAATGACTGGTTGAAAGTGCAAAGCAATTTAAGAGAGGGAAGATGGTCTTTTCAACAAATGGTGCTAAAGCTATTAAATGTCCATAGGCATAAATAAATAAACAAAGAAATAATCTTGACCTAAGCCTCACATCTTATTACAAAAGTTAACTAAAAATGAATCTTAGATTTAAATATAAAACAAAATTATCAAACTTTCAGAAGAAAAAAATAGAAAAACTCCAGGACCTGAGGTTCACTAAGGAGTCCAATAACATTGCCCAAAACTATGAGTCATGAGAGGAAAAAAAAAAACAATAAACTGAACATTATAAACGTTGAAAACTTTACCTGTAAGACATACCATGTTATGACAGTGAAAAGACAAACTGCAGATCTGAATAAAATATTTGCTAACCAAATATCTGACAAGGAATTTGTATCCAGAATATACATGGAATTCTCAGAATACAACAGTAGAAGTAAGTCAATGCAATTAGAAAATGGGTGAAACACATGAACAGACATCTTACCAAGGAGGATATCCAGATGGCAAATAAGCACACAAAAATGTTCAGCATCGTTAGCCATTAGACAAATATAAATTAAGGCTATGGTGAGGTATCAAAACACATATACTAGAACAGGTAATTTTTAAAAGTTACATTAGCAGCAAATGCTACTGAGAATATGAAAAATCTTATTTTTCATATTGTTGATGGAAATGTAAGATAGCATAGTCATGCTAGAAAAAAGTTTGGCAGTTGTATATATTCCATATAACCCAGCAATCGTGCTCCTGGACATTTATCCCAGCAAATGAGAACTTATATCTACACAAAAGCCTGTACACGAATGTCCACAGCATCTCTATTTATAACTACCAAAACTTTGAAATTATCCAAATAGCCCTCAAAGAATGAATGGTTAAACAGCCATACAATGAAATGTTACTTAAAAATGTAAGGAATGGATTACTGATAACACAACAACTTAATATTTTCAGCTATAAAAGTCCATGGTTTATTTTTTAATGTAATAACATCATCTTTTTATTTAATTTATCTGAATTACCATATGCTTCCATCAAAATAAATACTTTTTCATTGATTACATATGTGCATGTATAGCCTATAACAAATAAATTGGTATTTTCAACAAACTTATGTAGAATAAAAAAAGTCAGATTTTAAAAGGTTACATACTGCATAGTTTAATAATCTATATAATATTATTGAGATGATGAAACATAGTCCTGATTGCCAAAGGTTAAGGTTAGGGTTAGGGAGAGGGGGATAGACATGATTATGGAGGAGTAGCATGAGGGACCTTTGTGGTGATAGAATAGTTTCATGTCTTGAATGTGGAGGTGGTTAAACTAACCCATACATGTGATACCGTTGCATATACTACACTAACAAACACAAATGGGTGCAATAAAAATTGATGATATTTGCAGTTCAATTCCTAGTCAGGGCACATGCCTGGGTTGCAGGCCAATTCCCAGCAGGGGACTCATGAGAGCAACCATACATTGATATTTCTCTCCTTCCCTTCCCCTCCAAAGATAAATAAATAAAATCTTTTTAAAAAACCTGATGATATTCAAAGAAGGTTATGGATTGACTATATTGACTATTAGTCAATATTATGCTGTATTATATAAAATGTCCTTACTGAACAAAATCAGGTTATGGTTACACTGGATCTATTATTTTTAACTTTCTATGAATCTATAATTGTTTCCAAATTCATAAAGAGTCAAAGGAGATATACAGTAGACTGTCAAAACAAACAATGTGCCCTTAGTTCACCCACTGAAAGACAGAAAAGAGGCAACAGAGGAATAAACAGCAGATGTGACAAACCACAACCAAACAGCAAAACATCAGGCTGAAACACTAATGCAGGTATAGATAAATGGCCGAGTTGAGGCATGTTATGGAATATTATTCAGAAATATTATAAGAAAAAATGTTGGTCATATACAACAACTGTGATAAATCCCAAAAGAAATTATGCTGTGTGAAAAAAAAAAGCAAAAAACCACAAAGAACATGGAGTCTCTGGTCATATGTATGTGAGGTTTGAAACCAGACCAAACAAATCTACAGTCATATACTTTAGAAGAATGGTTTCTTGCAATGGGGCATATCTGACCGAAAATGAGCATAGGGAGCTCTGTTGGGTGATGGAGATACTCAACACCTTGGCAGGTGTGTGGGTTTCACAAGTATATGCATGTGTCAAAACTAATCAAACTATATGAGTGCATTTCTATGGATGCAAATTATAGTTTAATTTTAACATGTCCTTTAAAAAGAACTTCAAAGTGTTTTCCAAGGCTACATGAATCATTCAGTGTACATCCTGGGAAGCCCACACTCCATTTGGATCTCACTGGAGTAGTCAGTAATCTATGTAGGCACTTTGGAACATAGACTGCAGGGCTCAGCACCCATTTTTACATGACCACATGTTGGCCAGATGCTACGCAGATACTCTCTCTACCTCGTGTTAACTTCCACATTTTGAAGAGACAGAGTGATGAAATCCCCAAAGTGTTTTCAACCAAAAAAGTAGAGATTTTTAGATTCATTTTGAAGAGGATTTTAAGGAGAGTGCTGGCAATTTCTTCTCTATCTCCTTAGTAGGTAAATAAAAGAGCCTCATATCACTGCCATGGAAACCTCAGTTAGATTTTTTAAGAAACATTTGACTAATTTATAAAGATATAAATCTCATTGTAGTTGTGTAACTATGAAAGTAAGCAAATATACTGCGCCCAAAACCTAGATTGTAAAACTATAAACTTCTGGTGAAAGCCATCCCCGCAGATGCCACCTTTACTCCACTAAGAATTTGTTCCCCATCATTTTAAGAATGGGTGCCACATAATCACTTGTCTTATGTGTACTTTATATGACTTGTTCTTAGAAAATGATCACTATGACAAATGATGGTTGAATTGCGCTGTCCCTCTTCTCTAATATTTTTATTTAATCTCATTCAAAAGAGTAGGAAATAGTTCAGTTAAACAATAAAGTGGACACAATAAAATTTCATTGCCAGTATTTATAAAAATATTAAGAAAAGGGTCTCATTTTCTGAGATGTTTAAAAATCAGTAGGTATAGAAAATACAGTGATATAGCAGGCATAGAGATGACCTGCCGACTAATCTAGAACCTAAAATTATATTAAGAAGCAGTTCAAGTAAAGCTCAAAATCAAGTGTACCTAGTTACCAAAAGTAGGGCAAGGTAGGTGCATGTAGCAATACTGCGATGGCTGTCCCCATATCTCAGGCCTTAATAAAGTGTCAACTTTCCATTTGTTGCTATGACTTTTGTCCTAGAAATAATTAGTGTTTTACCTTTTAGTGCATTTCAAGATGCCACCCTTAGTAGGAGTGCCTGACTCTGTTCCATTAAAGCAAGTAAATAGGTAAGTATGTTTATGGAGCAGATATGTGGAGAACACAGACACTCTTCTCTGCTGAGAATTCGAAAATGGAAACGCAGTTCACTGCCTCCAAGGAGATGAGCATCTTGTAGTTCGTAAGAAGTTGTTGAATAAATTAATGAATGAATATGAGTTCCACAAAGGAGAAGCGAGAAAGAAACTACCATTTATCCTGCATCTACAGTTCCCGAACTCTGTGCTAAGCCTTTTATATATCATCTCATTTAGTCTTGAAGTCTATCCTTGTGTCTTTTGGAGATGAATAAAGGACCTGGAGACAACTTAAGTCATCTGTTCAAAGGCACACAGCTAAGAACAAAGCCATAATACATAGCTGCCAAATAACCTACTCAATTAGATTGCCATCCTCCGATTATTTAGCGGTGACCACAAAACTTGAGTCCAGAAACACACTTTAAATTGATTTGTTTCAACTCTTCATATTTTATATTTGGGCAACTCTTTATCTTTAAAGTATGGCAAAATCTAAATGCCGCTTTCTCAGTGAAGCCTTCCCTAGCATCCCATGCTTCTCAAACCTTCCATTATATACTTTCCTAATGCCAAATACCTTTCCTTTATACCACTCACATTGGAATTACTTCCATCTCATTTTCTAGACTATACGCATGGGGAGCGGTGCAGGGAATGTGTCTGGTTTTACTTAACAAATATACTGTCAATCTCCAAATGGGCACTACATGATAAACTAGAATGATTTCCATAATTATTAAATGATAAACTACATAGTAATTACTGAATGAACAAATATTTTAAGGGGCTTCTTCAGAGGGCAACTAAAATGCTCTAGGTCTAAAAGTGATAGCCAATTATAGGCAAAATCCTCTGAGGGTATAATATAAGAGAGAGAATTGGGCTCAAGGAAAGAGAAAGAGAGGGGCCACTATGGACCCCTAAGTAACTCAGTGCCTCGATACACCTCAGACAAAGTCAGGAATTAGGCTGATTTCCATATGGCTACTAGGTTGCAGTTGTCTACTTTATCAGCTGGAATGAAGATCTCTTAAAATCTCAGTGTTCCCTTGCCCAAAACTGTGAACTCATCTCCTCAAATTCCCAAACAATGAGCTGAAACACTGATACCATCTCCCAAAATTGTGCTTGAGTTACAGAAAAATTATATTCAGAATTAGAATTTTGAATTGAGTGCATTTTATGGACATAAGAATAAGTTGATCAAGGGGTTCAGTGAAGATGAATTTGTTCCCTTCATTCCTTCTCTCAAATGTATTGGGTGCTTACTATAATATATTCAGTGACAGAGAGACATTTTTAGAAGAAATGAGTTGTGCATCACTATAGATTCTAGACAAGTACTTAAAGTGGAGATTGCACATTTGACTTAAACGTGTTATAAGTCATTTAAAAAGAATGCCTGTTAAATTCCTTTGCAACTCTTACTTCATGATAATGGGACAGGACAAATGAGTGACTTTTAAAACTGTTAAATGTCTGATTTGTAATTTTAGTTTCCAGGGAAGCATCTGGGTATAAAAACCTGAAATGTTGAAAAAACTTTGAATTGTCATCTAATTTTATAATTATATGCATAGGTTCAGTCTCCTCAATTTACTTCTTAATTATTTTGCATTCCTTACTAACCAACCCAACTCTGTCTATATAGTTAGTAGACAACAAATGCTGGTTTGTAAATGAGTACATTTTATTGCTACCTGTGTGTGTGGGGGCGGGGGTGGGGGAGAAAACCTGGGAGAGGGAGAGGGAGAGGGAGAATGAGAGGGAGAATGCCTTGTCATCCAAAATAACCCCTAAAATTGTAAAATTATTTTCAAACTTTAAAATAATAGCGTTTTGATTACATAAATAATATAAATTAGTCTCTGAAATTTGGGACATAAAGAAAGTTACAAAGGAGCTGAATAGTTTTTGCAATATTAAGTTCTATTTACTTTTCTCATATTTTTGTTTCCATTTCCTTTCCTCCCATTCAAGAAGTAACAGCAGTGTAAAACACAGAAGTTGTGTGGCATTGCTTCAAGGAGCTACAGGGCCTAAGTTTACTATAACACCCTTTGTATTTTGTTTTTCGAAAATCCCCTTGAGTCACGTAGAAGTGGGAGAAGAAACCAATGGACCAAAGCGAGGGAAGAGAAGCCGCCTCCTGTTGAAATAGGGAGCAGTGTGTGAGGTTTGGTCCTTGGGGACCCAGCAGCTCTAGCTGTGCCCTTCGGCAAGGTTGTGATGAAAATCATGACCAGACCCTGTAAAGAATTGAAGTCATGAGGTCCCCAGGCTCCCCAGAGATTTCTATACCCCAGAACAGTACAGAATCTGGAATGATATATTCAGCTTAAAGGGTCCATTCTAGGTTTAAAAAATGAAGAGGCTTTGTTAGTGGAACCCTTGGTTTTCCAAAATCTCCCTCTCCACAACAGGACGAGTTTTCCTAATAGATTCAACCCTGCAGTCTTTGAGATTATTATGGATATCTAGTCATCATCCCTGATCCCTCCCTTTCATTACCCCACCAGTCCTCTCCCCCATCGCCCTCAGAACGAATCCTGTCATTTCGGCCTCTCGAACGCGTTTTCTGTCCACTTTTGTCACCGTCACTTCTTCTACCCTAGACCAGCCACTCTCTATATACTTCCTGCCATAGCTTTCTAATATCCTCCATGCTCGCCTGCATTCAACCTATTCTACGAAGCAGATTTTATTCTTTAATGTAAAGTAGATTTTGTCATTCTCCCTTCAAAATTTCTAAAGTTCTCTCCTCACTTGAAATTACAACCATAAAGCAGTTCCATGTTTTTATTTTTGGAGGAACTTCCATACTGTGTTCCATGGTAGCTGCACCAATTTGCATTCCTAACAACAGTACACGGGGTTTCCCTTTTCTCCACATTCTCAGCAATACTTACACGTTCCATTTTAATGGGTGTTCAAGGTGATAGCTCATTGTGGTTTTAATTTGCATTTCCCTCGTGATTATAATATGCACCCCTATGTTTATTGCAGTTATTTCAATTACCAGGATATGGAAATAAACCAAGTGTTCCTTAATAGACAAGTGGATAAAAAAAAAGTATTGGTAGATATACACAATAGAATATTACTAAGCCATGAAAAGGAATGAAATTTTATCAACTGTGACAACATGGATGAATCTAAGGGATATTGTGCTAAGGGAAATGTCAGAGAGACAAAGACAAATACCGTATGATTTCACTGTCATGGGAAGCCTAAAGAACAAAACTAAACAAAACAGAAATAGGCTTGTAGATGCAGAGAGCAACTTTGGTTGCCAGAGGGGAAGGGGGTTAGGCGACAGAATGAAAACTGTGAAGGATTTAAAAACTAAAAATTGGCAGCTATGAAATAATCATAGCAACATAAAGTACAGAATAGGGAATACAGTTAATGTTGTAATAAGCATGAATTTTGTCGGGGGTATTTGAATTATCTGGAGGATTACTTTGTAAATTATATAATTGTTTAACTACTATGCTGTAAACCTGAAACTAATATATAATAATATTGAATGTCAAATTTAATTTAAAAAATAAAATAAAATCATAGCCATTACCTAAAGTCCCTACCTGTTCTTGCTCCTGACTATTTGTCCACACTCACCCTGGGACCCTTTCGCTCTAATTCTATTCATAATCACGTTTTCACATCATGTTTTGCCCAAGTTCTCTTCTCTCTCCATCTGATACAATGTCCCCTAGATCATTCTGTCAAAAAGACCCTCTTTTTATTCAGTTTTCATCTCTAACTTTATATCTTCAGAGAGATTTTTCTCTGGCTTTTCCAGAAAAGAGAGCCCCTACTCCATCTGACAAGGCACCTGCCCACAGAAGTGACTTTATTAAGTGTCACAATGTGTCACTGGGTTATCTTAACTAAAGCTGAGAAAGAGAACTTCAGTAACTCCACTAAGGCTTCCCAGTTATTTTGTTTTAGAGCTGAGATTCAAAATGTAGAATAATCTGCACTCTTAAGTTCTATGCTATTTACTCGTGGGTTCTAAAAGTATTTGTTGAAAAAATGAAAGAAATGAATGTCAGCAGAAAGCATGATGAACAGGAAATGTCATTCATTTCCCATTTTTTGGTTCCATATTGGCTTAGAGTCTGACCTTGTGAAGGAAGAGAAAGCCACAATAATAACTAAGAATGTTTATGAAGACTGGTAAGATATGATATCAGAGTCAAATGAATTTTATTTAAAATAAAAACAGAAGTGATTTACTTCTCAAAATATATTTATAGGCAGAGCCCAGTATTTCATAGTGCTTTTTTGGCTATATTCTTACACATGATTAACTTTGGGATTTCAAAATGGAACCCACCATTATCCTTCATGTACTCCCCAAATTTGTGTCCACATTTATTACTATTTCATACACATGCAATTAGGCTGTTTAAGTATGTACACAAATACAAATGTGTATCCCTGACAATGTTAAACAGAAAAACTGATTGAAAAATACTGTAAGTCCAAAACTCAGAATCCTGAGAAGTTTGGTTAAATTAAAAAAAAGTCCCACATGCAGTCTGGTAAGTGGTCTGCAAGTGCTTTTCCAATGCTTTTTATTTCTCTAGACTCTTCTGTGAAGTGGTGCTCAAGGAATCATAAATACCTTCCACTGTGCCTGTAAAGGGTAGGATTCAAGCCCCATTATTATGAGGAAATGAAGGCTTAGGCAGTTTCAGCAAATTATATGAGGCTTTGGCCAAGTGGCAGTGAAAATTACTTTCTCTGGTTTATAGTGTCTGTTGGGCATGAAAATAATTGGGAATGGCTAGAAGTACCCAATAGCATGACAAAGTTTCTTCCTAGGAAACTAATTCAACTTGCAAGCCACATCGTATTCTCAGAGATCCCTTTCCCCCCACTTGTTTCAATGGAATTTTTATCCTTAAAAATGGACATAGCGCTCCAGAAATCCATTTTATTTAACATTACTCCTGCTTGTAGCATTGCTATGATGTTAAGATGTATGGCATATTTAGGTATTCTGGGTGTCATTCTCAATGACACGTTCTGTGTTATTGAGGCATTTTCTCTTCTGGGCCCTGAGTTCTATACAGCAACACAATTTTATTATACAAGGCTTTTCTGATTTTTCTCCTTTAACTTCGTCTCCCCCTACTCCATTTGAGAAGCAAGTGGAGTAGAGTAGAAGGAAGCGTGCCCAGGCGAGTAAGTTATTGTTTCATTCCCCAAACTAAAGCTAATTGTATTAACAAATGTCACCACAATAAATTTAATTTAAAAATAGGCATCTAATTAATCAGTGATGTGAAGATCTTCCTAACAATCACCATTCCCGCTCAGGGTGAAGACAGCCCTCTTTTGTGGATCTCTCTACCCTATACATATTTCTGTCTCTCCTCTATTACTGCCTTTATAGCTTATTTTTGTCTTTGGCCAAAGGGGAACTAGTGTACTGTTACAATAATTGTTGGAAGTCATTTGTTAAAATTCATATTCATTCCTTTTTTTAAGTTTTAGAGAGAGGGGAAGGGAGGGAGAGACAGAGGGAGAAAGACATCAATGTGTGGTTGCCTCTCATGTGCCTCTCACTGAGGATCTGGCCCGCAACCCAGGCATGTGCCCTAACTGGAAATTGAACTGATGGCCTGGTTTTCTTGCTGCACAGTCTGGCCCTCAATCCACTGAGCCATGCCAGCCAGGGCTAAAACTCACAATCATTCTTAACTTCACATACAAAAATAAAGGAATTCAGAATAAATTGGAATAGAAAGAATTAGCATATAGAAATAGAAGTAATTGCGCTGAAAATTATTCCTTAAAAGATGATCTAAAGTAAATATAGTATATATTTCCTGATGATACAACCATTTTATTCACAGTTATGAACAAAAAACCAAATACCTGTGCTTAATACTAGCATTTATTTGTCTGGTTGTTGTAGGCATGGATTTAAAAAATTAGAGGAAAAAAGAGAAATTTGACATTGTTTTCAAATGATGTGTCTTGACACTAAAAACATGCAGGGCAATCTGTTAAAGAATGTTTAGAAAGTATACAAGTTTTATAAGGTAATAAAACTGCTAGAAGAAGAAAACAATAATTTATCTATTTTTCATATCACCAGTAAGAAACTGATGCAAAAATAACATAATTACAAAAGAAAAACTAATTTTGACTTAAAAAAAAATCCAAGTCCAGTGGGAGCCAATTCTTTCTTTTTTACTATTTATTCATGGACAACTTTTTAAAGTTTGATACCCACTTTGAGATTTTGATGATTATACTCCAAATATAGGATGCTTACATTTTCATTATTCATCTCTCACCCAGCAAGTGTTTTGACATTTTATTTGGTTTTAATACCTCAATAATCTTAGGCAAAAAAGATGGGTTACAGTAGATAGGCATAGGTAACTGCAAAAGATAGATTTCTACCAAACCATACCTTGTGTGCACATGGGCACGGCGAATCCTAATCTAGTTCACCCTTGTAATGTCTTATATCTCATTAGTGAATATGTGACTTTCCATGCTGTTCTCTGAATTTCTTTCTTGTAAATCAACTTTGATACACAATTCTTGGAAATATAAAGACACATCAGAACAAATTTCAAAAGGGGCCATATGTGACATGCCAGAGACAAAAAGCCTGATTAGAATGGAACCTGGAATCTTTTTATGGTGCCGAATATAATTTAAGACACCATGTTGTTACTTAGGAGGAGGCCTTATTTATAACAGCAGTACCATGCTGCATAACAGATGCGAGTGGAAAGTGGAGCTATGGTGAAATTAATTTGACCTTTCTCTAGCCTGCAGAACGTAAATCAGATATATTTAATAAAGAGCAAGTTTGCACGAAATAGCTTCGACTTCAAAAGTGTAAGGCTTCAGTGAAAGAAATGAAGGCAATGCTTTGTACAGTTCTGAATATAGTTTAAATTAAGCAACAATGATGAAAAAGTGTATTTTGGAGATGCACAACTTTTCCTCATTAGATACATGTGGCATACTTAGTGATTCAGTCTTTTCACTGCATTTTTCAGGCCATTAGGCACAGTACAGGTATCATTTTCTTATGTATGTGATAAAAATTTAACTTCTGATGTCTAACTAGAATAACTGCATTAAGTAGTATTTTGGTATTTATTTGAGGATGGTTTTGTTATCGCATCTCCTATAAAGTCTATGATCCAGTTTTTAATAAGATCCTGGAGGTTTTGAAATCTTTTTATATGAAAAGTGATGGCACGATTCTTCCTCAAAATAAAAGCCAAATGATTGGAGTTTTTCTGGCTAGGAGAGAGGGCAAAAGTTTATTCTGAAGATAGAGATTTTTAAGATTAAAGTCAGGTTTGGCAGGAAGCCTGCTTCATCTTAATGAAAGAATGAACAGAGGCCAAACTCATTGCTATTGGAATGCCTAGCAGCCCCAAAGCACGTAAGTAAAATTAGGGAGATACCACACGGATTGTAGCTTGACACGACCATGATATAAAGAAGTCAAGTTCATTCATTCATTCTGTCTTTCATTCATTCAAAAACAAATCTCCACTCTGTACAGACTCTGGGAAAGTAAAATGAGAAGCAGACATTGCTTTCAAAGTGTTCTCATCGGATCAAGTGCAACCATTTGCCTGCAACACGTCTCTCTCAAATGCCTAAATGCCATAATTATGGAATGTATAAGATTCCAAGAAACACAATTCTGCCTGTGGAGTATCAAGAATGGCTCTTGAGAGCAACTGATTCTTTGAATATAGATAAGAATTTACAAGCCCCACAGGGAAGAATGCTTGTTCCAAGCAAAGAAAAAGGAATGAGCAAAGGAACTGAGTAGAGAGTGAGTATGAAGGGCCTTGGATGCCATGCCATGGAGATTAAATTCTGTCATAAAAGTAACGCAAACTTTAAAAATGCATTAAGCCAGAGGAGTTACATGGTTATATGTGCAATGTGGAAAGATCCACATGATTACAAAGTGTGTCTGAAGGTGAGGTGAGAAGAGTGAGAGTGAGATCATTACGGTGAGGGAGACCTTTCAGGAGGCTGCTGTAATGGACTAACCAAGGTGAGGGTTTTGTGCGTGGTGAAGGGAGTAAAGGGGGAAAGATGAATTAAAGGGACAGGGAGGGTGATTAATAAGATTTGTGTCTCATTGGATGGATGGGAAATCAACAAAAATTAAGCACCATTTAATGGAAACACTTGGATTTGGGATGCCAGAAGAAAATCCAGTAAGATGCCCGGAAAAAAAAAAAAAAGGACTGGGGAATATTTGACCCAGGAACATATTTTCAGAAGTCATTGGCACAATAAACCCTTTGAAGCCCTAACATTAGATGAGATAGCCCAGAAATTTGATACAGTGCAGGAAAAGATGATCACAAGGATAAAGTAAGGAGAAACAGAAACATCTAGTTGGGAGGTCTAGAAAGGAGGGTTAGAAGGAAATGCCATTGTGGCTGGGGAAGGAGAAACTCAGAACAAACGAAGGGCATTTCCCTTGTTTCAGGCATACTATTATGTGTTTTACACACTTTCTCATTATTATTCCCAGTATTTGAAATGATTTACATAAAATATTGATGTAATTGCTTTATGGACTCATTAGAAATATAAAATTCCATATTTAAAAATTAAGCTCTGGCTGGTGTGGCTCGGTTGGTTGGAGCATCATCCCATACATCAATGATCCACCAGTTCTGACCCTGGTCAGGCCACACAGCTGGTTTGTGGGTTCAGTCCCTGGTCGGGTGCCTGTGGAAGGAGGCTGATCGACATTTGCCCCTCTCTTACATCAACATTTCTCCCCGTCCCCCACTCTCCCTGCTGCCCCTCTCTCTAAAAATCCATGAATATGCCCTCAAATGAGAATGTTAAAAAAATTAAGAACTCTGTAATTTCAAAGCTAATTTTAAGCTGTGCTTACATTTTTTGTGATTCCACTTTAGTTAGTAAGCAGAAATTTTGTGTTCCTAACATTCATTGTTAGTAGTTAATGAAAAATCCTGTTAACAGCATCACAATTCTTACTTACTTTGGTGATTATTGTGTTATTATTTGAACATTTTGTTAATATAATTTAAAATATTTTTAATGTCCTATAAAAACATCTTCCAAACATGAGTTAAGTAGTGGACCTTTTGTTGAAAAACAAGCTGGAAATTAGCAAGGCTGGAACACAAACTAGATGCACGGTGACCAAACAACCACCATGATATGATGCTAACTTCATAAAAAGCTGTGAAATATTAGACGTAATTCTAAGAAAACAGGCAAAAGTATATACCAAGTAAAGCTTTACATTTACAAAAGGTATCATTAAGCCAGGCAAAAATAATGAGCAACATGTAAAAAAAAGATCTTGGCAAGTATAACATAGCAGAAATGTGATCCTAAAGCCATTTTCACTTTCCCCACAAACTTACACTTAGTTTTTAAAATTGGTCTTGAATTAAGATTTTGCATGACCTCAATTTTCTGTATTGTGACTATTCTATAATACAATCCATGAAGATATGAACACAGCATGCTGGGACTTATGAAGATGATTTGAAAGGGGAAAGAAAAATCCAACTATGAAGGACAGTGGGTAGAGTGGGACTGAACTAAGATGTCATCAGTCTTGACAACTAAGAAGTCATGTTTAGAGCATTGGCAGTAGAGTCTGGGTCAAGGAAAAACTACCTAAGTCATGCCTGGAAGGTTGGAGTATTCAGACTATCTGCATGCATGACCCGAACAGACAGGTTTGTAGAGGAGGAATACCCCAGGATGAACCCAGTGGAAATCCCACGATGAATTATCCAGGGGGTCAGGACATTTGTTGGGAGACGCAGAAGGGTGGAGTACATGACCCTCAGGGTATAAGAAGTGGGGATCTCAGGCCACTGCTGAGATAGCTAAACTCCTCGCCCCAAGGTGCTGCTCCACACCGTGCCGCTCCACTACCGTGAAGTCAGAGGCTCGGCCCTGCTGGACTGTGCACTTTGTCCTGCTGCCAACTGGCTCTAGAGATTCTGCCTTGTAAGGTGAGGACAGCTCCCTGCCTCCCATGCTGACTTCCGAACGCACAGAAAGAGACTCTGGGACTGGGGTTTGTTATCTCCCAATTCTCTTCTGTGATGTTGTTGCTGGTAGCATCCGAGTGATTTTTGTGGTTATTAGGTTAGTATGGATTTGGATTGACTCTGCAATAATAAAAGCTGAGTAAATAGCATCCTCACCTGTGTTAGCTCCCTGTTGTTTCTTGGTGCCAATGTCACCTGTAGGACTAATGGTCACAGGTGGCTTGGAGCTTTTGGTCTTTAGGCCCAGATGAGATAGCCTGAACAGGAATCGAAGTCTGGCTTACAGGAAAGACTACACTGTGAAACACATACTCGAAACACAGTGGGAACAGAGGAATAGAACAGCAAGTGATTTTGTTGAAAAAGGAAGGCAAATAAGGAATGCCAGAATGCAACGCAAGTGGTCATTGCTCAAGTGTGCCTGTCCACTTCCACGCAGAGCCTCCTTCCATACTCTCACAGAATCAGTGGATTGTCTAGGAAACTTTATGCAGACAGCAGCCTACGGATGCTTCTCTGCAGCTTCTCCGAGCAGCTCTTATGCTAGTGTCTTGGGAGGCAGCTGTTTCCTCTAAAGTTTGTTTTTACTGCTGGAACTTGGTAGAATATAGAGAAGTCTTGATTTGCCATTCAAGTATTCCCCAGAATGATGAAGAAACTGGAACAACTAACTAATAATCCAAATCAACCAGCACTCAGGAGTCAACCCTTAGCTGTCAGCAGTAACAGATTTTGGATTGGGGAAACGAGTCAGTGTTTTCGGCACTGTAAACTGAGAATTGTTCTGTGGTTCAGGTTTCACCAACGATATGTACACACCAAAACTCGCTTGGCTGTACACGTGACTTCAGAGCAGCTGAGTATTCATCTGAAACTGAGAAGTTTTCCTTCAAATAAAATGTCACCTTAGCATGTCTGTATATGTCTTAGGTCTTAAAGATTATAATAATGACAAGAAACTGGGTAAGTTCCCAAACCTGGAACAGATCATTCAGGTGATGAATATTCCCCATACAGTTGACAACTACTGTGTCTGCTTCCTAAATGTCTAAGTCCACTCCCATTTGATGAAATAGAAGTTTATTATAAGTCTTCCTCCTTGAAGAGATTAGGCATTTTATTTTTAAAAGAACCATCTGGAAAGGCATGTGTTTCCTATTTGAGCTATGCAAAAAATAAACAAAAGATAAATTTTACTGAGATTTAATCTGACGTTTATCCCTAACCAAATGTTTTTTAGAGTGTATTCTATCGTACAGGTGCCAAAATAACAAAGAAGCTAAAATATTTGTATCTGCAATAATGCAATCAATTTCTCAGACACTGTATATAAGAATCAATTATTTGAGCCATGATTACATGGAACCTTTGATGACAATGTCAAATATTACATTTTTTAATATAAATTATGCTGTACCTCTCCTACCTCTCCTCATTTTATTTCAATATATTCATCATTTTGAAAGGATCATGCTTTGAACTAGCAGCAGATGTTAATATAGAAATATAGAACATCTCAATTTTCTCACTGCTAACTCAGCTTACTGAGCCAATTTCACAATTCTCACATTCCTGAGTCCTTGGAGAAAATGCTAATTTAGATTGTTAAAATTGACACGGGTTAGGGTATAAAGGGTAATTAGCATAAAATCCTACACAAAGTGTTTTTAGCACCATTAATCAACACCCACCTAGGCATACACTTTTTTTTAGTCAGAGCTGAAGTGTAACAGAGCTGAAAAATATCTCAAATATTCGCTTCTAGTTAGGTAATAAAAAATTCAGTTTGTCCTTAAATCAAATTTGAGGGTCTTTTAAGGAAAAAAAAAGACAGACTATGCAGTTCAAGTTGAACTTTTATTTTACACTTTAGAATTATTTAAAGCATAGAAACGCCTTCTCTTGAGGAAAACACCTTTTAAACACTTGTGTTTTTGACATATTTGTGTCAATGCTGTTCTATGCATGTGTTGTTATTGCTAAAAAGACTAATCTGTTTTTCTTTTTCCTCCCTCGATGCTTGCAAAGGCTGATGCATTTGGCACTTTTTAAAAATTCATTACAGGATGACACTGCTAGTGTTTCTGCCTCTTTCATTGGCCAGATTCCTATACCCAAAATAAGACACTGAGGTTTGAATCCGCTCATCAAGACCATGGTATTCTTGGTTCCTCGGATTCTGCAAGCCTGCTATGTTAACTGAAGCTCTTCACCCCCAGCACCTCTGCCCTTGCTAATGGTGTGAACTAGTGCACTAGTGACAAGAGAACTGTCTTCCAGTTAGATGAACGACTCAAAATAAAAAATAACATACAGGCAAGTAGAACAAAGAATATTTAAATTTCAGGAGCAGAAGGCATGTATGTTCTAGGGAGCCAGTCTGTGTATGTGTTCCTGGGTGTCCAATGAAGGCTGCAAACGTGTTACCCCAGAGGCCACTTATACTACATAAGATAAATGCTGTTTTGTGTAAGACAGTGGTTGGGCAGAGGAGATAGAAGCAGAACAGAGCAACCTCAGGAGAGAGGCTGTTTCTTAAAAAATCCCAGACAAGTGCTCTGACAAGCGCTGGTGCTAGAGAACATGGAGCAGAGGCAGCTAACTGAAACTGGGAAAAAGGACTACGCGGAAGGATGCATAGGGTTGGCCCTGGTGAGGAAGAGAGTGAAGAAAACGTTCCTGACTTTGAGAAACACGTGTGGGAGACTGCACAGGAAGAGAGTCATATGTTCTAGGAGCTGAAATGGAAACTTGTATGTCAGGTGATGAAGGGCCTCAGGCACAGTATTGAGTTGGATGGAATCTGAAAAGCAATGAAAAGTAAATGAAGTATATGATACAAGGAGGTGCACATGCATCCTTATATTTTAGGAAGCCCCCTCTGACCGCAGGGTGGAGACAGACTGGATTCTGGAGGCAGGAGCTCAGTAGGGAAGTGACTGAAGTTGCCCTCCTTTGGAACGCCGTGGTTAGAGGGCGGGACTGCAGTAAGAGGGAGAGTGGGGCTAATGACAAAAACGATTCACATATATTATTATTTATCACAGGCTAGGCCAGTGTTTGCCCTGCACTATCTCATCAAATTGCCACACACAAAAAATTTCTGTATTTTAAGGTCCTATTTCTCTATAGTTGAGAAGACTCAGGTGTAAGGAGAAAATTGGCTCAAACTCGGGCCTTCCCAAAGGCTAACACTGGGGTTTGAGGCCAGGGAATCTTGCTCGAGTTTTCTTTGTCTTCATTCTGTCTTCCATGGGAATTTGGAAGGAAGGACTGACAGTGCTCAGTGACAGACCAGTCAAGGTTGTAAGTGGAGAGGAAGAAGGTCACAGGGATGAGTGCCCGTGCTGTCAGGCAGCAAGGGAGGGAGGTAGTTCACTTTGATAGTGAATGCAAGAGGAGATTCAGGGTTGGTGAAAAGTAGGTCAGATAGGATTAGATTAGTGAGCACCTTGAGTCTGAGGTGTCTGCTACTATCAAAAGACAGGAGCGGTTAGATGAGTGGATTCACCTGCAGAAAGGGGTTAGTACTGGAGCCATCAGTTTTGGAGTTATCAGCAGCCTATGAGCAGAGCCCGTGGGCATAAGGTTGTGGAGGAAGAATTTATGGAGTCAGTGAATGAAGGAACCTGTGAAGAGCAGTTGTAGAGTTAAGAGCAAAATAAGTGACAATTACTACCAGAAAAGCCAAGGAAAGCAGTGCTTCCTGGTTAGGTAGTGACTGAGAGCATCCAACACTCCCAACAGGTAAATGAGGTAGAAAAAAAGAAGAAGCCATTTGATTTTGTAGCAAGAGGGCTTTTTCCTAAAGGTGCAGAACATGTTAGGCACTTAGTGTAATGATCACACGGGCCTGAACTACAGATGACACCATGACTAAACTCTACAGACTACAGGATGCAGACAACAGGATGCTGGGCTGTCTGAGGCCTCCTGGATCCTTTCCTGTTCTCCTCATTCCCATCTGTCACATGACTCAGAAAGATAGATTCCCGGGCCCCTCAGCTTTGCCTTAAATAGTTGATAAAGCTACGGATCTTGAGTTCTTTGTGACTTACCAAAGTTGTCTGCTAGGGCTAGGTGTTTATTATAAAAGTGATACCACCATCCTCTCTAAAAGTATGGTTTTTCCAAAGTATTATTGCAAGAAGCTGTTTTAATGGAGAATCTCTCCCAATATCAGTAGTTTAATTTCTAAAGGTCATTACTAGCTTTTCCTTAATAATTATACTACACTTGGGAATTAATAATATTAGGAAAGTTTTTCACTGTGGCATACTTCATATTTTTTTCACAATACTTTCATGCTGCTTTCCTCTAAGACGGTCCATGGGGTAAAATGAGGTGGTAGAAGAGAAGGGAATGAGAAAAAAACATAGTTATATAACAATACTGTGAAATATCCCATTTCTAATTCTTAATTTTTTCAAATTTGATTATATAATGAATGTAATTTGGAAGCTCCCTTCATGCACAAGGCTGTCAAAAAATTAACAACTTATACAAATCCCTGTGAGGTTCCAGAGTAATATTCACTTATTAAAGGGAGTGATGCATTTACATTACTTACTTCAGGTCACTTAAAATGTCAGTAGCATAGTGAAAGAGGAAATCAGAAAGAATATGTTCTAGAAACTAGTGTTATAATTTCTCCAAGTCTGAATCTTTTGATTTAACTCCGTGGCACAGAGGATTAACAAATTTAGTTTTCTCAGGATAGGAAGAAAAGATTTATCTTATTTTTGTTCCATCTGAAATTATGAAACCAGATTCAGTTTCACAGAGCATGATTTGGAAGCAAATCAAGCATATTCACTATGTGAGGAAATCACTCTCTGACAGCAAATGTTCACAAGTTGAATGTAGAGATGAAAGACACAAGCGATTTATTTTTATTTCAAACTGAAAATGGTAATTTAAGCTACAGTTAATTTGTCCTTCAAATGAAAGGCAAAATATAAGCCAAATGTCTTTATAAATATATCAATATATAAATTAATAATATCAATAATGATCAGGATGATTTTGAGCTATGGGACAAGTGTAACCACACATTTTATCATAATGTTAGTGTTATTATATAAAATATATACATACATAAAAGATTCAGAAACCACATTCCAATTTCTGTCACTAAGTGAGTTGTAGCTGAAATATTATCCCACTGCAAATCAGCCAAGCCCTAACAGCTCTAAAGGGGGTGTGAGCAAGCTGAAATTTTATACTGGAAACTATACGCCATGCACTTCTATCATGAGTGTTAAAGCCCCATTTGAAAAATAAAGAGTGCAAAGAGAAAGAACACATGCACTTAACCGGGGGACACAAACGACAGTGTGGTAGTGGCCTGAGGGGATGGGGACAAAGCCTGGGTGGAGGGGGGCAAGGAGGAAGTAAGGACATCTGTAATAGTGTAAACAAGAAATTTTTAAAAGAACCATATCATTTTTCAAGTTAGAAGGGGTCTTAGAAAATATCTAGTCAAAATCCTTCACTTAACACACAAGTAAAAAAGATCTCCACCAAGTGGTCCCCTGGACTTCCTACGGCTCTGAAGTGTTCCATATAAATTCCAAAAGAGGAAAGCAACTATGGAAAGTGTACTGTACCAAAGCAAGTAAGCAACCTAGCAACGCAGGACGAATGAAATGGCATGCTCTGGGATGCAAATAAAAAATAAATAAAGCAGTGTCTCAAAGTTCAGAACAATCACTGACTCCATTTCTGACTTTGAAACCTAAGAAGGAAGGAGGTGAGATATCAATATGTGTCTGAGATAGTTTTAATAACACCAAAGTGAGATGTGTACAGTGAAACACTGCGTTTTACCGTGAATCAACTAGATGTATCTCTCAAGAGCTAACTTCAGAATCTTTTCACTATAATTATCATAAAGACCTGAAAATCTAATTTATTATGGTGGTATTTAAAATAAGTTTTCTCAATTTTTATTTTACACAGACTCTATCTTCTATTTTTAAGTGGTTGGCAAAAAGTCGTTAGTACCTGTGTCCATTCTATCCAAAAGATCTTACTTGCTTTATTTTCCTAATGACTCTCTCACTAGTATGGCAACTTCCCATATCCAAAGGTGTGGATGCAGATAGAGAAGTGAAAACCTTGTATCTCTTGCTTTCCAACTTTGATCTTCACCCAGGAAAATAAACACATTCCCTCAGAAGAAACTCTCATACTCTAAGCCACTTCTCTTTGTTAGAGAAGTGCTGCTGAATCCCTAACAGTCACACCATTTCAATTTCTTTTTACTTTATAATTACCGCACACTAAGTAAAGCAATGCCCTTTTCCTTCATCTCCTTTTCCCCTCCTTCTCACTGTTCTCTCTCCCTTCTCTTCAGATTCCTTCTCCTTCTTAGTGGAAAGCATAATATGTTTTCCAATAGTTTATTTTGAAAATTAGAGAGGACATTACATTGAAAACACATGGTAAAAGACAAAAGGTTTTACAAAATCCTCTGACTTAAGGACTTCTGTCAAGAACTCAGGCCCATCTATTACTCCTTCCCAACCCTAACTTACTCCTACGTTCCACCTTATAGGATGGCACCATTGCTTAGGTCTATATCCTCTACAATTTTTCCTTGGAATTAAACATGAGAATTCATTCAACCTTCTATGCAAAAGTAGTCTAACTCTACTATGCTTAATAATTAAAGAGAAACAACAAAAGAAAAAAATGGGATCTTACCAGAAATAAATGACTATCTATCTATCATCTATTATCTATCTTTATTATTATCAATATCAATCTATATGAAATATGTCCTTCAATATCGAAAGTGCTAACTAAGTATTAACATGTTATTGCTCTTTAAAAATAAGGTTTTATGCTGTGATTAAACTGAAAGTAGTCTTGGAGGCATGTATGGACTGATTTAAATACGGGTAATCAAAGGGGAAAAAATCACAGGCTTGCTTCATTTATAAGAGGGAAGATATTAGGAGACCACAGAGTTTTAGCCTAAGACTAGTTTGGTAATAACATTCCAGTGATTATGTTTCCCTATATTTAAACAAACAAACAAAAAAAAACCCCTAAAAGTTTTAACCTAACAATTACCTCCTAGAAATACAGCCCAAGGACATAATTATATCCATAAAGACAGAGTTGTAAGGTTGTTCCTTATAGGATTGTTTTTTTTGTTTGTTTGTTTGTTTGTTTTTAGATTTTATTTCTTTATCTTTAGAGGGGAAGGGAAGGAGAGAAGGAGAGAAATATCAATGTATGGTTGCCTCTAGTGTGTCCCCTGCCCAGAACTGGCCTGAAACCCAGGCTTGCGCCCTGACTGGGAATCGAACTGCAATCCTGTGGTTCACAGGCCCACGATCAATCCACTGAGCTACACCAGCTAGGGCCTTATAGGATTGTTTATAGTGGCCAAAATGTTGGAATCAATCTATGTGGCCAACAATATTAAATGCATTTAATAAACTATGGTAGCACTCCACTAGAAAAAAATATTTAACAACATGGAAATATCTTGACAAGTGTATTATAAAATGCAAAAGCAGATTTTAAAACTTTAGGAATACATAATACTTTTTTTTAAAGATTCTTTTTTTTAAAGATTTTATTTGTTTATTTATTTATCTTTAGAGGGGAAGGAGAGAGGGAGAGAAACATCAATGTATGGTTGCCTTTTGTGTGTCCCCTGCTGGTAGTTAGCCTGCAAGGAACCGGCCTGCAACCCAGGCACGTGCCCTGACTGGGAATCGAACTGCGATCGTCTGGTTTGCAGGCCCGTGCTCAATCCACTGAGCTATGCCAGCCAGGGCCTAATACTGAATCTTCATGTTCCCAGTTTTTCTTCTACTTGATCATATCACTACTCAACAAGTAATTTTTAGTTCCGTTTACCTGATTACCTGACTTCTCAGTAATAACTGACACTGTGAAGTCTTTCTTTTTTTTATATTTTATTTATTTATCTTTAGAAGGGAAGGGAAGGAGAGAGACATCAATGTATGGTTGCCCTTTGTGCATCCCCTGCTGGGAGTTGGCCTGCAGGGAACCGGCCTGCAACCCAGGCATGTGCCCTGGCTGGGAATCAAACTGCGATCCTCTGGTTCGCAGGCCCGCGCTCAATCCACTGAGCTACACCAGCCAGGGCTTGTGAAGTCTTTCTTGAAAACCACTCTCATGTTGGCTATCCAACTCAAGGCAGTTTTGATCTCCAATTTTTAAAAATTTATTAGTATTAAGACTTTTATTTTATAGCAGGTTATGGTTCACAGCAAAATTAAGGGGAAAGTACAGAGATTTCTCACATATTGCCTTCTCCCCGCTCTCCCCTCCCCTGCCTTCTTCTTTATCAGCATTCCCCACCAGAGTAGTACATTTGCTACAACTGATAAACCTACATTAACACACCACAGTCACCTGAGGTCCACAGTTCACTTTCACTGCCTTGTAACAGGTGGGCCACTCATTTTCTGTGCCCTTGTCAAGTTTTATCTTTACCACCTATCATTAAATGTTTGCATCCTTCTAGCCATAGTACTTGGCCTGCTTACCTTATCATTTCTTCCTTCCTCTCTAGAGGCTATCATTCACACCCCTCATTGTAATTACTATCAGTACACAGATAACTTGTATCTATGTATCTATAAGTATGCATTATACCTATATATATATTCTCCAGAACAACTTCTCATTTAAGGTCAGACCATAGTCCAACAATGCTTTTGTAGTACTCTTGGTTTCTTTTTTTTAAATTTGTTTTATGCTTTTTAAAAAAAAATGCTGTTCAAGCACATTTTTCTGCCTTTTACCTCCATCCCAGCCCACCCCCCTAGGCCTCCCTACCTCCCTCCCATTTTTACGCCACCTCTTGTTATTGGCCATGTGTCTTTTACACTTGTTCCTGCAAACCCTTCCCCTTTCCCCCTGAAATTTCCTCCCCTCTGCTCTCTGGTCACTGTCAGCCTGTTCTCAATTTCAGTGTCTTTGGTTATATTTTGCTTGTTTGTTTTGTTGATTAGGTTCAATAGCCAAGAGCTGGAAGCAACCTAGGTGCCCATCGGTAAATGAATGGATCAAAAAACTATGGTATATTTACACAATGGAATTCTACGCAGCAGAAAGAAAGAAAGAAGGAGCTCCTACCCTTTGCTACAGCATGGATGGAACTGGAAAGCATTGTGCTAAGCGAAAAAAACCAGGCAGTGAAAAACAAATGCCATATGATCTCACCTTTAACAGGAACCTAATCAATAAAATGTACTCTTGGTTTCTTAAAAAGCACTTCAAACATATCTAAAATAGGGTACAATATTACTCCTCGAATCACCCATTTCAAACTGGTCACAATCTTTCTCTCTTTCAGAGGTTCCTGTATCTGAATGGAACTGCTATCAATTTACTTATGTAAGGCACAATAAACAATGCTATTCTCAATCCCCTACCCCAATGACAAATATATGTCTTTTTAAATAACATGTCCTTTTAAAATAATCTTCAATCAGTCTATTGCTTTCTAGTGTTTTTTGTCCTAGTCTAGATAACTATAAAGTCTCACCTGAACTACCACCACAGTCTCTCCAAATGGTTTTGCCATCCTCACCCTACCTTACCTCCAACTCTTGTGTGTGTATATAATCATGCCAACCCTTCCTTGATTACTGCTCTTTGGTAGTGTCTTAACTACACTTCAGAGATTGATCATGAAGGTGGAATAAAAACATCTATGAAGTTTAAAGTGCCTCACAAAGTAGATGGGCTGAATAACTACTTTTAAATAAATATTGTGCATTCTGTCTCTTTGGATATTTATATATGTATGACATATGTTAATAAAAATCTAATAAAATTGATGTGGCATTAAAACTTTTGGTCTTTTAAGGCAGCTTATTTCTACTCATGTTAAATAATAGTATCTAGTCAGTCCAATAGTCATAGTTAATTCTTGTGTT
This sequence comes from Sturnira hondurensis, assembly GCF_014824575.4. Lineage (NCBI taxonomy): Eukaryota > Metazoa > Chordata > Mammalia > Chiroptera > Phyllostomidae > Sturnira > Sturnira hondurensis. The sequence goes on from NW_028088915.1 coordinate 2,976,749, forward strand.
GGACAAAAGACTTGAATTTGTTATCAGATATCTTATAAATGGTGTGAGTATTTTGAGAAAATGGGACCAAAAAATAGAGTCAATCAGTTCAACCTCAAACATTCCCTAGATATCACAGTGCTCATCAGATCACAAACTCCAACTGACAGAAAATAATGACAAGATCAATCAGACTGGACATATTATCAGTCTGCTCAAAAAATTAAGGCTTAGAAATCCCAGTACATACATATGGTTGAATGGATAACTGTGCCAAGTGGCATATGAATGAGATTCCCTGAGGTACAAATAAGTAAATGAAAAGAATCAATGTGTCGTGAGGTTGAAATTTTCATATTGATTTCCCTAAGTCCTTTTTTGTCATCTGTGCCATGTAGAAGGAGGTAGAAATGTCATCTGTCAGAAGATGTAGAGGTAGGTATAAGCAGAAGTAGACTCTCTCAGCTGAGTTAGGGGCACCAGATAGTGCCAGCCAACAGCACACAATTGGAACGTAGCGTGGAAAGGCATCTGAACAATAGGAAGCAAAGACAACTAGGCTGAATAAAATGTAGTATTTTTGAACTAAAGTTAGTAGTATATATTTACTTGTTAACATTCATGTTCCATGAAGAATATTCACTTTGATTTCTGTAACCCATTTTTATCCTTTACAAAATAAAGTTGCCCTCCTCTAAAATAACCAACAGTTCTCAGTGATTCAATGACTACAGGAATTCATTCTTATCTCTTGTAGCTCCTCTGGACATTTTGTTCTTCATTTTCATTTATTTCAACTGCTGTTGGGAAGAGTCTTCTCCTTCCTCCCCCACTCACCCACCCACCCACTCCATCTCATTGCTGAGTGCCACCCCACACCAGGGCACTGGAGTAACACTCCCCTCTCAACCTCATCCCTACACTTTATTTTAAAGCTCTTGCCAGCATGGAGTGTCTGTGATAAAATGCAAATACATTCCTCTCAGTATGTTGAATGACCTAGAGGGCTGTCCTGGTTTACTTCTGTTTCCCAGTGCAATTACTTAGCACCCTTTTTACTTTCAAAATTGTCCTGTTTTGGAAGACAAATTATATGTAAGGTGTACTTATCATGTCTTTGTGTGTAAATTTTATGAGGAGGAATAAGCATAGGAAAAAACATTGTGTCCTTCATGTTTTTGCATTGCTAGCAGAAAACAACTCCATCACTTTCAAAAGGGCAGTAAGGAAGTGTAGAGAAGAAAAAGACAAACAAACAAACAGACAGACACACACAGGCACACTGCAAGGAGATTTGGTCCCATGTCTGTATCCCTAGAAGGAAAGAAGTCCTGACCAGAAGCAGCATTGCTGTGGCCATGGGAGGGGAGCTGGTAGGTTACTTTTTACATGACCTAGGAAAAGCAGGGGCAAGAGAAGTGAGCTGTTGGGTTCCTCAATTCTCTTCACAACTGTAGGATACAAGGGCGGACAGGCAGGTGCGGGGAAGGGATGGAGGAGGTAAGCAGCATGAGCCTTCTTGACTGGGTTGCAGGCAGTGATCTGCTTTTTTTTTTTTACTCTTTTCCAACCACTTAAAATTCAGAGCCTATTTTAGTATACATGTTGATTAAGTTCTATAATTCCATTAGCAGAGTACTAAGCTTCAGACACATTGTGCTTAATTAGGCTTTTATGGAAAGGCCTAGGGAATTAACCACAGTACACAACATTGTTCATTTGAGAAAATGTATTCCCGAGTGCAAACAGCTGCTCCAGAAACTTTGGGAATAGCATTCCTTTGTAAGTTACAGATCAGAAAAGGATCTGATCAATTCTTCCCAACTCAGGCTACACAGCAGAACTACTGAGGAGTCTCCAAAAATACTATTTCGGGGGCGACACACCAGGACAGTCTAATTGAATTGGCCTGGGGTGAGGCCCAGAAACTTTAAAGAAGCTCCTTGCAACTGGGTTGTGAACCACTGGGCTAGTAAATGCATTCTGGATGAATATTCTAGTATGTGACTCAGAAGGGTTTGTTTTCACCACAAAGGGGTCTTTTCTTCACAATACAATGCACTTTCAGTTTTATTTTCTGAATTGTTATCCAACATAAAATAATCTCTTTAGCTGTGCCATTTCAAAAAACAAAAGATCCATACCTGTTATGTAAAAATAAACATACCTTCTTGCCAAATACATAGTTATCAATGAGCCTTTTAAACACATGGTGCTTTGTTTAAAAGAAACTAATAAACCGCAACATACTGGCAGCAGATTCTAATGAGGGATTAATGCCATGTGTTTGAAAGGTGTCACTCCTTATCAGTCTTGTCCATCAAGATCCTGGCACATTTTTAGGATAGATTTGAATCCTGAATTGCTCCCTGAAGGTCTCTGAATAGGGTTTTGCTGTTCTAGCAGATACCATGGGTGTGGAGATAAGATTTATTAAACCTACAAACTCCTGCAAGCTCAATGAAGAGCTAAGCAATCAGCCAAAGAACATACATGCATATATGTATAGCCCATGGACACACAGACAACACTGTGGTGGGGGGGCAGAGTCTGGGTAGAAAGGGGCAAAGGGGGGAAATGGGGAGAATCTGTAGTAGTGTCAACAATAAAAGGCCAGCCTTTCATAAGACAGAAACAAGCATCATCGTCATCAGTAGTATTCAGGCAATTCAGGAAAGCCCTGTGGTCTCCCTCACATCCTCTTACTGTCTTAAACCAGGTGGCTGAAGACTACTGGAGTGACCTAACAATTGTTCCCACCAATTTCTATCCCCAGCCCTATTGTTCTCATTCTGCTATCCAGAGATCCTTTGTTCTCTTGGTTAGGATCCTTCCTACTTCCCTACCAGACAAATGCATTACAGTATCTTCTGAAAATTTTGCCTAGAAAAGTAAAATTGCATGTACTAAGGTCTATTTTTCCCCATTGACTTCCATTTAGCAACTAGAGATATAATGTATATGACTTTTGCTTTTTCAAGCTCTGAAATCAACTGTGAATGGTAAAGAAGAGGTGAGGTTCCCTATCACATTTCTGTATCCTGCACCAGAGGCCTATGATGGGTCTCACGCAGCGTGGGGAATGAATGAACACATTCACTTTTCCTTTATGTATTTAGGCATATATGCATATTTCATGTATCAAGTTATAAAATTCACATGTACATTGTAAAATTATGTTTTTACCAAATTCCTATGAAATACATTTATTTTTTCAGTGCTTATTTCCCTTTCACTCTTAATATGACTATACATTTTACATAGCAAACAGATACTACACAGAAAATAACTAGGTCTAGTTTATATTATTCCTAAGAGTGCTTTGTGTAGATAGTTACTTAATGCTACTTTGAAGGGTATAATAAACTAAAATTTATGGGTGCAATTTATATGATTTCAGGTGGGCAGATCATGAAGAATGATTCATTTGTTGACCATGTTTCTACTTAACAGCTACTGTTCAGGTCGAATTCTAGTCACTAAGATAGACAGCTGAATACATGAGTCAAAAAGCCCAGACTTCATGGACCTTATATTCCAGTGAGAACTTAGTCTTGTAACATGTAACAGTGATCTTGAAAAATTAAGCATAAAGTTTGATCCTTTTTTTCTTAAACATTTTATTCATTTATCTTTAGAGGGCAAGGGAAGGAGAGAGGGAGAGAAATATCCATGTATAGTTGCCTCTCTTCTGTCCCCTACTGGGAACTGGCCTGCAACCCAGGCATGTGCCCTGACTGGGAATCGAACCACGATCCCTTAGTTCCAAGCTAATTTCATCCACTTTCTTCTACAGATACTGAAAATATGATAGGGTGTGCCAAGGGTTTCGTAGATGAAAACAAAAGAACTTCATTGATTTGGGAGGTTAGGGGAGTAGAAAATCAATGTGCTCAGAAACCATTCTCAATACAAAATTTTATAATCCCAAGTTTCAGGATCAGAGCTGTGGCTCAAAATTAAAAATATTGAAAGCCAACACATTTTTAAGGTGCCTATGTTTGTTTTTAATCCATATGCATGCTTTTAAGAGCCTATGATAAAAGCCCAGTGCTACACTCTGCCTTGAATGCCAAGCCATGAACATGGTAACAGGACAAGGAAAGTAAATTTTTCCAAACTGGACAGCCAAGTGTATAAAGTGTATAAAGAAGCCTTTGAAGGGTAAGTAAATGGACAATTAGGTGGAAGGAGCATGCCGAGAGCAAGCAGTGCAATCAGAAACTAACTGAAATAACTTTGCTAATAACATGAAGGGTGACGACAGAGCTAACTGCTGGCAAGGAACAGGCCACTGTGTGGGTGTTGCTAGGAAGGACAGAGAATAGAGCCACCAAGCTGAGTCAAGACAATGACTTCCTGTGATTCTGGGGGAGGGACAAAAAGCTGTGATTTTGAAATGCAAATCCTGATGCGATTTCCCAAAGTGATCTTATTTAGATACTTTAAATTTGCTGCCACCTACAAACATCAGCTTTTAAGACAATGACCAACAAGCAAAAGAGCCTTCATTTCTTTCTCTAAACCACCTCTGATTTACCACTCCTTATGATAACACAATACCTGGGAAGTACCTTCTATAAATTCTCTATACTAAATAGACAGTTGCGTTCCCTGAGGAGAATGTGAGATGTACTTTCTTGCTTCTCTGTTGATTAAGAAGGTTATATTATAGAACATATCCCAGAGCTTGTGAGACTTTCAGTAAAGTGAAAAAAGCTGCTACAATCTCAGTGATAAAATACCTTTCTCCTGAAAACGCTTATTATCACAGCAAGCAATATCTTGCTAATAATGATGAAAAATACATTCAAATATGACACAAATCAATCTCTTCTATGACTGGAACATAAGATATTGTCACAATGTGGAGATAAAAGCTGTGGTGATATAAAGAAGATTTAAATGCTTTACCATCTCATCCACTTACAATAGTTTCAATCAGTAATTTGATTTAAAGCTGAAATAAATGTTTCTTTGACTTAAAAAAAATCTGTAAGAATCAAAGACTTAAATATTGTATTGAATTTCAAATAACTCTTACAGATGAAAATAACAGTATAAAACTTCATTTAAAAAAACAAATTACACAGGTACATATAAAATATAAGAAAATAGATATTTATTTTGGACAATTAAATAAGAATTTTCTGCATTAATAAGGGTGAAATGTTTTCCAGTAGAAAGTTTTTTTATTCTATAATATGTTTTCTGTAGCATAGCACCTTTTAACATATCCTAAAAACTAAGTTAACTTATTTAAATTATTTGAATTTAAATATTACAGCCTTAAAATAATAAAGAGCAAGATGCAGATAAAGTGGTTTGTATAAACAATATTTAAAAAACTGTGTTTTCTAAAAAAAAACTGATTGTTATTTCTTAATGCCAACAACTATTTTTCTTGTGTCTGAACCATCACTATACAATTCCCACAGTGTGAATGTTTCTGAAACAGAGGACAGAGAGACATACATGCTGGTATGTCTGGAATGGGTCTATAGTCTTTATGTAATTATGGAGTCTACTTCCTCAAATAGGAGAATTGCATGGAAAATTACAATCTGGGGATAATTCTGATTTCTATTGCAAATATTTGTCAATATCACAAAGTTCAGTGCTATGTAAATTAATACAGATGATGTATTATAAAACTGTACACCTGAAACAGATTATGTATTACAGAATCATACACCTGAAACTTATGTTATTAACAAATATTACCCAATAATTTAATTAAAAAGTTAGAATTATGATTTGTGTCCATCAATCTGGAAAACAGCAAATAACACATTTATAATACTATTACTATGAGCTAGCATTGCCCTGATCAGTGATGGCTCAGTTGGTTGGGCATGGTCCCTCAAAGTGAAAGGTCACCACGGTGTTCATTCTATCAGTGCACTTGCCTGCGTTGAGTGAGGGTTTGGTCCCCAGTGGGGGCGTGTATGAGAGGCAACTGCTTCTCTCTCTTTCTCCCTCCCCTTCCCTCTCTGTAAAAATAAATAAATATTTTTTTTTAAAAGTGAGTTAGTATTTAAGTGCTATGATTTGTAAGCTGTTGTGCCTTGCTCATATCCTTCATTAACCTACATATTATTGTCTTTGATGAATAAAAAAGGAAAGTGAAGTCTGAAATACATAACTGACTTGCCCAGGGTCATAAACTAGCCAGGAGTAAAATGGCTACTAGAAGTCAAGTCTCTTTGATTTCAAAGCCCATGTTAAATAGATGAATACTATAAACATCCACTATGATAATTATGTCAGCAATATTGAGAATGAATGTACGCTTAAGAGAATAGGAGACTGGTTGTGTAGCTGCCTTGCCTTTCTAAAGTCACAAATCTTGGTGTGATTCCAACTGCATTAATTTCCATTTAGACTCGCCATTTCAAATTCACAGCTGAAACTTGATCTCAGCACTTCTCGGTATGTTCTCTCAGATTCAGCAATGTTCCTCTCAGCTCTATTTCTCTTCAGGATTGATTCTGACCTCAGGGGTTTATGCAGTGTGAAGACGTTCATGGGAACAAACAGCACTGTTTGACCTTGATCCATCTGATAGCAACTTTCACTGAGATATAAAATTTATTCCGTATGGTCTTTGTTAATGAGCACAAATATCCACGGTGTCTAAGATGTACATACCCTGCCATGGCCACTGAATGGACAGCCCACTCTGTAATAGCCTCTCTTTGCAGACTTGACAACCCTCTGGAGCCATGCCTCTCTTGTGCTTTCTTCCTACCCATATACTTATCTATCTATCCTTTGTCTTGTTGGACACTAGGCATGTTTAGCTGCTTAAAAATAACACACTGACATGACTGGGCTGCTCAACACCTGTCTGTCTCTGAAGTCAAGGTAGTGATTAATTTCCTACTTTGAGTTATGCTTTTATGGTATAGGACACATGGAAAAAAGTGGATGAGTCCCAGATTTCCAAAGACAAAGCAAATACAATCTCTACTACTCTTGGCTGTGCATATTCTAAGGAATGTCTACCCTCCCCTGCTGTTTCCTCCTAGACCGTAAGATGAAGGAATGACAGAATCCCCTTTACCAGCCATACTTCCAACTTTCTTGCTTTTCCTCTATGACTCTTCTACCTCTGCATAGAGTTTCTTGTCTAGAACTCAAAGACTATATATTTCAGTTCCTCCCTCTTTTACTGCTAACTGTAAGTTTTGAACCTAAAAGTACAAAATTAGTCACCATTGGTGTTTCTCATTCTATAGTGCCTAAGAAGGGAGGCAACTCTCTGGACATAAGTGAATGAAAGGAAATGTGATATTAATGCAGTTAAAACTTTGAAATTATTACCTTTCCCCAGAGTAGCAAAGTACTTTATATGATTCACACATTATTCCGTGTGTGAATACATGAAAACAGTAAAGGGATTTGATAAAGAAAAATGTTGAAGTAGAATACAGCAAAAATCAAGAGAAAAGGGGAAGAAAACCAAGAAAGATAAAATAGAATGAGAATGAATGAAAGATGAGTATACTGACATTAGAAATAGACAAAAAGATTAAACAAAAGCCTGGGATGGGAAAGAAGGAGAAGGGCTAAGGTGCAAGAAATGATAAAAAAGCACAAAGAAGGAGAGAAACAAAAGGCACGAGGAGAATGAGACTCCAAAGGGAAACTACAATCAATGAAAAAGGTACAGAGGAGACAAAACAAGGAAAATAGAAAATTTTCAGAGGAATAAGGCATTTAATTTTCAAACTCTAAACTGGTGCCAATGATACATCATGAAGCCTGGATCCATTTGCCCCATTCCTTTTACTGCCCCAACTATGTTTCCTGCTTCTCAGATGCACAGCCATGCATTTTAAGCATATGGCTGGGTAAATCTAGAGATTACAATTTTTCCTTTAAATTGCTTATCTGTAATAGCTGTTCCCCCACCCTGTTTTTCAAGTGTTAACTGCATTTCAGACACTCATCTAAAGGGTTTACGTACATTATTTCATTTAATTCTCACACCAACCATGAGGGAGCTACTATTTTTTTTCCTACTTTACATATTGAAGCAATTTGGCCAAGTTACCTAAGTAAGCAACAATGTAGTTAAAATCCAAAACAGAAAAATTTAACTCTGGATTCTCTGCCTTCTTAACTGCTTAGCTACATTCTCTCAGAGCCCAAATCATTAAAATAAAAAAATCACCTACCTACCTTTATTTTATCATATTAATATATACACACACACACACACACACACACACACACACAATGTTCCATTTACTCCATGCTTTGGGCAATCATAATTTCATTTGGTTTGATTCTCAATTCAATGTTCTTTATTCTATTGGCCATATTACTGTTTAATGGAATACAAGCACAAGCTTATTATTGCAAGTTATGGGCAGCAAACCATGTTCTTGTGTAATTAGGAGGTGCTGCTTAATACTTCCAAGGAGAAGTTATGTGTTTAAATTTGTGCAAGACCCAGCATGTCTCCACACAGGTGGGAATCTTTTATATGCTACTTAATAATAAGCACAAAGATATAGCAGAGTCCTGAAGTAGAAATGGGGCTATTACAGAAGAATGATTCTTATGCCAGGAATTACAGCTGTTCTTTATCATAAAGAAAGGCACTTGAGACATTTCAGTTGATCATTCAACATTTTTTCACAATGAAGAGATAAAAGAAACATTTCCATATAGCAGATGAAAAATAGAAACAGAGAAAGATGTGTGGAGTGTTCTCAAAGATATGTCAGTGGTAGTCATGAAAACTTTCTTAAAAGTTCACGACCCACATTCAACGTGATTTTTTTCACCATGTCTGCCAAGATGTTCCTTTTATAACACTTATCTCATTACACATGGCTCCTGGAGGGCTGGGCTGGCCAAGTCCTCAATATCAGGAAGTCCTGGATTTATCTTCTTGGTTATTGTCTTTGTAACCTTAGGCAAGAAAAATGCTTTAAGCTCTTAAAGACTTACACTCTCCATATGTAAAATAAGGATAATAATAGCCATTAACCCATAGTATTGTTATAAACTTTAACTGAATTTGTTATGTAAAGTAATTGTTATGCTTAATACATTTTAACTAAAATAATAACAATGCTCCTTATTCCATAGCAGCTATAGCACTTATAGTATCTTACATAGTAATCTCTCAATAATTGTTTATTAAATACATGAATCACATTATATGAAAATAAACATTATATTATTATGGGGATATATTATTAATTGAAAACAATAAAATAATTATATAACATAAAAAGAGAAATAATGTTTTCAACTTACATGAGGTTTCATCATTTTTGAAAAGCAAGTACTTAAAAAACATTACTCTACAATGATTCTTGGCTTAATGCTTCCTTTATTTAAAAAAAATATATATATTTTATTGATTATGCTATTACAGTTATTCCAATTTTTCCCCCTTTGACTCCCTCCACCTGGTATCCCCATTCCCTCTAGCAATCTCACCTTTAGTTCACAGCCATATGTCATGCATGTAAGTTCTTTGGCTACTCCACTTCCTATACTGTTCTTAACATCACCCTGTCTATTCTGTGCCTACCGATTTGTACTTCTTAATCCCTGCACCTTTGCCTCCTCCGAAATGATGACCCACTGAATGATCTCTGTTATCTATGATTCTGTTTCTACATTCTGCTTGTTTTTTTCTTAGATTCAATTATTGATGGTTGTAAACTGATTGCCCTTTTAATGTCCATAGCTTTGATCTTCTCTTTCTCAAATAAATCCCTTTAACATTTTCTGTAATAATGGCTTTGTGAAAATGAAGTCCTTTAGCCTTACCTTGTCTGGGAAGCACTTTATCTACCCTTCCATTCTAAATTATAGTTTTCCCGCATAGACTAATCTAGGTTGTAAGTCCTCACCTTTCATCACTTTGAATACTTGCCAGTCCTTTCCAGCCTGCAGTTTCTTTTGAGAAATCAGTTGATAGTCTTATGGGAACTCCTTTGTAGGTAATTATCTGCTTTTCTGCTGCTGCTTTTAAGATTCTCTATTTCTACCACTTGGCATTTTAATTACGATGTGTCTTGGTGTGGTTCTCTTTGTGTCCCTTAGTTTGGGACTCTGTGCTTCCTAGGCTTACATGTCTATGTCCTTCATTAAATTAGGAAGTTTTCTTTCATTATTTTTTTTTACTTAGCAATTACAAGTATATTTTTAAAATGCTATTTTTTGTTTTTTTAATTTAATCTTATTGTATTTTTTCCATTGCCATTTATTACCCTTATACACACCCCCCCTCCCAGCAATCCCCACACTGTTGTCCATGGCCATGAGTCTAATTTTTCAATTTCTTGCTCTTTCTCTTTTCCTTCTGGCACCCTTCTGGTGCCATAATGATTTGAATGTTGGTACATTTGAAATTTTCCCAGAGACTCCTTAGCCAATCCTTGGATTATTTTTAATTCTTTTTTTTTTTTTTTTTTTGCTGTTCTAATTGAATGTTCTTTTCTTCCTTATGTTCCAAATCATTGATTTGATTGTTGGCTTTGTCCATTCCACTGCTGGTTCCCTGTAAATTTTTCTTTACTTCACTTAGTGCAAACTTCATTTTTGCCTGGGTCTTTTTTATGCCGTTGAAGTACCCAATGAGTTCCTTGAGCATCCTAATTACCAGTGTTTTGAACCCAGCATCTTCTAGATAGCTCATCTCCATTTTATTTACTTGCTTTTCTGGAGTTTTGTCTTTTTCTTTCATTTGGGCCATATTTCTTTGTCTCTTCATTTTGGCAGCCTCCCCGTGTTTATTTCTATGTACTAGATAGAGCTGCTTTGACTCCCTCATTTAGTAGTGTGGCCCATTTAGAAAACCACAAGTTGGATTGGGCAGATCCTTAGGTAATCACCAGGGCAGGGCTACCATGTGAACTAGGTTGATGGAGTCTCAGAAATGGTGTTGCTGATTTGTGGCTCTGTGTGGGGTAAGGGCTCAGAAAGGGGACACTGCCGCTGTCTTTCCTCTGGAGTTTTGTCTAGGAGGAAGCTGTCCCCTGGCATTCACCCTGATAGCAGATAGTTCTATTTCTCCCCATATGCAACTGGTACCCTTCTAGTTGCTGCCCGTGTACTGGAGCCCAGAGGGAGAGAGTCTGCATTAAGTACTAAGTCCATAGCAGGCTCTTTAAGAGGAGAGTCCTGAGAATCTCAGTTTCTTCTGTTGCTCCCAAACTCCATTGTTTTTCACAACCAGAAATTATGGGGACTTATCTTCCTGGCACTGGAAACTTGGGCTTGGTGGTCTGGTATGGGACCGGGATCCCTTATTCCCAGGGTATCCCTCCTGATTTTTATCCACCACACCTCTTTGTGGGAGCCCCTTTCCAGATCTCCATGCCTCTCCACAGGTCTCCACCCCTCCTACTAATCTGGATGAATGTGGGTTCTTTAATTCCTTTGCTGTCAGATTTCCATACAACTCAATTTTCTGATGATATTCTGGGTGATACTTATTTTGTAGTCTAGCTGTAAATTTTGCTGTGGTTGTGTGAGGAGGTGAGTCACATTCACCTACACCTCTCATCTTGACAGGAAGTCCTTCCTTCATTGTTTTAAAACTAAGACAGTAGATGACTGTGTTAAATGGTGGTAGTTTCAATAATCTATGAGTTTCCTGCTACCTATCAAAAATGTAAAATGAATATTCTAATAAAATTATACAGCAACAGCTAGGTCCTTATTAATTTATATTCATTCTGGTGAGGGAATTTTATCAAGATCTAGAAAATAGCTCTGTTTTCTTCCCATCACTCTTTTCTCTAAACCAATGAATAGTTTAAGCTTAGCTAACTCAGTGTATTATGATGCTAATAAACATATATATATATATATATATATATATAGTAAATGTGTTTTGAACAAATCTATTCTGTTGAACACAGACTAAAATTGTATTGTATCAACCTGCTAAAGTTGAAAATCAAATACTGCATAACTAAAGACAGGAAAAACAACTTTAATGTTAATGGTGCATCAAACATTCATTTTTTCGTAAATAATAGAACCTTGTTTATATTCCGTTAAACAAGATATCTACATTGACTTAAAATTACTTGGACTTTCTTGACTGATTTTGACCTCTACGAATCTATGAAATTCCTGATTTGCATGTGAATAAAGTATAAGTGAAAAATGCAAAAGAAACACTTTTTTCTCGCACAGCTGAATAGTATAACTATTATTTCCAATGAAGCTGCTTACTGCAAACTTTTGGGGCAGTTTATTTTCTCCGTCTTTGTGAAGTTTGTCACTCCCCCAGGCTGGGTTCCTTATTAACCATTTCTGCACATACTGTAGTTTTAAAAGGCCTGCTATGTGTTTGCACTCCATCTTACACTATTGCACGTGGTGCAGCGTACACGCTAACATGGCATCAATGTGCCACCACAGTATGTCCCTCATTAGGGTGGGGATGCGCACTAACTTACTTTGACAGCCGGGACACTGAAACACTGCTTCTCTCAACACGTAACAATTTGAGTATGAAGATTAGTGCTTCTACAAAGCTTTATTTCCTCAACTTAGATGGTGAAAATTACATATGAGGAACATGGGTGAAAGCATTTTTGTTGTATATGTTGATTTGCTATGATTCTCCAGCTTATAAGGAAGATATCTTCTATATCTTCGTAAAGTCTGAACAGGAAATGAGAATATCACAAATAGATTCTTAGGTATCATTTTTTTCTATTGGAAAGACCATGTAACATTATTCATGTCTTTTTTTCAGTTATATTAATTCAGGGAAATGCTGTAAGATGCTCCCCTATCCACCCCATCCACCTTCTCAACTTTTCCATGCAAGGGTTATTTAGTGATGATTAAGTTCTTAAAAGACAAGCTATTTACAGAGTAGAGGCAGTATTGCCAAATATAGGCTGCAGCACTTTATGTCTTACAAATTAAACAATAAATTGCTCAAAATAGAAGAAATTTTATATATGAACTGCAGGTCTCCTAATTGGGCCAATTTCTCTTCCCCACCCTCCAAAGAGAAGACACATTCATATAGAGGTTAGTTCTTAGCTAGCAAAGCCACCAAGTAATAATGTTTGACTAGCTTTTACTGTATTAATAATTGAATAATGAAACAAGTGCAAAATAATCTCAAATCCTGATCCACTGATCCAAAAAATGTATGGTTTCAAGCCCAGAGATTAGCTAATCTCTCTGAAGTGTTGATTTGGTGCTAGTCCCTTATAGGAATGTATAGAATGATAACCCAGCTGCGCCCTAACGATATGTTCAGACCCACACAAAAGTCAAATCAGCTTTCTTTTTCTAAATTACTTCCTCCCTTGATGTATGGACCTTATTTATAACCTCCCTTTGTGCAGCCATAACACTATCACATAGGGCTTAGTTTCTGAAAACCATAGCAATTGCCTGAAAATTGATTTGATGTCTTTTGCCCATCCCTCCCTTTAGTCCCCGAAGACATTTTAATATGAGCCATGACATTATGATGGATGAAATCTGGCATTTTACTGTAGCAATGCTACTCCCATGTGGAAAATAACAGCTTGTTCAAAAGCCGGTCTTCCTGCCAGATTTAGGATGTACAGTAAAACCACATATCCAATCTCCCCCTTTCCTTTATTTTCAAAATACCCTTTCTAGACTTCTCTGTGGTATCAAATGCTCTAGACATCACAGGTTGAAACTAATTGTAGGTCACATAATAAGTGATAAATGTGTCACCAAAAGACAGAGTTAATTGTGAATAGGAAACAATCTAGATATTTGAACACGAAACAAAATAATTTTCTAACACAAACTCTCTCTGCACAAACACCAAATTTCTGTATATTTGTGGACAAAATTGTAGCTTTATAACATATATTGTAAGGCTGAGAAAAAACTAATTCCAGTAGACCAGATCAAAAAAATCATTAAGCTTATTCTTTAATAAATTATAAGTTCTTATTTGTAAATGGTAACATTTTTCTAACTATATATTAACTACCACATTTAACTCTTTCAAGGATAATAAATACAAATATATTTACAAATTCATTTATCAAAATGAGGAGAAAAGATTTTTAAGATTCCACAGGTGTGTGCGGTAGTACTTACATTTAATTGTTGATGTATCATGAGCACTGGTGTTTCAAATACGTGGGGTAGTAGGGCATGTCTGAGGACAATTAACCGCAACTACGTTCCTATTTGTTCTGGGGGTTTCCTATGGACCCCTGTTAAAATAGAACAGTTAGGCCCGTGGAAAATATGCAAATAAGTTGTAATTAAAGTATTCATAATTGAATGCATATAGCTAGGGTTTATGCCCTTCACTAGTAAAACTTAATACTTCTATAAAGGCCTGCATGCAGCAAGTACAGGATTAACTATTATAATGATGGAAGTAGTATTGGTCAATGCATGTGAATTTATGGGGATTGACTCTCTAAGGGTAACCCTTGTTCCTTCAGATCTGCCCCATCTTTTTAGATAATAAAATGGCTTTTACATTTTAAGATTAATACGTAAATAAAACCTACTCTCATTCATGTTTAAATGATACAATGAGGTAATCACTGTCAAGAGACACCCTGTGCATTATTTAGCCATATTTATAATTTTAATGTCTGTAGGCGATTGAACTGAAGGTAATATCTAGTTCATGACACTGACATTTTGTATTGGTCTGGTTTACTTTGTCTTCACTAATTTGCCTTAATTTACTTTTCAGTTTCACTTTTATTCTGTTCTTTTGTTTTTTGTAGCTACTGTCTTCAAATTCCTTTGACAACCTGAGAGTGTCTTGCAGCTGAAAGTAATATTAATTACATTTCAAAGCAAACCTTTATTCATTTGAGGACAATCTGTGAAACAGAAATTTGTGACTGAAGCTGCTGCCAAGCCAATTACTGAAAAATAACTCAAATATGTCTCGACAGATTGCATTTTTCCTATTGTTAGATTGTTTATTCCATAGATCAAAAGGCTACATTTCTCTTTAATTAAAACTAACTAACTCACACAGTTAAATATATCATCCATTCCTTGCAAATATATGTGGGTTTATGTATAGACAGAGTGTGCTAATAAAAATGTTTTCTTTTTTAACTGTATACTTTTGTTTTTTTTCCTAGATATTTTCAGGCTTTCTTTATGCAAGGTATCATTTGTAAGAACAAGCCAGAGTGGAAAGAACTAATGAGCACTGAAGACCAGAGTGAAAAGGCATTATTCAGTGCTCAAAGAAATTCACCTTAGGGACAATACACTTCACATTGCATCACACATGGAGAAGAGATTGGTGAATTTTAATAGGTTCAGTGGGATAAGGAACTGACATTCAGATGCTTATCTGAACTCTAGCTGAACAATCCTGATTTTTTTTTCTGAAGCTCCTTAAGGACTGTTGCATGAGGTTTTAGAAATATGCCTCTGTTTAACATGAAACAATATCAACCAATACATTGATTTCCAGAAGAAAAAATGTTTTCATATTTAAACGATTGTGACATATATCTTTAAAGACTTCAATGCGCTGTCATTTTTATCATTGCGTTTCTGTTATTTTGTCATTCAAAAAGAAAAACATGGCTTCCTAGTCCCAAATATCACCATATTTTAATTTGTTTCTAAGGATATGTAAGGAAATACATTGAAAGCCCATAAATGGTCTGCAAGATAAAAGGACGATATGCTAAAATGACTCTTTGCCTTTAACAATATCTAACAAATGACTTGTCTTGGTCTTGGAGGCATGCGGTTCACAACATTTAAGAAGAAATTCTGAGCAGTTCATGTTGGCAAGACAATCTCAATAACAAAGGCTCTATGAAGTTTGAACTTTAAACAAGTGAACCACCACCCAAGGTAAGAACAATGGAGAGTGTGTGAATAGCACAAACTGAGCAAGAAAAACATAAACACAACAGAGTTCTCTCCTCCCCACGTGTTTCCTTAAACTACACTTACACTCACATTCTTCTGTTTGCCAGTACACTGGGTGAGGAGGAGGAGATTCTCAAACATACCACGACTCTCAGCACTGCTGACCAACGCAGCCCCTAAGTTGCCTGCCTCAAGTAAATTTTAACAATCTGCACCCACTTGCTACACTGTCTGTCCCTCTTCCATTGCTCTAGATTGGGGCACAGTTATTGGTCAACAGAAAGTTGGCAAACTATTTCACTGCTGCTCTCTGGGCTCCTTCCCCTTCCTAGAACCCTACCATATTTGGGAAACTTCTGTTTCTCCATTTTGAAAAAGAAAATTTAAGTCACCACAAACTGAAGTGGTCGATTCATCTTTCTCTCCCTCACTTCTGTGATATGGGGCTGTCTTAGCTCTTGATGCCACATCCAAATACCACAGACTTGGTGGCTTAAACAACAGACATTTATTTCTTACAGTTCTGGGAGCTGAAAGTCTTATCAGGGTGCCAGTATGGTCGAGTTCTGGTGAGAACTCTCTTCCTGGCTTGCACGTGGCCACCTTCTCGGTGTGCCCTCACAGGGTAGAAAGAAAGCCAACTCTGGTCTCTTCCTCTTCACATAAGAACGCTAATCCTATCATGAGGGTCTCACCCTCATTATCTCATCTAAATTTAATTATCTCCCAAAGGTTTCCTAATACCATGACATCAGACTTCAACATAAGAATTTTGGGGAGACACAAACATATTGTCTATAACAAGAATTGTTTTTGTTCTGCTTCCTTCTGACCTTTCATGTAGCATTATCCCACAGGGAATTTGCATATTTTGTTTCTCATACAAACCAATCTTATTTGCTAATCTATGCCCATATTTTATTTCCCTTTGGAGCTAGGCAGTCGGAGGGAGGCTTGGAATCATAAGCAAGTCACTGAAATTTTTGAAATCTGTAACTCTGACCTAAGTAGTTCTGACCACAGGCATTGACAGCACTCCTTTGTGCTTCTGATTGTTAATGTGCTATTAACAATATTCAACAATACAGAACAGGATTCCAAGGAAAATTCATTTGTTTGGCAAGAGAAATGAAGGAACCATCAGCCAACTTCGAAGGATGACATAATTAAATAAAATAACCTCTGTTCTTTACAGATTAAGAATGTGAAATATTTTTAGCTATAAATAACTTCTTCCTTCAAAATGCATATCACTCTTCAACAATCCATTTAATCATTACAGAATCTGCCCCCACTGACTAGTACAGTGAAATCCTCATCGTTCACACATGTACATTCCAGTGCACTCTCCTTGGCTGCCCGGTTACATCGATGTTGCACAAACCATCTCATGTTAACAATGGCCGAACTGTTTCTGGACAGACCTCATACATGTGTGCACACGTACACAGAGACATAAACTCACATTTACTTAACCCAGCAGCTTACCTGTCAAAATTTGAACTAAACTTTTCATGTAACTACGCTAAATGTAAATTTAGAATATAATTTTTCTTTCATTATCTTGAAAAAATTCTTATTGATAAGAAGGTATGCTTATATATATATATATGTGTGTGTGTGTGTGTGTGTGTGTGTGTGTGTGTTACAGGGCATGTAATGATATTAACGGTGTTCTTGTTTACATTTAAAAAGGTAAAGCCAAAACTAAGTTCAAACATGTGGTTCATATGATCAACATATTCAGTCTATTCTCTGAAAAAGTCTGGATTTTGGTTTAGTAGGTCATTGAAGTCATTGAATATATTTATTTTTCAGTTTTTAACTGATATTTATTGATGTTATGTGGATTCAATCTTTATGAAAAATGTTTATAAGGATGTTACCAAAGAATAAGCCTGTCCTAAAATATGCAGACTAATGATCATCATTTTGATGAAAAATTCATAATTTTGAAATAACAATGCACTGAAATTCCTGAAAGTGGCCAAAGATATTTAGTCCTAAATGGGATATTTAGTGAGGGTCTTTCTATGTAACATAATTCCATATGATATTTATATCTGTATTTTAGAGTGAAGTTAACTTTAAACTTACTTTAAAATATTTCTATAACTTAAGGATTGATGTGAGAGTCAATTTTGATAATATATTTAAAAGTATATATTCCTGAATATGCATCAAATCTTGACTTATTTTCTTTCAAAATGCCCTATTTACCTTTTCTCTTTAATTTATTACGTAAAACTACAGTAAAATATGTAGGATAAAAAAAATTTAGTAAAGTTCAATTTGGCAATGAGAGTATACTAGGCAAAAACAAGCCTTTAAATCCAAATTTCTTAGAGATTTCCAGCATTTTTTATTCAAGAGGCATGCTTGAGCCTGGGACATTTTGTTAGTCTTTTTTTTTTTTAATATTTTATTTATTTATTTATCTTTAGATGGGAAGGAGAGAGGGAGAGAAACATCAATGTATGGTTGCCTTTCGTACGTCCTCTGCTGGGAGTTGGCCTGCAGGGAACTGGCCTGCAACCCAGGCATGTGCCCTGACTGGGAATTGAACCGCGATCCTCTGGTTCGCAGGCCTGTGCTCAATCCACTGAGCTACGCCACCCAGGGCGACATTTTGTTAGTCTTAATCAGAAAAATATAGCCCATATGTTGATTACAAAATACATATTCTGAACACTGTACTTTTTAAGAAACAGAAAAAATATATTTCATACCTTTTAAATGCCAAAAGATCCAAAAAATAGGTATCTTCAATACTTGTTGAAGCACAAGTTAAAATATTTAATAAAATATCTATATAAAAGCAAATTTATTTTCTTTAGGCCTTTTACTGGTACTGCTGTGAGAAAAATATTATATTTTCTCCTTTTCAGTGAATATTACTGAAAATTGGTTTTTTGCTACACATTTACAAATGACAAATTATTTGAATTAAATACAGTTAAAGGGGGAAAAAAGCATGAGATAGAGAATAAGTAGACCAACGTCTCTCTGCATTCTCTGTCATTGACCTCCAGGATTTCAATGTGCTTCTTACTTGCTCTATGAAGCAGCACTGTTCAGGTTGGTTGTTAATGAGGAAGTGGGTAAGGTGAGCTAGTACATGTTTATCTTAAAATATTTGCAATCTGTGTGAGAGAGAGAACGAGCACATTTTAAAAGTTGATAAAATCCTAAAACTCCCTCTCATCCTGGACTTCAAACAGTACTTCAGGAATCAAAAGGCAAACAATGTCTAAATAAAACACAGTATATCATTTCCCTTAAATTTCTGATTTTTGAAGTTATTGATTAATAATTATGAGAGTCAATCATGGGATTAATATTTGAAAGCGTTTGGGAAAAATGCTTTCCCCAGTTTCCTTACTCATGCTTGGAGCTTATGACCTGTTTAGCTAAAGATATCAAATATACTTAGGCAATTAGGCTGCCAGCTAGATATATCCCTGGAACTCTCTAGACTGGAAGATGGCAAGGGAGCTAAAAAGAGTTTGAATAAATAGGACTGGGAATCTAACAGCTCAGACACAGCTTCAAAAGGCAATGTTTTCATTCTGTTAAGCATAAGAATCATTCAAACATCTACAGTGGTTTAGAGATTTGTCTTATGATGGTGTAAGAGGACATAGGAGAATGGACTAAGCAAAAGAGTCTATGAATCTCTTCTTTTCAACATTTAAATAAGTCTGGGTTCTTCTATCAAACATTATATCAACACTACTATGAACTAAATGTTTGCATACCCCTAATATTTGTCTGTTAAATTTCTGAGCCCCCATGGGATGACATTTGAAGACAGAGTCTTTGGGAGATAATCACAGTTAGATGAGATCGTGAGAGGGGGGCCTGAAGGCTGAGATTCATGTCTTTTTTAAAAAGCACACCACAGAGCTTCTCTCTTGCTTTCTCTGACATTTCAGAACACAGCTAGAAGGAGGCCATCTCCAACCCAGGAAGAGAACTCTCACCAAAAACCAAGGAAGTCAGCGCCTTGAAGCTTAGAGATTTCCTAGACTCTAGAATTATGACAAATAATTTTCTGTTGGTTAAGCTACCCAGTCTATGGTATTTCATTATGGAAGCCCAACTGATCAATACCTGTTTTTCTTCCATTTGGTTTACCAATGTGTCTTTTCCTCTTATTTAAAGAAGAAAACCATATGCTATAAGTTTCAGCCATGTTTACAATATTACTTCTGTGAAACTTAAAATAATAACCAATCTGATTTTGAGAACTTAATAGAACCCTGATTTAAATTAAGTCTCTTTTTAAGGAAGAGGGAAGGGAGTAGAGAAAAGATTAAGAGTAAACTTGTATATTCTACACAATATACGCTTAATGATAAAACTACTAACCTAATGGGCAAAACAGAGCCAGAGGCATGAAAACAAGGAACAGACTGACAGCAACAAGAGGGGAGGAAAGAGTGGGATAAGGGTGGCGAGAAGGGGAAGGGACTAGTCCAGGAATATGCATAAATGACCCATGGACTTGGGCAATGGTGTGGTGATTGACTGTGGGAGCTGGGGGTGGGGTGGCCTGGGCAGAGGAGGACTAAGGAGGGAAAATTGGGACAACTCTAATAGAACAACAAAATATTTTTAAAAAAGAAGGTAGGCCATTTTTAGAAGGGATGCATATGGAAAATTGGTAGAGTAAGGGAAATTGCTTTGCTATCCAGGTCAGAGTTAATGCAATGATGGATATTTTGGTCAGATCTCCCTCACTACCAAAGAATATTTTTCTCTTAAAAAATATATGTTATTGATTGTGCTATTACAGTTGTGTCATTTTCTCTCCCCATTATACCCCTCTGCCTTGCACCCCCCTCCCACCCTCATTATGCTCCCTTAGTTCATGTCCATGGGTGATACACATAAATTCTCTGGCTTCTCCATTTCCTGTACTATTCTTAACTTCCCCTGTCTGTTTTGTACCTACCATTTATGCTTCTTATTCCCTGTACCTTTCCCCCCATTCTTCCCTCTCTCTCTCCACACTGATAACCCTCCTTGTGATCTCCACTTCTCTGATTCTCCTCCTGTTCTAGTTGTTTTCTTAGTTTGTTTTTTGTTTTTGTTTTTATAGGTTCAATTATTGACAGTTGTGAGTTTGTTGTCATTTTACTCATTATAGTTTTGATCTTTTTCTTAAGTAAACCCTTCAACATTTCATATAATATGGGCTTGATGATGATGAACTTCTTTAACTTTACCTTACCTGGAGAGCACTTTATCTGACCTTCCATTCTACATGATAGCTTTCCTGGATAGAGTAATCTTGCATGTAGGTCCTTCCCTTTCATGACTTCAAATATTTCTTTCCATCCCCTTCTTGCCTGTAAGGGTTCTTTTGAAAAATCAGCTGGAAATCTTATGAGAACTTCTTTTTAGGTAACTCTTTCCTTTTCTCTTACTGCTTTTAAGATTCTTTTATCTTTATTCTTGGGTAATTAGATTATGATGTGTTTTGTTGTGTTCCTCCTTGGGTCCAATTTCTTTGGGACTCTTTGGACATCCTGGAAGTTTATTTACTTCACCAGATTGGATAAGTTCTCCATTATTTGTCCAAATAAGTTTTCAATTTCTTGCTCTTCCTTTCCTTCTTCTGGTACCCTGATGATTCAAGTGTTGGAACACTTAAAGTTTTCCCAGAGGTTCCTAAGCCTCTCCTTATTTTTTGAACTCCTGTTTCTTTATTCTATTCTAGTTAAATATTTATTTTTTTCCTTCTGCCCCAAATTATTGAGTCCCAGTTTCTTTCCCCACACTGTTAGTTCCCTGTATATTTTTCTTTATTTCTCTTTGCATAGCCTTTACTTTTTCCTGTATTTTGTGACCATACTCAACCATTTATGTGAGCATCTTGATTACCAGTGTTTTGAACTCTGCAATTGATAGATAAGCTATCTCCTTGTCGCTTAGTTCTTTTTATGGAGATTTCATCTTTCTTTCACTTGGGCCATATTTCTTCGTCTCAGTGCACCTGTTACATTGTAAGGGGCGGAGCCTTAGGTATTCACTAGGGCGGGGCAACCTATATCACTGCACTATGGTGCTGTTTGTGGGGGAGGGGGATTAGAGTGGGAACAATGATGCTTGCTCAACTCTCACCCAGATTTTGGTCATTTCTTCCACTACCCACAAGCAAATTTGGCTCTTCTGTTGTTGATTCCTGGGTGGGCTGGCTTGTATACATTGCAGGATCCCATGGGTTTCTCCAATAAACTCTCCTGTGAGGCTGGGATTTCTTCTGCAGCCACAATCCCTACAGGTTTTTACAGCCAGAATTTTGAGGCTTTAGTTTCCCAAGCTTGAACCCTTGGTTCTGTTGTCTGTCTCACTGTCCAGTTGTTCCTCTCAGCTTATCTGCACATGAATGTGGGAAGCCTGGTCCACCATACATCACTTTGCGGTGCATCCTCTCTGCCCTGGCTGCCTGTCTCCATCCCTCCTCCCAATCTGGATGAATGTTTTTTTCTTTAACTTCTTGGTTGTTGGGCTCCATACAGTTCAATTTCCTGGCAGCTCTAGTTGGTTTTGGTTTTTAAATTGGTTGTTGTCCTTTTGGTTGTGCAAGGAAGAAAAGTGTAACAATCTATGCCTCCATCTTGGTTGGAAGTCCAAAGGATATTTCTTGAAAGTTCTGTCTTCTAGCATTTACAGTAAGTCTATAGCTGCTTTCTGCTCTACTCCCCAAGCCTGGTTCACTGCATGCTTCTCCTTTGTCTACTAGTTAAGCAATGTCTTCCTGGGTTCTGTCCTTGCATGATTCTTGCTATGCATAGTTCCCACATAAAAGACTTAAAGTGGTTAAACAGGAGGGAACTACGCTACACTCAAGGGTAATATATCACAGATGAGCCCACAAATAGGTGACTTCTACATGAGGTAGAGAATATAATTATACACTATATGATATAATTTTCAATCTGGAAAATTTATCTTTTTCTTTTTTTGGAGGGGGTTCACATATTCACTTTACATCTGATGCAGCAGAATCAGAAAACATGGCTTGTACATGAAATTGAGTTATCTTTCTTATTTGTTTATATTTCTCTTGTTACAGTCTAAACGGACTATGTTGTTTAAGAGTCTTCACATAAGAGAGTAAATATATAATCAATGCTTGCTGAAGAAAGCAGTGGTTGACTGTTTCTTATAATGAATAGATTTAGGGTAGGATGGATTAAAATAATAAAATTTATAGCTCATACAGACATTCAGGACTTGATTTCTTTTTTTTTATATTGGTTTCAAATCCATGTACAATCAAGATGCAGCATAAGTGCTTAGTTTTTCTTTTCAGCTACAAATCCAGAGTTGCTATTTGCCTTTTTTTTATTCAGTTCAGCAAAATTATTATGATAATTTATAATCTCTGAAAATATAATGTGCCCATCTCTGAAGCAATCACTGTGGCCTTGGGGCTATGAGACTGATTAATCAAGTCTGAGTGACATTATTGCTGTGGGTTCACTAAACAATGTTTATTGAGAAGAGGGGTCTTTGAAAATAAAAACCAGACATTAGCAAAAGCAGAATATGTGGATTCCTGTTGTTCTTGAGTAAGTATCTCCCAGAGCCCAGTGCTTTTGCTTTCTTTAACCCACATACTTCTTCCTAAGTATTCTGTTTAAAAAAATATGTACCTTAAGACTTCCGCCAAGATGGAGGCATAGGTGGAAACACTGTGCCTTCTCCCACAACCAAGTTTGAATAAAACAAAGGTTTGGAGAAACAAAGACACAACCAAAGGACAGAAAATTGAATTATACGGAAGTCCGACTACATCTAACCGTTCAACGGGGATGGTAAGAGGGGCGGAGCCAGCAGCGAGCAGGGTAGGGCAGGACAGGGCCCCCGACCCAGGTGCGCAGGCAGACGAGAACCAGCTGGGGTGCGGGGCAGACCGTGGGCGCATATTCGAGCACAGTGAGACAGACCACGCAGGCCCCAGGGGGCGAGGGCTGACGGCGGTGGCACACTTGCGAGCAGTGGGACAAAACGTGTGGGCCAGGTGACGGCAGCAACTGCGGCACCGGTGAGGGCCATGGCGGCAGGTAGCGGACAGGACGCCATAGTCCCTCTTTGACCCCGCCCCCACATACAGCGTCACAACCCAGCGACTTAGTTGCCCTGCAATACCAGTGAGAGCCATTGTCGCTCTTTGACTCCGCCCCCACATACAACGTCACAACCCAGCGACTTAGTTGCCCTGTTCTAGTGAACATTTTAGGGCTCTGATCCTGCTATGGAACAGGCACGAACAACCTGAAAGATGGCACAAGAAGAACTCAAAGTCCAAGAGCCAATAACTCTCAGTGACCAAGAAATTGCCAGCCTCTCAGAAGCACAATTCAGGACACTATTTATCAGGATGCTCACAGAACTGGTAGATTATAGTCACAAATTAGAGGAACAAAGTCACAAATTAGAGGAATATATGAAGGCTAAACTAATTGAAATGAAGGGAGATGCACAGGAAACCAATAGTGATGGAAAGGAAACTGGGACTCAAATCAATGGAATGGACCAGAAGGAAGAACAAAACATCCCACCAGAAAGGAATGAAGAAATGAGAATTCAAAAAAATGAGGAGAGGCTTAGGAACCTCCAGGACATCTTTAAACGTTCCAACATCCGAATTATAGGGGTACCAGAAGGGGGAAAGAAACAGCCACGAGTGGAAAACATATTTGAACAAATAATAAAGGAGAACTTCCCCAGTCTGGCAAAGGAAATAGACTTCCAGGAAATCCAGGAAGCTCAGAGAGTGCCAAAGAAGTTGGACCCAAGAAGGAACACACCAAGGCACATCATAATTACATTAGCCAAGACCAAAATGAAGGAGAGAATCCTAGAAGCATCAAGGGATAAGGGGACAGTCACCTACAAAGGAGTACCCATCAGACTGTCAGCGGATTTCTCAAAAGAGACCTTACAGGCAAGAAGGGGCTGGAAAGAAGTATTCCAAGTCATGAAATCCAAAGACCTACAGCCAAGATTGCTTTATCCAGCAAAGCTTTCATTTAGAATGGAAGGACAGATAAAGTGCTTCTCAGATAAGGTCAAGTTCAAGGAGTTCATCATTACCAAGCCCTTATTATATGAAATGCTAAAGGGACTTATATAAGAAAAAGAAGATGAAAAATATGAACAGTGAAAGGACAGCAAACACACAGCTATTAACAACCACACCTAAAACAAAAGCAAACCAAGAGGACAGCTAGATCAGGAGTGGAACCATAGAAATGAAGAACACATGGAGGGTTAGAAACAGGGGGGTGGGAGGGGGAGAAGGGGGGAGAAGGCACAGAAAATAGCATAGATGGTAGGTAGAAAATAGATAGGGGGGAGGGTGAGAATTGTGGGGGAAATATAGAATCCAAAGAACTTGAGACACGTGGTTATAAACTAAAGGGAGAAGAATGGTGGGGGAGGGAGGGTGCGGGTGGAAGGGATTGAAGGGGGGGAATAGAACAACTGTAATGGTATAATCAATAAAATATATTTTAAAAAATATGTACCTTTGTCTTTATAAACTGTACCCACTCTTCCCTAAAAGAAATTATGTTACTTCTCAGCTCTAAGCTTAGGATCTTTGAGCAAAGTACAGAAGCAGATCCTGATGCATGTTACATATAATGGAGGAGAGAGAAGAGAAACACTACACCATCACTCTTTGAGAAACAGAGAAGGGATTTCAGTCCATAGTGTTTCATGGATCCTTCTAGACATAAATAATAAGAACTGACTGGCAGTTGATGGAGTTTCTTAGGTTCTCCCAGGGTTTTTCCCAGATACTGCTTCTCAGGAAGTACCTTCCTGCCCATGATTCTTCTTGGTCATATCTGAGATAAAATTTGGTTCTAAGACATTTTGACATACAATGGAAGAACTAAAAATTATCTTGGCTGCATTAGAGAACTCAATTGATACTGTAGACAAGTAAAACTGTGATATGACAAGAATAACTTGGGAACATCACCAAGAGTGCTCAGGTGATTTAAAAAGAACAGAAGTGCCTGGCTGGTGTAGCTCAGTGGATTGAGCATGGGCCTGCGAACCAAAGGATTGCGGTTTGATTCCCAGTCAGAGCACATGCCTGGGTTGCAGGCTAGTTCCCAGCAGGGAACACACAAGAGGCAACCATATATTGATATTTCTCTCCCTCTCTCCTTCCCTTCCCCCCTAAAAATAATAAATAAATAAATCTTTAAAAAAAGAGAAAAATATCACCAACTAGCTTTAAAAAAAAGAACAGAGGTAAAATACTATAAGAAAATAAACCAATATTTGAATTATAATGGTTTCTAAGAAACATTTAGAATAAAAAACATTTTAAAAATGGAAACAAAATTAATGACCAAATAAATAATTAAAGGAAACTTCCCTATGTTAAATATACTAATATATGAATAACGTCTCTTATGGAGTTTGGCAAAAATCAATGAAAAAGATACATACATCTATACACACGAGAAAAACATTTTGAATTATATGGATAAAGAAATGTCTACCTAGGTTTACATGGATTCTCACTCTCTTTCTCTCTCTCTCTCTATCCATACACACATACAATACAAATACATGTTTAAAAACTAAAATAAGGTTGTTCTGTTCTTTTCAAAAAATGCAAAAAATATAAACTAAGCTGCTTCAAACTTATCTGAAATATGAAGTATGAAGATACAGTGGAGAAGACTTGGTTTAAAAGGGGGAACAGGGATAGCTATTAGTATATATATTAAAGTTAGCCCCATTATACCACTCTTTGTATATGTATATTATATGTATATTATATGTATATACAGAGAATGGTATATATATATATACACACACACACACACAAAGCCAAAGATCCCAGCATACAGCCCGTACTCTATATAAGCACCCAAAAGACTCCACAGACTGATCTCTCAGAAATGTTTTGGTGGAAAATTGTTAATTGAGTTTAGGATGTTGGATAAAATGTTCATATCTTGAATAAATCTCTTTGCTGAATATTTTTGCTCTTTATATATTTATTGGTTTAATTGGGTAATATTTTTAGAGTATTTAATTTTATTTCAATATTGGGATTGGCCTATAATTTTCTTTTTATCCTAATCATGCTTTTATACCACAATAACCATTTCATGTTCTCTTGCACTGTAAATCAGGCATTACTTTTTCCATAAGTACTCACTGATGAAGACATATAAGTTGAAGCTTCCTCTCATGAAAGCTTTTCATTAGAGATATAATTTATGTGACATTATTACAGTGTCCAGATTTTCTATAACTTCTTTTGTCAATTTTAATAAGTTTTATATCCCAGGAGTTTTACTATTTCATTTAGTTTTCAAGTTTATTGGCATAGGTTATTCATTAAACCAATTTATAATTGCTTTAATTTCTCTATGATCTGGCCTTTGTGTTCCCTTTTTTAACTAAAACCCTTTTATCTCTTTTAAACTCACTTTTTATCCTAGTTTTTAATGTAATATTAAATTTTATCTGTAAAAAGAGTCAGACTTTTATATAAACTGATTTTTACTTTGCTAATCCTCTTTATTGTATTTATATTTATTTATTTTTCTCATCCTATTCTTTTATTACTTGTGTCAGTTGCTTTTTTTTATTCTTCTCTACATTCTTAAATTTTTGAACACAATTTCAGCATTCCTTTTTTAAAAAACAGATATTTAAGGCTCTAAATTCTCATAGCAAAGCATTAGTTGCACTATGGTACTTTTAATATCAAGTATCATTCATTTAGAACTATTTCATGATTTATATTTTATCACTTATATGTGGAATCTAGTAAACAAAATAAACTGATGAACAAAACAGAAACAGAGGCTTGGACACCTGGAACAGACTGACAGCTGTCAGAGGAGATGGGGGAGGGAAGGACTGGAAGGAAGAAGATGAAGGGATTTGCCAAAGAACATATATGTAAAACCCACGGACACAGATAACAGTGTGGTGATGGTAGAGGTGAGGGGAAGGGAGGGATGAGGACATATGCATTAGTATCAACAATAAAAATAAAGAAAATATTCTCAGGAAAACACCGAAAAAATAAAAGAACAATGGGTGATTTTTAGGTGTAATTCTGTTTTTGAATTTCCCAACATAAGAAGTTTTTTAGTTATTTTTCTGTGGTTAAATTCCAGCTTAATTATACACTGGTTAGAAACATACTATATGTGACACAGCGTATGGCCAATTAATTACAAATATTTTATGTGCTCTTGGACAAAATCTGTACAGTTGGTTACTGGATGCAGTGGTCTATAAATTTCCAATAGGTAAAGCTTATTGTGTTGTTTAAAGCTTCTGCATCACTAGTGAGTTATTTTGTCAGTTTGTCCTTTCTGTATAGAAATGTTACATAATTCCATAGTGGAATTATGAATTAGTTACTAATTAATGAAGAAGTTACTAATTCATAATGGAATTACGAATTAGTTTCTCCCAGTTACTAATTTTTGCTTTATCTCTTTGATGTTATATTTTAGTAAAATAAAAAGCTAGTATTTTTATACTTGTTGGCAAAATGAAATTTTCACCTTATGAAATGTCCCTCTATGTCTCAAGTACAACTTTTTGCCTTGACTCTTCTTTGTCCACTATTAATATACCTACACCAATATCTTTGGTTAATGTTTGTAAAACATAACATTTCCATATTTCTACTTTGCTTAAATTTTAGAAGATTTTCTTTCAAGAAACACATGATAAATTTTCATTTTTATCCAGCCTGATAATCTTTTTCTTTTAATTCAGGCACTCCTTTTTTTAAGTTAGTATAATTACTGAGATATTTGGCTTTGAATATACTATCTCACAATTTAATTTCTATTTGTCCTATCTATTCTATGTTCTTTTATCTTATTTCCTTCCTACTGATCAACTAATTATTTTCCTTAATATTTAATTTTCCCTATTATGTTAATATTTTATTATTCTCTTAGTGGTTACACTAAAAGAGCAAATATCATCCTTGACTTATCAAAATCTGATAAGCTAGTTATTTTACCTCTTGTCAGGTAATGTAAGAAAGTTTACATATTTCATATGCTAACAAATTATATGCTATTATTATTTTTGTATTTAAATTTTATATAAAATCTCAAGGATATTACTATTATTGCTTTATATAGTCAATACTTTTTAGATTACCTAATATCCATTTTGTCGTTGTTCTTTATTTCTCTCATATTACTCAACTATCTGGGATCATTTATTTCTCTTTGAAAAATACTTTTCTTTAGTATAGATTTGCTGGTGGAAAATTCTCTTAGTTTTGGTTTGTCTAAGCATTTGTTTATTTTGCCTTTACAAGGGAGGGGAGGATATTTTTCCCAGTCTAGAATTTTTGGTGGCAATTTTTTTTTTAGGGTTATTGTTCTGTCATCTCTTGACTTCATTTTCTATTTGAAAAATCAGTTATCCATGTTTATATTGCTCCGTGGAGGTAACCTGTCTTCACATTTCTGGCTGCTCTATGATCGTCTCTTTGTCTAGCTTTCAGCTTAACAATAACCCACAACCTTCGGACCAACTTCTTTGTCTAGCTTTCAATGGTTTAGGTAGCATATGAAGATTTTTAAAACCCTAATTGTTATTCATAGGCATTTCTTGAATCTGAGACTTAATAATTTGTGGGGGAAATGAAAATATTACTTCTTTATGTATTGCTTTTGCCTCATTCTAGAGTCCTTCGGGAAGTCTGATTATACAACAGAGAGATTCTCTGGCCCTGTATTTTTGACCCTCAATTCTTTTTTATTCCCATAAGTTACTCCGCATTTTGGGGGGGGATATTTTATTCTGATTTCTTTTTCATTAATTAACTCTTTACTCAATTGTTATAAACACTAGTAAATACACTCCTGAAATTCTTAATTTGGGTTATTGTATTTTTTCCAGTTTTACTGACATGTGTAACATGGTATGTAACAAGTGTGGATTTGATAACCCTCCTATCTGGAAAATGATTATTACCACTTTAGAATTAGCTAATACCCCCATCATGTTATATAACTACCACTTCTCCCTTCTGTGGTCAGAACATTTAAGATCCACTCTCTTGGCAACTGGAAGTACATAACACAGCATTATTAACCGTGCTCTGCCTCAGCTCCCCAGAACTTACCCATCTTATAACGACAGTTTGTACCTTCAATCAACACGTCCTCATTTCCCCGCCCCTCCAGCCTCTGGCAACCATCGGTCCATTCTGTTTCTACAAGTTTGGCTCTTTTAGATTTCACATGTTTTAAATTTTATATTTAGTTATTTTGTTCTACTTCTCCGTTCTCTACCAAACGTTTCAATCCTATAACTTCTTTTCCTGAATGTGTATTAAGTACGGTTATTTCAAGGTATTATCCACTTGAAGAACTGTTTGTTTTGGTCTGTTTCTCTTAGTTAGTCATATTGTCTTTTTTTTTCATATGTATTATTAGTTTCGGTTGGGCATTGGAGATGGCATATGAGTAATCGAAAAAGTATTCTGAGTTCCAGAAAGATATGTTTCTCTACTGAGTAATGTGTATTTATCATTCCAGCAGGCATTTGGGGACACTGGCTACAGTCCACCAACTTTATTCAGTTTGGGGACTACAGTGATTCAAAGGCTTTATTACTTCTCAAGGCCTTGTCTACTTTGGGGCCACTTTTTATAATTATTACATAGCTTTTGGTATCCCAGTCCAGGTCTCTGTGGATCCTAGACATAAATTTCTGTCCCCTTATTTCTGTTGGCTGTGGTATATCTGTTCCCGTCTGGTTTTGTCGTGGGACATGTACACATCTTGGCAGATAGCCCTGGCTGCGTGGCTTCCCAGCATGTTCTCTTCCATAAGATATTACATGCTACCAAATATCATCAGTGAATTAATTTCCTATTTATATAGTGGCTTTTGTGGCTCATGACTACAAAACCTTATTGAAATCAATAAATTTAATTACCTGTCAGGGAAACCTTCTATTTACTACCATTCATTTTTCCAAATTATTCTGTGAAATCCTTACTTACAGTGCCCCATGTGAATTTAAATGTCACTCTCTTCAGTTAAATCACGTTAGGATTCTGATCGAGATGGTTAGTTTGTGTAGGATTGGCATTTTTAATAGTATGTGTTCTTTCCAGGAAGATGATATTTCTCTCTAATTATTCAGCCCATTTTTTTAACTCCATAAAGTTTGGTGATTATCTTTGTAACAAACTCCCTACATTTCTTTTCTTTATTCTGAATTTTTGGTTTTGATATTACTGAGCTAAGGTCTCCTACTTTTCTCCATTTGCATTTCAAAGTACTGCTTGTTAATGTAGACT
Source organism: Sturnira hondurensis (assembly GCF_014824575.4). Taxonomy (NCBI): domain Eukaryota; kingdom Metazoa; phylum Chordata; class Mammalia; order Chiroptera; family Phyllostomidae; genus Sturnira; species Sturnira hondurensis. The sequence goes on from NW_028088915.1 coordinate 3,007,938, forward strand.
CTATGTATGTTTACATATTTATTATGTACATGTAAGTGCTTTATCAAAAGCTCTTACTAATTCTAAAAGGTGGCTGCTTGTTAGTTTTTACTTATGTATCTTGAGTTTTTTAGGTCTACAGTCATATGTAGACTTCTTTTTCTCATGCTTATTTAAACTGAAATAGTTGAGCACTTACAGTTTTATACAGTATTTCAGATATTTTTGGAAAATATCCATTCTCATCATTAAGTAGGCATCACTTTCTATTTTACTCGAAAAACATTAAGAATAGCAGTTAACTTTTAGAAAATATCTAAGTACTTTAAAGTTATGTTTTATTTTTATCTTTTTAGCATAATGATTTAATAAAGTACAATAAATTAATGAGCTATGTTTCTTTTGTGTGTGCATGTGATTTCCAGAACAGTGTATTCATTAAGCTCCATTCAGCAAGCCACCAACAGTTCTCCTGTGTGAACTGTGCTGAGGAACAGACACTAAGAGGATTTGACACGTTCATCATTGAATACGTCTGAATCCACTCTCATCACGTGGTATTATGCACGGTAATCTATTGAAATAGATTTCTTTTCAATGGATCTGAGTTTTAAAAAGTCACAGATAATGTAAGTTCTGCATAAACTGGTGGATAGAAAGTTAGTTCCTTTATTTTGACTTATCAGCTTCAACTTCACCTCAGAATAAAGACCTAGACCAAAGAAAGCAAGATCAGCCACTTGTACAGAACAGTTTTGTTTCTATAATTCGGAGTTTTCTGAATGGATGGGTTCAGGCCTGACATAGAACTATGTAGAACTCATACAAAATGTATTAACTTTAATCATTAATAGCTCACACTGTACTATGTTACTATGCGGTTCAAACTCAAAACTGGTTTTGAATCCTCGAGAAGGCAACATGGGCACACAACCGACCACCTTGGACTTGAGTGTGTCAATACATATCTCAACAGAAACTTTGGCTTTACGAAAGAGTCACAGACATTTTATATAAAGGCTTTAGTAGTCATTTTAACTATACGGTAGAGGAAAGTGTGCTTAAATTAAACATGCATTAGTCCGATGATGCTGGCAAGGTTGACAAGTTACCATTCAAATATGTGGTGACATCCATGGGCTATTCCATGATTTACTTTGACATGTCGGGTACAGTGGCTTCCTGCCAGAAAGCAACTACCTGGTTCTTGGCAATTTTGTGGATAGGGGAAGGAGTCACCGGAGACTATATGCCTCTTACTGGCATGCAAAATCAAATATCCTGAGAATTTTTTCTTCTCAGAGGAAACCACAAATATGCCAGGATCAATAGAATGTGTGGACTTTATGATGAATGTAAACGAAGATAAAACATTGAACTATGGGAAACTTGCACAGACTGCTTTAACTGTTTACCTATAGCAGCCATTCAAATGAGAAAATATTTTGCCATGGAGGCTTATCAACAGATCTTCAGTCTATGGAGTATATTTGCTAAATTGTGTGACCCACTGACGTACCAGATCAAGGTCTTCTTTGTGATCTTTTGTATTCTGACCCTGATAAAGATGCCTTAGGTTGGGGTGAAAACGACAGAGGAGTGTCCTCCACACATGGAGAAGTGGTTGTAAAATTTCTCCATAAGGATGATTTGGGTCTTACATGTAGAGCCCATCAGGTGGTTAAAAATGGATATGAATTTTTTACAGAGTCAGTTGGTCTCTCTGTTTTCTGTACCCAATTATTGTGGAGAGTTTGAAAATGCAGGTGCCATGATGAGAGTGGACTAAATACTGAATGTGCTCTTTTTAGATTTTAAAGCCTGCAGAGTAAAAGGAGCTGAATGCCACGATTCCCATAACACCTCCAAGGGGTATGATCACAAAGTAAGCAAAGAAATAGATGTCATTTTGACAGTGCCTAGCTGGGACTTGTACCATGTAACCTTCACTTTTAAAACTGTAATGCGTATTGGTCTGCTTGCTCAAATAATGTGTTGTGAGGACCCCCTTTCCATTTTGAGTTCATGAATGGCATTTGCTAGTTAGGACAGGGAATGAAAGACTTCACTCCCAAGAAAAAATGTTTTGCTTTTTTTAAAAAAATTTCCCCTTCCTTTTGCAAGCAACTTTAATGATAGTGTTAAAGTTCCATACCCTAGGACAGTTTATCCTAAGGGGTGAGTGTATAATTCTTCTTTTTTAAAAATTCAATAAAATACATGAATAATGTAAATGCTCATTTTCTTTAGCATAACAAGAGAGCCCTAGGGTGCTAAATCTGTACATGTTATTGTCACAAAATGCATCCGGTTGATACAAACCACTGTGAACATTTTTTTTTTAAATTTTAAGAATTTGTTTTAAAGGAATTGCCTATTTCTCATTGTCTTGCCACGTACAAACTGTTTTTGTTTTTAAGATTTTATTTATTTATTTATCTTTAGAGGGGAAGGAGAGGGAGAGAAACATCAATGTATGCTTGCCTTTCTTGCGTCCCCTGCTGGGAGTTGGCCTGCAGGGAACCGGCCTGCAACCCAGGCATGTGCCCTGACTGGGAATCGAACCACAATTCTCTGGTTCACAGGCCTGCGCTCAATCCACTGAGCTACACCAGCCAGGGCTCAAACTGGTTTTTATAGGTAACAACTATGTTTCTTTTTTTATTTTTTAAATTTATTTAATTATTTTTCAAATACAGTTTTCTGTCTATTACTCCCATCCCAACCCACTCCCTCCCCCCACCGTGCTCCAATGAAGATGTTTTAACATTGTTTCTTAATGTTAAAACATCTTCATTTCTAAAATACTCCACCTGGACATGGTATATTGCAATTTGTTCAAAATTTACTTAGATGTTTCATCTTTATATTTACAAATAAAAGTATATATTTTATGTATCTTTTACATGGCTCAAATTTAGAGATATGATGGCTTTTAAAAATAAGTTAGGAAGCTGTCATTTTTTTGTGTAGCTTCTAATAGTTTAAAACATGTATGAGGTCTGTCTGGAAAAAGTCCAGCCATTGTTAAGGTAACAAGAACGGCTTGTGCAACGTCTTGTGACCTGGCAGCCAAGGACACTGGACTGGAATGCACATGTGTGAACAATGATGGCTTCACTGTACTAGTCAGTGGGGGTGGTAGATGTCATTCAGTAAGCATGTGTACTGTGTGGTTGTCATATTTAACATGACTGAGTAGAGCAATGAATATGCATGAAATTTTGCATTAAGCTTGAACATTCCTCCATGGAATTTATTCAGATGATTCAGAAGACCACAGCTATAGGCAACTGGTGATTGGCAGCTTCATCATGACAACATGCCCATTCATGAATCACATCTCAGGCAGAATTTTTTAGAACATCAAAATCACCTGGATGACTCAGCCTGGCTATAACCCAGATTTGGCACCCTGCAACTTTTGCCTTTCCCAAAACTAAAATTTCCTTTGAAAGGAAAGAGATTTCAGACTGTTGATGAGATTCAGGAAAATGTGATGGGGCAGCTGATGGAGACTGGAAGAACTGTGTGAGGTCCCAAAGTGGGGGAACCTACTTTGAAGGGGACTGGGGCAACAGTGTCCTATGATAATGTTACTTGTATCTTGTATCTTCTTTAATATGTGTCTCTATTTGTCATATTACATGGCTGGATACTGTCTGGATGGACCTCACAGATGTAATTATTTGAGTTAAAATAAAAATTAGCTACAAAACTATCTGAGCACTATACCTTTCTATTTTCATCAGTGTTTTCAATTTATACTATATGTGGTTTATCAGATTTTCTTACCCTTGTTGGATCAATTTTGATAATTATATTTTACAAGAAAATTTAAAATTTTCTCTAGCTTTTCAAACTTATTGCCATCAAATTGCATGTAATATTTGCTAATACTTTTAATACTTTCAGTGTCTGTGATTATCTATCAATTTATATTCTTAAACCTGTTTATTTTTATTTCTTTTTGCTTTATCAGGTTTGTAAAGTGTTTTTCCAGTTTGTCTTCAAAGGGCTAAAATTTGATTTTATTTATTTTTTCCTACTTTTTCTTTATCTTCTTTTAATTACTTTCATAGTACTTTACTAATTTTCTTTCTTATTTTATCTTTACATATCAACATGGTTTTCATGTTATATATTTACATCATTTTACATCACTGTCAGTTTTGTTTGTCTTTACATAGTAATGTTGTCTGCATGTTATATACTTATATCACTGTATTTCTATTTTAATAATAAAACTATTTCTCTGCAGTTACTCTTAATACAACTTTACCTCTGTATTGTACATTTTGATATGGTTTAGATTTTCACCTGAGTTTTTTAATGATTTATATTTTTGTTTTGTTTTTTTCACTTTGATTCAAGAATTTTGATTCATTTTGGTTTTGGAGTCCAATTTTTGGGAGGCTTTTGCAACCGGGATAAAGCCACAAAGATGGGTCCTACTTTGATCTTTGCTCTAGTAAGCCAAATGAAAGAGGGTTGTCAAAATTTAAATCTTCCCTTTGGTTTTGGCTCCCACGTCTGAGACTTCCCTGGTGTGAAGTGACTTGGCATAGGGGTGGATGTGGGGCAAGGACAGACTTCTGTTAGGGGACTGGCAGTGTATGGTGCCTTCTTCCTCTGAGAACACAGGTGACAGCAGTCCCAAACAGCCTCCCTGATTGCTAACAGATCTCCTACACAACAGAATGCTTTTGCTGTTCTCTTCTCTAGAAAATTCAAGGCCTCAGAAATACTCCAATTTATTCCTGCATCCCACACTAGGTTTCTTTTATGTTTAAAGTTGTTCTATCAGGGAGATGGGAAGGAAAAAAAAGGTGTTATGAGATGCATTCAGTTAAGATATTCTCAGTAATATAATTTTATTTCCTGAAATATTTTTGGAAACCCTGCTAATTATCATCCCTTCCACTGTTGTCTTAGCTGAAGCCCTTATTAGCTCTACCTTGGACTGCTGAAATCATTTCTCCACTGAAGTATCGGCTGTTTGTACTCTCTAAAAGCAATCTGTCTCCCACACTCCCAAAGTTGTTTTTTTTAACACACATAGGAACTTTATTGCCACAATCTTCAGTGGTTTCCACTACTTAAAAGATCGTCAGGAAATCCACTCTGCTCAGGATTGATTATAGGCCTTTTCAAAGCCTGGTAGCCTATCATAAAAATATAATCTGAAATACCCACACTCTTTCTCACCCAGTAAATCTGTCTTCATCACTTCCTATGGCTAATATACTTTTTTACAGCCCCAGTGGAAAAGCTTTCAAATTAGTTGCTTTTCCCCCCACCCAGGGTCACCACTTCACATTTTACTTATTCATTTATTCTTTTTTTAAAGATTATATTTATTTATCTTCAGAGGGGAAGGGGAGAGGGAGAGAAACATCAATGTATGGTTGCCTTTTGTGTGTCCCCTGCTGGGAGTTGGCCTGCAGGGAACCGGCCTGCAACCCAGGCATGTGCCCTGACTGGGAATCGAACACAGGCCCCTGCTCAATCCACTGAGCTACACCAGCCAGGGTCTACTTATTCATTTATTCTTATACCAGGATCAGTTATAGCAATTGGACACTTTGGGTAATGTGTTTCTGTATCACCTTTTCTTTTTTTAACTGGTCTGGATGATCTTCTACGTAAAAGCTCACATCTCACTACATCTTTGTAATATACCAAAGAGTGTAAATGTTTAAATGAATAAATTAAGTTTAAATAAATTAATTATAACTATTTGTTGTATTATGCCACATAATTTTTTTAATTTTCAGTTTTTCTCTATTTTACATTTGACTCATTACATCTTAACAATAAAAATTTAGGAGCATAAATATCATAAAGTGTAGGGTACACTGTAAATTGAGTAAAAAACTGGGATTATACAATAAAATAAATCTTTTTAATCACAATCACTCTGAAAAATCCTATCATCAAAAATAATCACAAGTGATAATCAACCATTTAAGATGTAACTTGTAACTAGCACAAGGTAAATTTGTGGCTGCCACAAAAATCTAGCAAGTAAGCCCAGTAAAAGGCTGCTAGCCAAGAAATTAGGCACTTATTGCCATGCTGATCCTGTTGGGAAAAAAGATAAACATGAGAGCCCAGCATCTGTGTCTTAGAGCTGCCAAGAACATCCACTGAGTGACCATTCTCTTGGCCTAAATGATAAAACATATTGAAAGAAGGTGCAAAAGGAGACCATCCCTGTATTGCCAGCAGCAGAAGAGGTGTGGGCCAAACCTGTATCACACCGTAATGTAATAGCCAATTAGATGTATAATTGCATTTTGCCAATAAGAAGGCACACCTGTATTTGGAATCTGCAAATTTCATGCATTTGTACTGCATATTAAAATTGGAGGTAAAGGTGAAAATACTGTTTTCATAATGGGTTTTACTGTTAAAAAATAACTGATGACTTTGAAAGACAACAACTTAGACATAATGAAACAGCTAGAACCAACCACTGTGACTGTCTTCCCCACAAGTGGAGCAAATAAGATGCAAAGTGTCATTGATCAGTGTGACTGAGGGAGTTAAGGGAAGAATGATCATTTTAGAGACTTTGAGTTGATTTGCATTTATCTGTAAATATAGGTGAATTATCAGAGTAGATGTGAAATAAAGGAGTGATTCAGAGAAAAATTTGCATACAACATAGTAAGAAAAATTTGTGAAACCAGGCACATTGAAAGAATGTTACTTTTCAAATGATGTGTATGTTAGGATATTCAATCTAAAGCTTGCTAATTGACTATTCCTTCAGGTCACAGTTTCTAAAGTGTGGTCCACAGAACACTAATATACTCCATGAATAAAGCATTCTTGCCCAAATGTTTTTTTCTTTATTTTCAAGACAGTCAAAGTTAAGCAGAATTGTTAGCATTATACTTTGCAGAACCTTTAATATGGAAATATCAAAGGAGATTAAAGAAGTAGAATTTTCCAAATGTATTTCATCAGTAATTATCTCAACAAGCTTTGTGCAGTACAAATCTTGGAAGCATAATATTTCTGTATGTTTATGCTCCTATTTCATGGCACTGTTTTCAGCAATTTTATTCAATACTTTCTATTGTTTTGTGAGAATTTTTTATTTCTCATAGAAAAACATGACCTGCAAAAAGTCTAGAAAGCTAAATTTGTAAAAGCTAAATTTAGAAAGCTAAATTTTGACTGACGGAAAACTTTGAATATAAATATATACTTATGAGTCATGCTATATATTTATTTATATATATATAAATACTCTTTGGCTTGATCTTTTGATGTGTGTAATATTTAAAAGGAAAAACAGTGCTTCCTGTTTTCAATATTTTAAAACTAACATGAAAGAATTTGTGGAGAATTTTAACAAGGTTTAGAATATTTAATTTCAACAGCTGACTTCTCATCAGACACCATACAGCCCAGAAGGCAGTTGGACACTGTATTCAAAGTGCTCAAAGAAGAAGACAGTCAACCAAGAATCCTGTGTCTGTTGAAATAAAACCCTCTATCTTTCAAAATAAAGACATTCCACATAAACAAAATCTGAGAGAATTTGTTGATACCAGCTATCCCTTAAAAGAAATACTAAAGGAATTTCTTAGGCTGAAAGCAAGTCAACCTATACAATCATTCGAAGCCACGTGAAAAACCACAGCACAGATAAAAGTAATTATGTAACAATAAAATGCAGTATAAACATATGTCTGCTTTCAACTTACTTAAAATCTGCCATTTAATAATAACAATAGATAAGCACAGGTATTTTTTATATTCCTCCACAATATTGCAACTTACATTTCTAGGTCCACCGACCTTCCCAGGCGGCTCCCATTACCAATTTTCTCTTCTTTTCTACATGTAACTGCTTTTCATTTGGATAATTTTATTGCATGGATAAACTTAGTCAAGTTTATCACATTTTTGAAACTCAAACCAAGAAACTTCTCGAGTCCACATTCCCATTAGCTACCACTTTCTGTTTTTCATTCACGACAGTATTCAGTAAACATTTTTTCTACTTTTTGCCTCCTCAATTCTACTCACCTCTCAATTCACGTTGGTCAGTCTCTGCTCACATCGCCACCAAAATAGTTCTTTCTGAAGTTGTCCGAGGCAGGGGCTGGAAGAGGATGGCGTGGGCCTGGCGCAGCACAGCTCTAGGGACACCTCGGAGACTGAGCAAATCATGTCTGAGGCACTGTGAGCGAGACCACAATACTCCCGGATGGGCTGATTTTGTGAGATCTCACAAGCTCTCCGGGGTGGGGCTGGCAGGGCAGTCCTGGGATGAGAAACAGGTGCGTGCCTTGGGCAGAAGACCACCTTTCCCTGGGTTCTTTCTAAGGAATTCGGGTCATACGACCTATATCACGCAATTCCCAAGGGTCAAAGTCTTCTCAAGGCCTTCCAATCAGAGTCGCAGTGTGGCAGGCCTTGGTTCCAGAGCTCCGGCCACATGTGCAAGACGGTGTTCTGACCTAAATACTTAGCAAAGGAGGAAGTGCTGAAATACATAATGGGGGAGTGAACTGCTCATGTGACACCACAAAACTATAGCCATCCGGGATGCTGACTTCTGGGAACAAAGCCTTGGGTGCCAATCTGATGTCTGCCAAGGCCCAAGGCTGCAGCAACCTGAGCATGCCATTTCATTCTGAAATCAGACAAGACCGCATGCCATGCCAGCAGAGGACCTGACCAGACACCTGCCTCTTAACCACTGGTGCTCTCAGTTTTGCCTCCCTTCCATCCAGAGTGCATAGGTATCCCTCTCATTCTCCTCTTCCTGCGGATGTGAGTCCAGTGCCCTCCAAAGACTACTTGCCTCTATGCCCCATCCCAACCACAGACCATGTTACCCTCACCTGCTAAGGGAGGAGTCACCACATCTTTTCCCCTGCCTGGATACACGCAGATCTAGGGCTCACGGGCGTCAGTGTGACTCTACCTGGACACCATAGTTTCCAAAGTCCACAGGGCATCTGCATTTCATCGGCACACACCAACCTTTAAAAAACCCAGCTTGACACCCCAAATTATGTCCGAGTAGACATTCTCACACTAGATCCAGTCAAGGTGGCCTTTCTAGCGCAAGCTGAACCCAAAGGGAAAAAGTAGCCCAAACTCCAGGAACTCAAGGTATTTGTGAATGAATACAGAGACTTCGGCTGGTCGGAGGGAGACATGGGCTCCCAATCCTGGACACTGCTCTCTCCAGAAAGAGCGAGCTACTCAGTCAAATAGTGCACTTCACACAGTTGGAGGGTAAAAAATACAACAAACATATAAAAACATACAGTACATACACTAGGAGAATAAACATACAAACGTACAGTATGAGAATAAAAAAGACAACAAACTCACACACTCATTCATAACAAATACAAAAAGCAGAACAAAACCAACAAACAAACAAACAAACAAACCCACCCAGGCAGTCACACGTATTCTCAGGACCAGTGGTTGCTCCCTGCAGTTGGAAGGTTAAAAAAATCTAAAAGCTGCTTTACATTTAACTTGACTCTTCAGTAGCATTAAACAATGTTGGACACTCCCTATGTTTTTAAATGATATTTTTCATCATTTTTTTAATTTGACACAATATTCTCCAGCTCTGTTTTCTCTAACAGCCACAGTCACTCCTTCACTTATCATTGGACCATTTTCCTCAGCTATTCAGGCATCAATTTCCTCAAGACACAGCCCCAGCCACTCTTTTCTACCCAGGCAGCCTTACCCCCCCAATTGTCATAATTTCAATGTGCTGAAGGTATATCAGACATCACATAGTCCCAGGATCATGTATCCACTGGCCTGATTGTCATTTCCACTTAGATTTTAGGTCAAACATTATGTTGTTGCTTCTCAGCTCTGAACTTGCTCTTCCATGCTCTGCTTTGTGATACTATGACTGGAATTCTGAAAGTACCTTTACCCCTGAGCAACTGAATTCCTCTTAGCTTCGGCAAATAGGAATATTAGGGGAAGAGTGAAGGCTGAGGGGAGAGTGGCGATCTCTTAGTCTCTTTTCATGTGTGTTTGCTTTGAAGGGCAATCACAGGGGACTGGCTAGACTCCATCTGAACTCCAAAGAGAAAGGCTCATGGATCTAAGTTTCTGTAACTTTTTCTTTTTTAAATTACTGAATTTTGGGGGGTGACATTGCTTAATAAAATATATAGGTTTTAAGTGTATAATTCCTTAATGTACCATTTATGTATTGTATTGTGTGTTCACTCCCCAAATGTGCCCCCTTTGGCCACCATTTCTCTTCCCTTTACCCTCTTCTACCTAATTCCAGCCTCTTTCCCCCCCTGGTAATCATCATACTGTTGTCTGTGTCTATGAAGTTTTTCTTTTTTTTTAATGAAACCTGCTTCTTTATTTTTTTTAAGATTTTATTTATTTATTTATCTTTAGAGGGGAAGGAGAGAGGGAGAGAAATATCAATGTATGGTTGCCTTTCGTGCGTCCCCTGCTGGGAGTTGGCCTGCAGAGAACTGGCCTGCAACCCAGGCATGTGCCCTGGCTGGGAATCGAACCACGATCCTCTGGTTCACAGGCCCCTGCTCAATCCACTGAGCTACACCAGCCAGGGCTTTTTTCTTTTTTGGGGATTTAATTCCTTCACCTATTTCACCCAGACCCCAACCCACCTCCCCTCTGACAGCTGTCAGTCTGTTCTCTGTATTTGTGAGTTGTTTCTGTTTTCTTAGTTTATTTTGTTCATTAGATTCCACATTTAAGTAAGATAATATTGTGTTTGTCTTTCTGTTAGTGGCTTATTTCATTTAGCGTAATATTGTCCGGATTTATATCCTATCGCAAAAGGTAAGATTTCCTTCTTTTCTTTTTTTTTTTACAGCTGAGTAATATTCCATTGTGTAAATGTACCACAGCTTTTTTATTCACTCATCTACTGATGGGCACTTGAGCTACTTCCCAATCTTGGCTATTGTAAATAACATTGTAATGATACATCCGATAAAGTCTTAATATCCAAAATTCATGCACATAAAGAACTTATACAAGTCGACACCAAGAAAACCAAACAATCCAATTAAAAAATGGGCAAAGGATGTGAATAGACACTTCTCCAAAAAGGACATGCAGATAAACATAAAGATACTCAATGTCTATGACCTTGTTGCTTGAGTTTACTCTCAGTGATGTTGCTTCTTTATTCCAGCAAGAGAAGTTATTTCCTGTAAATAGTTAACTGCATGTTTTCCAACACTTTCAGGAAGAGTTTCATCTCCAAAACACCAGAACCAGCTTCCAGTACCTGCTTTCCAGAGACGTGTCCCAGGCTTATGGGGGCTGCATCTTTCAGTTCAGAAACAGTCACTCCAGGCCAGTTGAGGCACCTCCTTCTCAGAGATCTAACTTTTGTGTTTTCAGAGACTGTCTTCTGGGAGTCTCCATTTTTCTTGCTGTTCCCATTATATATTTAGGTAGAAGGATGGAGGTCATTCCTGCAGTTTATACCTTTGTGATGTCCTTACTTTTTTGTCTTTACATTTTCTTAAGTTAATAAGTTTTTAGCTCTTTTAACATTCTTTATAATAATTTTTCTCTGTTGAAACTACTGATATATCTGTCTCCTGAATGGGCTTTAGCTGATACACATACTTAAAGCCCTTCAAACTCAATGCATCTAAATCTCAATCTCAGTCCTGAGAAGCCTGACTCTCTTTCTGTGTTCTCTATCTTAGAGACTAGCATCACAACTCATACAATTCTGCAAACGCAGACCTAGGATTCACCCTTGGCCTTCTCTTTCTCCCCATCATGCCCCTATATATGATTCACAAGTCCTCTCAATGTTACCTTCTGCCTCTTTTAAGTTCAACTCTTTTTGGACAGCCACTACCATAGCTAAAATTATTATCATTTCTTACTAGACTAAAACAAAACTTTGTTCACTGTTTTGTGTTCCTTTTGAAGTCCAAATCTGACTCAGACTGTTCAATGACTTCTCTCTGCTCTAAGAATGGAATCAGATTCTGGTCCAGCATTGCACACATCTCACATAACACCTATACTCTATTTAATGGACTTGTATCTCTCTCATGCGCTCGATCGTAAGCACCATGAAAAGAGAATACTGCTACTCATTGCATTCTCAGCAACAAGCACCATGATTTCAAAGTGATAGGTCTCACCAGATATTTCTTAAATAAAATAATGTATGAATTTATGAATAAATGTAATGTGAAAGCAGAAGTACCTATGGGTAGAAATCTGTTTATTTGTGGCAAGAAAACAGATATTGTTGTTTCCTATATTATAGAAAGTGGATTTTGCTAATTTTATTTTCCTAATGTATTTTCAATTTGACAAGCAATTTTTTTCTCTGTGAGAGTCCAATATATTTTGATTAATTATTTATTTTTATTCAATATATTGTTAACATATATATTTTTTTAGTGGTAAAATTATAATAGATGCCCAGACCTCTAGAGATATGAATGTGGATAAATGTGGATGTAAAAATCTAATACTTCTAAAAAATCAATTCTGGGCTGTATGGTGTCTGATGATAATAACAAATATATTATCNCACCATGATTTCAAAGTGATAGGTCTCACCAGATATTTCTTAAATAAAATAATGTATGAATTTATGAATAAATGTAATGTGAAAGCAGAAGTACCTATGGGTAGAAATCTGTTTATTTGTGGCAAGAAAACAGATATTGTTGTTTCCTATATTATAGAAAGTGGATTTTGCTAATTTTATTTTGCTAATGTATTTTCAATTTGACAAGCAATTTTTTTCTCTGTGAGAGTCCAATATATTTTGATTAATTATTTATTTTTATTCAATATATTGTTAACATATATATATTTTTAGTGGTAAAATTATAATAGATGGCCAGACCTCTAGAGATATGAATGTGGATAAATGTGGATGTAAAAATCTAATACTTCTAAAAAATCAATTCAATAACAAATATATTATCATAGCTGCTGCATATCTTTCCTACATCTTTATATCTTATTTACAGATGGTGAAATTGAGACCAAATATACAACCACTCAGGAAATGCCTCCATGGTTATGAAGCAGACCTGTTTATCTATCTGCTGGGAAAAGTACAATGTCTATCAGAAAAGGAAGCCAATAATGTACCTAGAAATTAATACAGAAGATGCAATTTCAAATATATTCCAGGTTTTCTTTATATTCCAAATGAACTTTTGACAATAAAGTATGATATTTCATCATTTCAAGTTTTCTCATTTTATTATATAAAATGTTATACAGTTTATATATATATGTTTATTTATGTATATATATATTTATTTATGTGTGTGTATATATATATATATACATACACACACACAATGCATTTATCCTATTGGTCAGCATCTTAACGTCTGAGGTCTAATTTAGTGAATAATTTAATTTATTTTATATTTTAATGACAAATACAGGGGTGTCCAACCTTTTGATATCTTTGCGCCACACTGGAAGAAGAGTTGTCTTGGGCCACTCTTTAACTACATTGTGACATGTAATTATAGAAAAATCTCATAATGTTTTAAGTAAATTTACAATTTTGTGTTGGGCTGTATAGCCATCCTAAGTCACATGTAGCCTGCGGGCCACAGGTTGGACACCACTGGGAATGTTAAAAAGTCCTTTTTGTGGGAGGAAAATACAAAAGACTAAATGTATTTCACATTTCACAAATAAAAACAGAGGCAAGAAATATAACTTTACGTTTATTATTTTTCATGAAGGAATATTACATGCACAAGTTGCTTAGAGAATTAAAAATGATACTGGATCATTAATTTTATGCTCCATAGACAAATTTCAAAACATGCCTCTCCTACTACCTCTTTTTAGTCTTTAGAAATAGAGGAACCAAAACATATTTTTCAGAGTGGCAAGCATTAAATAGTAAAAAAAACTCAATCTCTATAACTATGTTTTAAAATTACTTAGAAATAAAACTTTAGTATTTCTAAGAGTTATTCTAAGAATTTAAATAATATATAGTGGCACTTGGGGAAAATATTGAGGAGAAAATAAATATTTTAGTAATAAAATATTGAGGAGAAAATAAATATTTAGTAATAAATATTTTAAATATTTATTTTTAAAGTTATGTTGCAGTTCTATTGTTAAACGGACTATATAAACCAATTTTCTGAAAACTAAGGGAATATTTGTTTTAATATTCTCCCTCAAAAATGTAGTGCATGGTAAATCAAACATGTGCTGGCTTTTCAATATTTTTTTCAGGAGATCCTTGGGGTTTTTTTTTCTTCATCTCTTCTTTTCCCTGTTATTTTTAAGGAACATTTCAGATATTATCATAGGAGACAACTGCATTGCTGAGAGACTAACATAGTAACATGGGCCAACCACAATTTTGTAATTCCCAAATAAGAACAGAAATAGCTGAAGCTCTTTGCAATGTTTGTACCAAAATAGCTCTTGGATGTCCTTGTGAAATATGACTTGTTGAAGGATCTGAGACTACCATAGAGGAGAAGGAGAAAAATGAAAGCAAGAGCCCTGGTTAAGTATGAAATGGAGTTTAAAGAGTTTTGCCATATGAGCTCACCTTTAACAGGAACCCAAACAACAAAACTAACAAGCAAGCAAAATATAACCAAAGACACTGAAATAGAGAACGGACTGACAGGGACCAGAGGGGAGGGGAGAGGGAATTTCAGGGGAAAGGGGAATGGATTCACAGGAACAAGTATAAAGGACACATGGACAAAAACTAAACTAACAGAAATGGGAGGGAGGTGGGGAGCACTGGCGGGGGCAGGGCTGGGATGGGAGTAAAAGACAGAAAACTGTACTTGAACAATAATTAAATTTAAAAAAAAAGAGTTTTGCAAAAGGTCTTCAATATAGCACATCACTTTTGAAGGAAGTGCCAAGTGTCTTGACTTCTGTAATGAAAGGACACTGTTCTGAGACCTGTTATCATAATTTAGAGTAATATTTCATAATTTATAAAATAATGGGGAAATATTATAATTATTTAATATTTATTGGATATCTAGATAAAATATACTAAAGTGTTCCTCTTTCCAAATAATTTCATATTATAACTTGAACAAGAGTGGATGTCTATGACAGAAAAAATTATCTTTTAAACTGTGGTATTTTTGCTATGTTAACGCAAACTAAGAAAGCTACCATAAGGTAATACCACAGATTGAGTTGCTTAAACAACAGACATTTATTTTCTCACAGTTTTGGAGGCTCACTCTCCTAGACCAGGGTGTCAGTGGGTTTGGTTTCTGCTGAAGCCTCTCTCTGTGGCTTATAGATGACCACTCTCTCATTACAGGGTCTTCACAGGGTCTTTCCTCTCTGTGTGTTCATGCCTGGTACCTCTATGTATGTCCTCCTCTTTTATGTTTTTAATTATACTTTATTGATATGCTATTACAGTTGTCCTGATTTCCCCACCTTGCTTCCCCTCCACCCAGCACCCCTACTCCCACAGGCAATCACCCCAACATTGTTCATGTGCATGTTCATGTGTATAAGTTCTTTGGCTATTATATTTCCTATACTATACTTTACATCCCCATGGCTCTTCTGTAATTACCTATGTGTACTTCTTAATCCCTTCACTTCTTCAATTATTCCCCCACACCCACATTCCTTCTGACAACCATCAAAATATTCTCTGTATCCATGATTCTGTCTCTGTTCCTCTTCAGCTTTGTTTATTTCTTTAGATTCAATTATTGATAAATATGAATTTATTGCCATTTTATTGTTTATAGTTTTGATCTTCTTCTTTTCTTAAATAAGTCCCAGTAATATTTCATATAATAATGGTTTGGTGATAATGAACTCCTTTAGTTTTTTCTTGTCCAGGAAGCTCTTTATCTGCCCTTCCATTCTAAATGATATCTTTGCTGGGTAGAGCAATCTTGGCTGTAAGTTCCTGCTTTTCATGACTTTGAATGTTTCTTGCCAATTGCTTCTGGCCGGCAAAGTTGGGGTTTTTTTTTTAGAAATCAGTTCACAGTTGTATAGGAACTCCCCTGTAGGTAACTAACTGCTTTTCTCTTGCTGCTTTTAAGATTCTCTCTTTATCTTTAACCTTTGGCATTTTAATTATGATGTGTCTTGGAGTGGGCCTCTTTGCATCCATCTTATTTGGGACTCTCTGTGCTTCCTGGACTTGCACGCCTATTTCCTTCACCAAAAGGGAAAATATCTTTCATTATTTTTTCAAGTAGATTTCCATTTTTTTCCTCTTACTCTTCTCTCTCTGGCACCACTATCATGCAAATGTTGGACTTCTTGTCTAATAGAGCAACCAGGGGCCACTTATACTATCCTTATTTTTTTATCCTTTTTTCTTCTTCTTGTTCTGATTGCAAGTTTTTTTGCTTCCTTATGTTCCAAATCATAGATTTGATTCTCAGCTTCATCCACTCTACTGTTGTTTCCCTGTACATTGTTCTTTATTTCAATGACTGTATCCTTTGTTTTTGACTGGGTTTTTTTTTTGTGCTGTTGAGGTCCTCATTAAGTTCCCTGAGCATCCTTTTTACCAGTGTTTTGAACTCTTTATATGATAGACTGCTTACCTCCATTTTCTTTAGCTCTTTTTCTGGAGTTTTGATCTGTTCTGATCAAAGAACAGAACTAAATCTGGACTAAATCTGTTTTGATTTAGTCCACATTGCTTTGTCTCCTCATTTTGGCATCTCTTCTGTGTTTGTTTCTATGTATTAGGTAGAGCTGCCATGACTCCCTGTCTTGGTAGTGTGGCCTAATGTAGTAGGAGTTCTATAAGGTCCAGTGGCACAGCCTACCCTATTACTCAAGCTGGGTACTCAAGGTGTACCTTTCATGTGAGCTGAGTATACCTTCCTGTTGTACTTGTTGTGCCTTGGTTGCTGTGTGCAGATCAATGGGAGGGATTTACCCACGACAATAGGCTACAAGAATTTGCCATGACCACTTACCACCAACCTCTGCCCTCCATGGAGGATCAGCTGTGCAGTGGCAGGGTGGTGGTGCTCTGACGTGGTCTGTAGCTGTCCATTGGGAGCACTGGCACTGGGGTTTCCTGGGTAGTGCAGGCCAAGGCCAGCAGCTCTCACCTGTGTTTTGCCCAGGGACACCATACCTGAGCTATAAAGCAAAATGAGGTGGCTATTACTTGTGCTGGGCATGGAGATTGCCAGGCAAAGCCAAGCTATGAATCTAGGGTGGCTGCTGCTAGTGCTGGGCCAGGGGCTCACTGAGGCCAGCTGTTGCTTGATGATAGGACCTAGGAAGCTGTGAGGCATAAGCCAAAACCAGTCATTCATATGGAAAGACAGCTTGGGTGGGCCTGAAATTTGGGTAGAGCAGATCTCTGGGGATCTCTAAGGCAGGTCAAACAGTGTTAGCCAGGTTGATGGAGTTTCAGATATGGTACCAGCTTGTCAGCTCTGTAGGGGAAAGGTTTAGAAAAGGGACAGTGGCCTCTGTTCACCTTGATGCCAAACACTTCAGTTGCTCCCTGTATACCACTGGTGCCTTTCAAGCTGTTACCCCAGTGCTGGAGCTCAGAGGGAGTGAGTCTGAGTAGATGAGTCTGGGTGTGGGTTCTTTAAGAGAAACTACTTGGAGTTCTGTGTCTTCTACTGACTAAATCCCTGCTGGTTTTTGCAGCCAGAAGTTGTGGGGACTTATCATCCTGACACTGAAACCCTGGACTATGGGACTGGGACTCCTTGTACCCAAGATGTCCCTCCTGAATTTTTATCCACCACACATTGGTGAGAGACCAGCCCATTCCATGTCTGTGACCCTCCTACCAGTCTAGTTGGATATGGTTCCTTTAGTTCTGTAGTTATCAGACTTTTATTTCAATTCAACTTCTTATGATTCTGAGTGATGATTTAGTTGTAATTCTGGTATATCTATGTGAAGAGGTGAGCCATGTCTGCCTATGTGGTCATTTTGACCAGCAGCGCCTAATCTTTTCTTACTAGGACAGTGGTCACATTGAATTAGGGCCCATCCTAACATTCTCATTTCAACTTAGTTACCTCTCTAAAGGCCTTTTCTCCAAATACAATTACATTCTGAGATATTAAGGATCAGGAATTCAACAGATAGATTTGGGGTTGGTTGGACACAATTCTGTGCACAACAGTCTACGTATACATTCCTACTCTGTTTCAGCCATTGTTATTTGCGTTGTTAGCAATCGAGTCTAATTACTAACTGAAAGAAAGATTTCATGTATGTATATTATTTGTAGATACAGAGTATATTACCCACCCCCAAAACTTAAACAGACGTAAAAAAGGTTTTATTTCCAGGGGATTAAGGTGTTTGTATTATAAACCTTTCTATTCTGTTTATTTAAAATTATATGCATGTATTATATTGATGAAAAATAGCAAATTAAAAAATATTGCTCAAAATTATTAGTAAACTGGCTGAACTATTCTGCTGTTCCAATGGTTTATTTTTAGAAAACACAGTTGGGTAAACATGTTGTCAAATAAATATTCTGTTATTATTTCTTATGGTTAACATAGCTTTTTAGTACTTTAAATAATAAAACATATATATATGTATATATATATATATATAAAACCTAAATATTTGATTCTAGCATAGTGCCAGGAGTAGAAAAATAAGCTATGAAGTCTAGCCCATACAATAAAACCAAGCTGTCAAAACCATTGTGATTCAGTATTAATATTAAGTATTAATATTATAATTCAGCATTAATATTCAAAACAAAATGTATAATGATATTTTCTATTGAAAATTGACTAATCTATAAATTTTCTAGTGATAGGATAATCTATTATTTATAACTTCTTTTATGTTTTTAATTTACTATACTTGATATTATAATTTAATTTACTTGTATGCTTTGTTACATTTCACATAATGTTTACTCGTGTTTCTTTTATGAATCATAAATTCAATTAATTATATATTTTCTATTATATGCTTTAATGTTTTAACTTTTATTTTTGTATTGTTATCTTCTTTATACTATATCTCAGATTTGATTAAGTATCCTTAATGAAACATTTGCAAAAAATACATTCTACTCTTTCCCTTCTCTCCCTCACCTACTCTCACACATCAGACATCAATGGATTAAAGAAACAATTTTGTAAATTTCTCATTAAAATTAAGAGTTACTACCCTTAGTAACCAATAAGTACATTAGCCCTCCTAATCTCTATAATTGGTTGTTTCTCTGTTTTCATATGTAGTCTTAATTTCTCTACCATTTCTACAGATAAGGAAACTGTGATTCAGAGGGATTGAGAAGTTTTAGGTCACAGAATTTCTAGGTAATAACATCAAGACTCAGAATCAGAGGTTTTTGTTTTAAAACACAACGATAAATTATTCTATCAAGAAACTTACAGTATAGTGAAGGAGACAGGGAAGTATAATAGATTGTTATACTTCTTAAGTTTGTTATACTCAAGAAGTATATGTCCTTCTTAAGATTGTTATACTTAAATAGCAGTATGAAAAATATGCTGGGATTGGACAGAGATTAGATGATTTGTGTTTACTTAGTAATAAGAAAAGGACTAGCAATAGAAAACCACAGGAAAATATTGGGGGGTAGTAAGGAAGTAATAATTCAAGTAAAGGATACCAGTAGGAATAGAAGCTCAAATATTCATAAGTAAATATCATCTTTGGACTAATGAAAATAATTTTGCACAGCCAACACATACTGTGAAGATCGGAAGGGAATAGAAGCAGGTAAGGTTAGAGTAACAGGCTGAAATTCAGTCATAAGGAGTAATAAATGCTATGCTAAGGTAATATAATCATTTCTATTTAAGAATAGCCTATTGAGTTTTTTGAAAATAAGTATGATTTGCCTTGAATTGAAATTATAGAAATAAATATAGATTAGAGATGGGAGGAAAACTGAACCAAGGAAACAAGTTAGTAGAATATCAAGAGAATTGAGGTATATGATATTAAAATCATGAACCAGGGCAGTGGATGGGAGTAACCCAGGAGACTAGAAACATTTTAGAAATTCACTTGAAACGGCTTGCTGATTATTCAGAATCGAGAAAAGAGATATATGTGATTAATGGTAGACATTCACTGAGCCCTGGCTGGTGTAGCTCAGTGGATTGAGTGTGGGCCTGTGAACCAAAGGATCGTGGTTCGATTCCCAGTCAGGGCACATGCCTGGGCTGCAGGCCAGTTCCCAGTGTGGGATGCATGAGAGGCAACCATACATTGATATTTCTCTCCCTCTCTCCTTCCCTTCCCCTCTAAAGATGAATAAATAAAATCTTTTAAAAAAGACATTCACTGACATCAGGTATTTAATGGGGAGTAGGATTTATACATGCTGAGTTTGAATGTTCTCATGACCTTTAGGCTGCAAAGTCCGGTAGGTGGGTGAAAGTTGTTTTAGACTTTTGGGCTTCAGGACTGATCATCTTATTTAAAACTTCAAACTCCCTAAAGCATCTGGCCACTATAGTGTGGTTTATTCATTCTAAGGAAATTTTTCACACATGAGCACCTCTAAAATTAGATGTGACTCATGATCTACAGAGTTTTACCGTGTAATTGTGCATAAGAAACCTAAAGCTCTGATGTGTCTCACAGTCAAAGGTACCTTATTGTATATTTGATGAAACACACCCTATGGTTGTCTTGGTTGTTTGTTACCCTCTTCAATAGAATATCAGTTTCATGAGGATGGAATGTTGTTGCTGGCTTCCCCCTCCTATTTTCTTCAGTCGGTATCCCCAGTGCTTTGAAAAGGATCTGGTGCACAGAAGGTACACAATAAATGCTTATTGAACAAGTAAATGACTCAGGCTTCTTTCATCAATTAAAATTAAGAAAGTGGTATTTTGTCAAAGGAGAAATGAATTACATGTAGGAAAATGGAAAGAACTGAATGCTGACAACTTTTGACAAAATTAAGAAATTAGGAAACAAAGTGCTTGCCTATGTAGTGAAAATTTGTATGGGAAGTAACAGGAAACTCTAGATCTCAGGGAATTAGTATGAAGAGGCAAGTACCTAGGTAAGGAGTGCGATATATAATATATCTCAATCATTTAGAATTCCTTTTCTTTATTTTTTATTTTTATATTTTATTGATTATGCTATTACAGTTGTTCCATTTCTTCCCTTCACTCCCTTCCACCCTGCACAACCCTTTTATCCACATTTACCCCCTTTATTTCATGTCCATGTGTCATACATATAAGTTCTTGGGCTTCTACATTTCCCATACTACTCTTACACTCCCCCTGTTTATTTTCTACCTATCATCTATGCTACTTATTCTCTGTACCTTTTCCCCCTCTCTCCCCCCTCCCACTCCTCTGTTGATAACCATCCATGTGATCTCCATTTCTGTGGTTCTGTTCATGTTCTAGCTGTTTACTTGGTTTGCTTTTGTCAGCTGCTTTCTCAAAAGAGAACTTACAGGCAAGAAGAGGCTGGAAAGAAGTATTCCAAGTCATGAAAGGCAAGGACCTGCATCCAAGATTGCTCTATCCAGCAAAGTTTTCTTTTAGAATAGAAGAGAAGATAAAGTGCTTCTCAGATAAGGTCAAGTTAAAGGAGTTCATCATCACCGAGCCCTCATTATATGAAATGTTAAAGGGACTTGTTGTTGTGGACCACTCTGCCTGGTTTCAGGAATCGTAACTCTACCCCTGTGGCTAAGGATGAGCGAGCGACGACCCCTGGAATGTGAGCCTCAGAAGACAAAGCTTGTCTCTGGTAGCAAATGTTGCCTCAGTTTCCTCCCTGCCCTCAAAGCGTGGTTGGAAGTCCCTGACAGGTAAGACCCCTCAGAGGAGGGGAAACCTAAGCCAGACACAATCACTTGGGAGGTCATCACGGAAGGACTCGGGGGACTGCAACAAAGAGCAATGGACTCTCACTCCCCTCACCCCCAGCTTTGAGATAGCCCAAGTCCCCATGTCCTCTGGGAGAAGTGCTTCCTGGCTCTAATCCCCTTAACCCTGAATACCTGATTGGGAGGGGTGCAGCTCCTTGCCTTGCTAGAGCATGTCCTGGGGAAAAACCTGGCATCACAAAGACTTCCTGATAGACCTGTGAAATCTGCTCTGCTGAGAGTGCTTTCATTCATACGATAAGGGTCCGAGCAGGAAATGAGTATGTCTCCCAAAGTTTCTGCAAAAACCCCTTTCCTAGACAGACACTGACTCAGACTAAGCCCTCAGATTTCTTTTAAATGTTATCTACTGTTTGATCCTTGCTTCCCTGTATTTCTGTGTATTTCAATCCAATAAAAGCCCTTGGAGGAAGGGATTCAACACCTTTTTCCCCTGAGAAACTGGCCACAGCTCAAGGCCTTTTTCCTCTGGGAAACTAGTCACCCCTCCTCCCCAAGCAGATCATGGCTCAGTCATGTTTACTCTCAACCGTGGCAGACTGGGGGACTTACAAGGAAAGTTGCCCCACAGGGACTTATCTAAGAAAAAGAAGATAAAAAACATGTACAATAAAATGACAGCAAACTCACAATTATTAACAACCACACCAACAAAAAAAAATTGAATTCCTTTTAGAAGCCCAAGTACGAGTTCAGAGATGCTTTTTCTATTGTTTGAAAGAGGTGTTTGAGACAAATTTTAGCCTATGCTTAAAGAAAGGAGTTATCCTAATTGCAGGTTTATATAAATTATAACACACCATATAGTAATTTTATTTAATTCTACTTATACCCACCTAAAGCTAGTAAACATATTTAAACTCACACACAGACACGCACACATACAAGAAGTTAATACTTATGAGGAGCAAGTTCTATTCAAATAATTGAAAATCTTTCTCAAAGGAAAAATAGTTTATGCTACTATAGAGGATACACTTGAAACCAGCAGTTTGGGGGAACATTTTGGCTCAAAAAGAGAATATTCCAAAAACTAAAGCTGATCATCATTGACAAAAACTAAATATCATGAAATGTTTAAACAGAGGCTCCATAGTCCTTTTGGCGCACAGCGTGGAAATCTATGTGATCTCTTTCACTGTAACACATTTCTGTAAAGCAAAATAGGATGGTAAATAGTAAAATCTCCCTTATGTGTAGGGGATAGCTTTATCGTAATGTGGAGGTTGCACTGGTTATCTGTGACTTTTCTAAGGATGTTAATGGTTTTAACTTCCAAATGGTGCAAAGTAAATTGAGATAGTCAGTAATCCCATCAGCCACAGAAGAATACAGTGTTGTTGTACTAGTCATTCATTTTCCTCTTGATCTTCCCTTCAGCTACCTAAGTGAAGCTTCACACTCAGACTCTGAAGAACTCGTTGCACAGGTCTTTGTAAATTTTTTGCTTGTATTCATAACTCAACATCCTGGCCTTTCTTAGGGTTCAAAGAGTGTCTCTAACCCCTTTCCCCTCAGCACAATTCTAATGCATGCTTTTTTAGGAAATCAGGATTTGGGGAGAACATATACATCACATTATGGCATTGGGTACGAGGTTGAAAAGATGGCCTCTCAAGTTCTCTCAAACTTGAAGTTCCCCATGACTAAAGAATGCCTATCTAACTAGACTAAATATCCATGAATGCATGAAAACCAAGGAAATATGGGATCACTGATCTTAGTTGTGTTTTATTTGCACAAATTTGAAAATTACTTTTAATATTCAAGTATAAACTTACTTGGAATTTGGTAAGTATTGTTATTAACAACATTTTAAAATGTATTCATCAGCTTCCTTTAAAAAATCAGCTTTACCAAACAATCTAGGCCCGTATCTCCAATTTCAGGCTGTCCAAGAGCTACCAGTGCTTCTAGAAATTATCCCAAATATACCGGCTGTCCTATAAGACATCAGTACAGGATAGTACTGATAACTTTTTGTAAGTTTACTGAGGGAATGCTGTGAAAAGAGAAAGTACATACTTCAACTTCAAAGATCTATATAAGCCCAGCTGGTGTGGCTCAGTGGATTGAGCACCAGTCAGGGCATATGCCTGGGTTGCGAGCCAGGTCAGGTCCCCAGTAGAGGATGCAAGAGAGGCAACCACACATTGATGTTTCTCTCCCTTTCTTCGTCCTTCCCTTCCTCTCTGTCTGAAATAAACAAATAAAATATTTTTTAAAAAGTATTGATTTTTAAAAAAAGGTCTATTTGAAGAATGTCAGTGTTTGCTCCAATGTAAGTGCATTTTAAATCATTACAATAATGCTGATATGTAAAAATTCATCAGTCTGAAGACTTTGTCTTCCCCTGTAATATTATTGTTATGAGACCAAAAAAATAAGAGGCAAATTAGTTGGCAGCTAAATTCCCCAGATTAACATGCAGGTACTACTTTACTAATATACTGTAATAGTCAGCTGTTTTCATAGCCATGAGCTAAGGGAATTACTCACCTGCCAACACTGCAAATGCTCGCAGCCTGTAGTACTTCTTCACAGATTGGAAAGCTTACCTGTATTTCTTCAGGACCTGCTTGTTTTTCTGTCTTAGAACAACATGGTGAATCTATCCTTCTCCCTAATAGACTGATTTTCTCTAACACTCTTTTGGGAGTATTTTCCTACTTGTTAAATTGCTGCCTGATGGGACCTAATAACATCAGTAAACAAAAAAAATACTCTCAAAACGACTGATAAATCACCATTTGGTACAGAAGAAAGAAATGGGACTGGGAGTTGTTTCTGACTCCAACTTTCCTCAATTCATTCTCTTTCTCTCTCTGGACTTCAGTTTGTTTATTGGCAAAATGAGGAGAAACTAGATCAGCAATTTCTTATACTGGCTTGACATCAGAATCAACTGTGCAGTTTTCAAACAGAGGAGTAGGCCCAGTTGTGAATTTGAGGCTCAGAATTTCTAGTTGTAGGGCCTAGTCATAAGTGCTTTCATAAAGTGTCATGGGTTGTCCTAATGTACGCTGCCAGCTAAGAAACCTAATTATTTTCAAAGGGCTTTTCTACTTTTATCTTTTTTTATTCTTAAAATTTTTATTTTTTATTGTCATTCAAGCACAATTATCTCCGTTTTCATCCACTCTGCCCCATCCATCCCTGACTTCCACCCTCAAAACCATTCCCTCTGGCTTTGTTCATGTGTCCTTCATATGTGTTCCTTGATTGCCCTCCCCCACCATTATCCCCTTTTATCCCTCTCCCTAATCCTCTCTGGTTACTGTCAGATTGTTTTTTATTTTCCTGTCCCTGGTTGCATTTTGGTTACTCGTTTGTTTTGTTGATTAGGTGCCATTTATAAGTGAGATCATATGGTACTTCTCTTTCACTGCTTAGCTTGTTTCAATTAGCATAATGCTCTCCAGATCCATATGCTGTTGCAAAGGGTAGGGGCTCCTTTTTTCTTTCTGCTGCATTGTATTCCATTGTGTAAATGTACCACTGTTTTTGATCCACTCATTTACTGGTTGGCACTTAGGCTACTTCCAGCACTTGGCT
The DNA here is from genome assembly GCF_014824575.4 of Sturnira hondurensis. Lineage (NCBI taxonomy): Eukaryota > Metazoa > Chordata > Mammalia > Chiroptera > Phyllostomidae > Sturnira > Sturnira hondurensis. The sequence goes on from NW_028088915.1 coordinate 3,033,364, forward strand.
ATTGTGAATTGTGCTGCTATGAACATTATGGTGCATAGGTTCTTTTGAATTGGTGTTTCAGGATCCTTAGGATATAATACCAACAGTGCAGTATTGCTGGGTCAAAAGGCAATTCCATTTTTAGTTTTCTGAAGAAATTCCATTCTATTTTCCACAGTGGCTAATTTTATCTTTTTATCTAATTGTATCTCTCTTTTTTTTGTACTTTGAAGACACATAAGCTAGGGACAGTGAAACAAGGAAGGTTTAGCATAGAAGAAGCAAGAGGAGAGCCCAGGCTGGGCTGCCTTAGCTTATTGGGAAGTCAGAGAAAAGGGAGCTTTGGGGACAGGTTCAGGGGATCAGCCTAGGACAAGCTGCCAGCTGCATATTGCCTTAGTGTTTAGGAGACAAGTACTTGTGAAGGAAAAAGTGGGAGTTTTAAAATCTGTTTTGTTTTCCAGACATTATGGAACTTTGCTTTTCACTAGAACAATTTGATAAATTATACCCCCATAAGCAATATTAAGACATTTATATTTTTCTCCCTAGCTGATCCCTCCAGAATTTAACAACTCTTAATGAGTGGGTATTATTTTCATGGCAATATGTTTGTTTGCATAAATCCAATAAGAATCCGTTCTCTTTGTAATAGGACACATAGAACCAGTTTCCAAATGTCGTCTTGTTAACCAAGTTTTTGTCTGGAATGTCATGACCAAAAGAGACTTGCCTGGACTCTGGGTGTCACCAAAAAGCCTGAAGAAATTGAGATTGATGTTTGAAATTAATAAAAGCCCTCTTCAAGAATGGCCTTGTACCTTGCTTGGTCACATGCTCATGATAGTCTTTACAGGTAAGGAATGAAGGTTGCTTTCCTGAAAGATGGCAAAGAAGGAACGTCAAGACATTTTGGAGATCTCAAGGACCTGAGGAATCCAGCCAGACCTGTAGGTATTGCAGGCCAAACCAGACGGCAACTCTGTTGCTTAGCTTCTTTGCCCTGAGAAGCCGACTAAAGATCAATCTGAAGATTCCTTATGAAGTTCCAGCAAAGCAAATCTAAAAGAGCTTATATGACCAACTACTATTTTTGTTGTGTTTATGCAAATAATCAAGGCAAATTGAAACTGGACTTAGTGCAGTCTTTTTGATAAAATGACAGTGATTTTAGGGAGGGAAATTGCGTTTCAATGGAAATCACAATGCCCATTTGTAAATATGGGACTCTAGTTGAAATTTTATTTTTCACCTACAAACTGAATTGGGCTTTGAATTTTTCTAGTTTTCTTTCAAGTTAATATTTTTAGATTTATCTTTTAATGATTTTATATATGGCATATTAGCATTAGAATAATAATTATCAAGTGAATATAACACCTTGAACAATGTCATGAGATTTCAAAATCTAGTTGTATATCAGTAATATGACATAACCAATATAATGAAAGTTAGTTGTTAAAATGAATGTGGCATAAATCCTTCAACCAGATCAATGATATAGAAGAATATTAGAGGTTTGGAAAAAAATTGTTGGCAGGAAAATTATGGAAAAACAGTTTTTAGAGAAAGGTTTACAAGCAATATTCTATTTCCTCTTTTAGGGCAGGGATCACCTGAGTTCTTTAACTAAGAAAGAATAGGCTTCAGCAAGATCTCTTGCTCAGAGCTACCATGTTCTGAGGTGTGAAGGCAAGAAACAGGTGTGCTATGGTGATAAGACCACCATCAGCAAGTACCACTGCCTTGGTATGAACTTGCATTCCAGAATGTGCCAGAGGAAAGATTGAACCATAGTTTAGGGAAATACAGACATTTCAAAAGTCCACCTTAGAAACCTATATGAGGACTAATGGGATTTTGACAGCAGGATTCTACACAGTAGGATCTTTAGAGAACCTGAGTGGACAGTAGCCAGCTTATAGAATGGAAAGCCTTGCTACTGTGTGAGAATTATAGGTGAGAGCACCTGAGAACATAAAAATATGTCAAACCCTGAGAACAGAAAGACATTAAGTCAAGTCAAAACTTCCTTCTCTCATGTTCCTCTCTGGGCTGATGGAATAGCTCTCTTATTGAGGAGGAAGTTAGAAAAAGGTGCCAAGGACCAGTTTGCCCCCTTTTTCAAAGGCAGGCAGTTTACAAGTATTGTCTTAGCCTGGGAAATTCATATGGCCCTTGACACTGTCATGTGGGGGCAACTTTGCCCACAAAGTCCCCCCATCTGCCACAGATGAAAGTGAAAATACCAGGACATGATCTGCTTGGGGAGGAAAGGTGAGACAAGGTGAGACATGATCTCAAAGGAGAAGGGCCAAGAGCCATTTCCTCAAGGGGCTTTTATTGGGTTTGTTTGCACAAGAATACAGGTAAGGATCAAATAATGGATAGCATTCAAAGAACCATGAGGGCCTATTCTCAGTCAGGGTCAGATAGCTAAATAGCCATAAAACTTTGAGGAACAAACTTCTTGCTTAGACCCTTATCATTTAAGTGAGAGCATTCTAAACAAAGCAGGTTTCACAGGATTTTACATATTCTTTCTTAGGCCTGATCTGAGGGGTCGTACCTGTCATGGACTAACTGATCAAGCATTGGGGGCAGGGGACAAGCTTTGTCTCCTTAGTGGCTTGCATCCCAGAGGTCGCTCACTCAGTCTTAGCCATGGGGTGGAGGGGAGGGGCAGCAGTTACAACTCCTGAAACCAGGCAGAGTGGTTCCCAACACTGCGGAAACAAAGCAAGAGCACAAATGGAGGTCTACATGCTGTAAGTCAAATACTGAGAGTTATACATAAGTTAACTGTGAAGTAAAATATGTTCTTTTGTCTCGCTTTAACAAACCATTAATAATGATAATGTAGAATAAATGTATCTAAATTTATGATTTTATGTTTTTGGAAGATGGTACAATATCAGAGATGATAGAATTGGCTACCAATGTCCAGGATAAGGTGTTCAGATGCTGGGCCAGCAATGTTAGGGCAGGAAATTAACAAAAAAGATCTACAAATTATTACATGTTTTACCTTAAAATAAGTTGTAAGAATTAGTCCAGTCAAAACTAACAGCAATTTCAGGTAGAGGCGTATGCCTAATCTTAATCAGTGTAGATTCCATTTACTGCGTCCTTTTGATCACTGAAATAAAAGCTTCTGTTACCAAACAGGGACGCCAAAAACTATTACAGAAAACAGAGGCCCCTCCCAAGGATGGTATACCCATACCTACTGGGCTCTTCTGTCTGTTGCCAATTAGAAAGACATCTCTCAATGCCAGAGATTCGTGAAAAGGAAACAAAATGTTTATTTAATGCTATTCAGGCCTAATGCCTTCCTTAAAATATCAAAGTACTTTAGGATATATACCTACACACATACACACACACACACACACACAGAGCACTCCCTTTGCCCACTGTCCCAACTCCGGGTACCGTAAATCAGGAAAAGAGCACACGCCCATTTTTCAGGTCGCTGGCACTGTGGGTTGTGTTGCCTGTCCAGGCAGGATCTCCAATTAATCCAAAGTCATGCGGCACCTTCCACTGGCAAGAGTTCTTTGTACCAAGTTCCAGTCAAAGTCTCTCCTGCTTTTCAGGCCACTTGGCCCAAGGGAGCACCCCAAAGCCATGTGGGCCTCTTCTACCAAAGCTGCAGAAGTCCGCACTCCACCAAAAGCGCTTCTTTCTTCTTCACCTGGCCACAGAGATCTCCATTCTGGCAAAGCTGCATGGTTTTCCCTTTTCACCTGGGCAAGAGGGGGTCTTAACTCTGTTGAAACCACATGGCTCTCTCTCCTAATGGCTACAGGGGTCTACATCTTTCCAAAAAAGTGTGGCTCTCCTCCTCACCTGGCCACGAGGGGTTCCTCACTCTGCTAAAACCACATGGCTCTCACGCAGGCATTGTATCAGAGGATCAGCCCCCAGTTACAGCCTGGGTAAAAGCCATTCACTTCTCCCTGGCTCAAAACTTGGCCACAGCTGTTTAACGTATCTATGAAACCAGTTAAAGGTTATAGGTATGTTAAATGACCATTCCAGAGGTTTGCTGCAAAACTGTTGCTATGCAAAACAACTCTCAATGGCCCTGCTCCATTTGTCTTTTCCCCAACTGACACCTGGTGGGGGGTGGCGGTGAGGACATCTTAATAATATTTCCTCCAATATTCCTATACACTTTGAGTTCTGGACACCATTCCAAATCTTTTCTGGGCCCTCCCTGGCTGCACCCTGTATCACTTCTACATTCAAAAAAGAAAAGGAGTGTGGAAGAAATAGGTAATGAAGTTGTGTTCATTATATTCTATTGGTTATGTGCTCAACATACCAGTCAATAATACATAGTATTTTTCCATTAAGAGTTTTGATCTAAAACAGGAGCATTGATTGATGGATGAACCACCAATTTAAAGACCAATTGCCTTTGAAAGTACGAGGCTTGATAGCTCTTAACAGTATTCCAACATCTAAGAGGTCCTTATGTTACTTGCATTATAATGTTTAAGAATGTTTTAAAATGTGATACATATGAAACTAAACTTAGATATATACCTAAGATCCTTATCTTAAGGAAATAGCTTCTGAGAATGATAACTATCTTGTGAAAGTACAATACCAATTATTCACTTGTGAGAAATAAATGGTCAAACACAGTCAGAGTTCTATGTGTATTGAGAGCTAACGATGTGCCCAGCATTGTTCTAGCCGTTTGAGATGTATCAATGAACAAAACAGATCCTATACTCATAAAGCTCATATGGTAATAAAAAGACAATTTAAACTGAAAAGACTGTTGTTAAAACTAATCATTTCATTCTCCAACACAAACTTTCTCATGTCTCAACATCCTTTTGGATGAAAAAGAGGCTATATAACCCATAAAAACTGAAACATCACAGACGTAAAATTTATAACTCAGAATTGTTAACACTCGTCCTTTTAAGGTATACACATTATTTATTCATCTGGAAATTTCTGAAGTTGCTTTTCAAAATTTCAGAGACAAAGCATCTCATATTTTTAACAGCAAATCAATAATTTTAAGAACTTATATCAACTTAATACTACAGTACATTTACATTTCAATTATAAATTGCAAACAACAAACTTCTATTGCCTTAACAAAAGAAAGAAAATGTTGAGAAAATAACCATAGTAATTACCATGAAACTTGACATCCTGGCAGAAATTAAATAAAAATCCTATTTTCATCTCCCTATATTCATTGTGAAAATATATATCCAAATATACCAGGTGAAATTTGCTTAAGGATTGTTTGATGGATGGTTTGTTTTTAACCTTCCAATTCTTTTGAAATAGATATGTTTAAATATTTGCAACAAAGCTTAGACAGGATTTTTCCAATACATCTTTTGCTGTTCTAGAAATGATTAGGGAGTCGGCCTGCTGAAGTGGAAAATAGCCAGTACATTTCTGGCCAGATCAGTGAGAAGCAGTAGCAGCTGGTGAACAGACTGCATTCAGGGACCCAGCTGGACTCTTGGAAATATGGAAAGTTTCTGAGGGTTGGCTGTGGCATGCCTTTCCTGGAGGCCTTTGGAAGTCAGATGGATACCCCTCTGTCTGATTGGGAAGGCTGTTCTTCCTGATGAATAGAAGACAACAGTAAGGCTTTCCTGCCAGTCATTGAAATTTCCTGAGAATCTGCTATGTACCCACTGATGGAGACACCAAATGAATAAAATCAAAATCAAAATTGTTGCTCTCCTGGGTCTTGAAGTGTTTATAATACTTTGAAATAAATGTTCAATAATAAATTGGTCTTTGATAACAAGGACATACCTCTGTCAGACATTGTTCTTCAGATTGTTGAGTAGTGGTATGATAAGTTTAGTTTGCATCCCTTTGCTTTTTTTCTCTGCATTTCCTAAATCAAATTTCTGAAGTGATGAAGCTTGTTAACATATGAAGAACCTTTTAAGAAATCCATTTTGGTGTAGACTTGGTTCTCAGTTAACAGTATTATGAGAAAGATTTTATTCCATTAAGTTGCAAATCCTGAACTATTATAAATATTTCTATTAAAATATACCTAGGGGTCCTCATATATTTTTCTGGACAAAAAGAGATTTGCTACACAGTGTTAAATGAACCTCACAGTGATCCAATGGAATGGCAAATATTTTCCCTGCAGGGAGAATGCAATAATATAGAGGCATTCCTGCTCAGTTCCCACAGTGCATATTTTTGCTTTGTTATATTTACTTTAAAAAACATAGTTTTAAGAACAACAAAAATTGAAATCAGAGCAATGAACCAAGATTGCATTCATAAATCCTAATTCGTTGTGGGGATGAGTATGAATTTCAGATTCTTTCAGCCACTCTCTCATGAGGGTTTAAGAATACCTGGAACATTGATCACAAGTTACATTGAAAAACGTAAATTACTAGAGTCATTACCACTTTGCTGTGAATCATTTCATTCTTTAAACAACAATGGAAGTAACCTAAATTTCTTTACCTCCAAGCTACCTGAGAAAACCCAATGTATTTGCTCTCTGGAGTAAAATAAAAATCATCCCAATTTTCATATTATTGCTAAACACATTTTTAAATATAATATGTGAAAATTTTATAATATAACCAGGTACCCAAGAAGACAAAATAAATAAGTGGCAAAAGCAATATATAACACAAATAGACCTTTCGGAGTTTTAGACATTGAAATGATAGACTCAGACTCCAAATTATTATCCTCAAAATGTAAAAATTATAAAAGACATGGTTAAATTTTTCAGACAAAATGTAAAAACTACAAAAAATAAAATTATAACTCTGGGAATGAGAAATACAATCATTAAACTAAAGTATCAGTGGATAAGGGTAGACAGGTTAGGAAAATCAAAGAGAAAATAAGAAAACAAAAGATAGCCCACAAGAAAATAATTAGAATACAATATTAGGTTTCACTTAAAAGTCAAACAGGCAAACAATAAGAGACATTGAAATTAAGAACAATCTGACGGTAACCAAAGGGGAGCTGGGAGGGGATATTGGGAGGAAGGGGTAAGGTTTTCAGAAACAACTATAAAGGACACATGAACAAGACCAAGGGGCAGTAGAAGGAGGGGAGGAAGGTGGGGATGGCTGCGGTGGGGGGGAGTGATGGGGGGTTAATGCAGACAACAATAAAATATTGTTATTGTTAACTTGAACAACAATAAAATAATTTTTAAAAAGAATAAAATATGATGGGATAAAAACTGAAAAGTACAATAGAGTTGGAAATAGAGGATATAGTGAGACTATCTAAGATTTGTGTCATTTGGACTCTAGAACAATAAAATAAAAATCATATAAAAATAATATCTATGAAGATAAAGACTATCAACTCTCCAAAACTAATGAAAAGTTCTATATTACAAACTTAGGATATCCTATGGTTTCCAAGAAGATTACAAAAGGAAGAAAGGAGAAAATTAAGGAAGGAAGGAAGGAAGAGGAAGAGCAAAATTTTCAACTAAGCAAATCATAGTAAAATTGCCCAAAGCTGAAGACAACAAAAATATCTTAAAAGCAGCTGAAGAAAAATAAATTACCTTCAAGTGAGAAACAATATTAATTGACTTTTCAGCAGAGATTATGAAAGACATAGACAATGAACATAAGGCAAATAACTTACAAAGCATAATCCTCAGTAATAATTTCTGAAATAATGAAAGTAAAATAGATATTTTAAACAACAATTAGAAAGCTCATAACAGACATACATTACAAGTAAAGCAAAGAGAGTTTTTAATTATAGAAAAAAATGGACCCATGTGGCATTTTAGAGATACAAAAAGAAATAGAAGACAACAAAAATGGCATGCATATGTATTTAAATATAAAAAGGGCCAAGAAAGGCATTGACTGGGAGGACGGCCCAGCTCAAGCCCAGGAATAAACAGGAAGTTGAGTTGGATGGTTTGAGTTCCAAGAAAATATATGGAGGATCAACAGGAGCCTCCGACAGTTGCTGCTAGAACCCTCCCACCCTGTATATTCCCAAGGGTGTCTTAGTTCCCTTAATCCCAATAAAATCTTTCCATCATGTTTAAAAAATGGTATGTATGTGTATAAATATGCATGCACATGACTGGAAATACTACTAATTTCTTTAGGTATTTAAAATATAGACTACAAAAGTGTAAAATCAGAAGGTAGGGACAGGATGCTGCTAATATAGTTAGTTTTCTAAATTCTTACATTGTTCTAAGCATAGAATAAATTAGAGATTACATTTGAAATCTAAAAAGTGACAAATGCATGTTATAGGCTTCTAGGTAACCACTAAAATGATCAGAGTGCAATTTCCAAGTAAGTAGAGTAAAAAATAAGGAAGAAAACACCCAGTTGAACAGAAGACTAGAAACAAGAGAAAAATAACATAAAATCAATGAGACAAATCAAGACCAAACAAGAAAGAGAAAGTTTAAGTACAATATGTCAGTAATTACATAAACACCAAAAGGGAATATATATCCCACAAGAAAGATAAAAACAATCAAAATAAACATTTAAAAAGCCAACTTTGTGGTATTTGCAAGCTATACACCTAGAAGTAAAAAATATATAAAGTTAAACATTAAAAAAAGAAAAATTAAACTGCAAATATATTCAGATGATTAAAAATAATGCCAATATTACACAGTTTTAGACAATAGAAAATCAGGAACACCCCACAACTCATAAAGAATACAAGCCTATTCTCTGTATTAACCTGAACTCAAAAATTTTAAGCAAATATCAATCTGATTTTGGTGGTATAAATACAATAATATGGTAGTTTTCAAAAATAGTCATAGTATTTTGCAGCAATTACCCCTCCCATCAAGAGGAACACAGAACCCACTGGAACTGTGTTGACCATATAACTTGCTTTGCCCATTGTGACATTGACAAATATAATGCAAGCAGAAATTTAAAGTCTCTTGAGCATTGTGTCTTATTCCTCTTTATAGCCTGCTTCTACATCAACAAACCTGGGTACACCCACAAGATGATTGCTTGGTTACACATGACTAAATCACCTCCATTGTCTCAGTTGAAAGCCAGTCTATTGCAATAAATTGGAAGTCATTTAGGAAGCTACATTACCCCAGACAAATAAAAATTACCTGCTGACATGTGAGAGGCTAGCTCAAATCAGCCAAACCCATGCCAGCATAGAAAAACTCAGAAAATTTGTAACCTAAATAAATGTCTATTGTTTTAAGCCATAATTGTTAATTTATAGGGATTGTATCTGATCATGTTAAACGTATGGAATAGTGGACTCTAAGATTTTCTGTGTCTAAGAACATATCTGCCATCAAAAAGTTTGCCCTTTGTGACAGCATGGGTGGAACACAATGCTGGTGAGCATTATGCTGAGTGAAATAAACCAGGTGGTAAAAGATAAATACCATATGATCTCACCTTTTTAAGTAGAACCTAATCAACAAAGGAAACAAACAAGAAAAGTATAATCAAGAACAAACTGACAGTAACCAGAGGGGAGGTGAGAGGGGTTAATGGCGGGAAGGGCTTTCAGGAACAACTATAAAGGACACATGGACAAAATCAAGTGGATGGGTGGTGGAATCAAGGGAGGGATGTGGGGATGGATGGGGTGGGGCATAAAGGCAGACAATTATATATGAACAAAAAAATTAAAAAACAAGTTGGTGTACATCTTCCTTTTTTATTTGAATTGGTTTCATTTGTTTCCTTACATGATTGCTCTGGCTAGGACTTCCCAGACTACGTTGACAAGAGTGGTAAGAGAGAGGATCCTCATCTTGTTCATGATCTTAGAGGATAAGTCGTTATTTAGCCTTTCCGCCACTGAGAATGATGTTAGCTGTGACTTGTCATATATGGTGTTTATTACATTGAAGTATGTTTCTTCTACATCCAATGTTGAGTGTTTTTATTATGAAAATATGTTATATTTGTTAAATGCTTTTTCTGTACCTATTGTGATGATTATAGATTTTTATGTTTCATTCTATCACATTTCTTGATTTGGGTTTATAGAACCATTCTTGCATTATAGGGAAAAATCCCACTTTGTGAGGGTGTATAATTCTTTTAACATACTGTTGAATTTAGTTTGCTAAGGTTTTGTTGAGAATTTTTAAATTATATTCATAAGACATATTGGTGCCAGGGTAATATTGGCTTCAGAAAATAAGTTTGGAAATGTTTGCTCTTCTTTCATTTTTTAGAAGAGTTAGAGAAGGATTGGCATTAATTCTTTAAATGTTTGGTCAGATTCACCAAGAAAAGTATCTGGTCTTGAACTTTTCTTTGTCAGGAAATTTTTGATTACTGATTCAATCTCTTTCCTCACTATTGGTCTGTTAAGATTTTATATTTTCTCATGATTTAGTCTTGGTAGATTGTATGTTTCTAAGAATTTATCTACTTCTTCAAGGTTGCTCAATTTGTTGCCATATAATTTTTATAGTAGATTCTTATGATCCTTTGTATTTCTGTGGTATCAGGTACAATGTCTTCTCTTTAATTTCATATTTTAAGTTGTGTCTTCTTTTTCTTAGTTAGCCTAGATAAACATTTGTCCATTTTATTTTTCTTTTGAAAAAAAAAACAGTTTTTAGTTTCATTAATTCTTTTGTTTTTCTGGTTTCTATTTAATTTATGGTATTTCTGATCCAATCTTTGCTATTTTCTTCTTTCTTCTCTATCTTTGGGCTTACCTTTTTATAGTTCTTTGGGGTATAAAGTCAGATTATTTAAAATCTTTTTTTAAATCCAATGTAGATATTTATTGCTATGCATCTTCCTCTTAGAACTGCACTTGCTGCATTCTGTAAGTTTTGGTATGTTGTGTTTTGACATTTATTAGCTTCAAGATATTTTTTTCCTTTTCCTCGAGTTTTTCTTTAACCTATTGATTTTTCAAGGGTATAGGTTTACCTTCAACCTCCTTGTGAATTTTCTAGTTTTTCTCCAGCTATTAATTTTGTTTCATGCCATTGTGATTAGAAAAGATACTTGGTATGATTCTAGTCTTAAGTTGACTAGGACTAGTTTTGTGACCTTTCATATGATTTATCCTGGGGAATATTTCATGTGTGCTTGAGAAAAGTGTGTATTCTGCTGCTGCTGGTTGGAACACAACTTCTTTTTAGTTCTCTTCATGAAACAAAACCACAACCTGACCTGATAGAAGGATGAACTCACATTATACAGAGACCTTTTACTTTGAGTAAAAAACATGGATTGTTTGTAAGTTATATTGTCTCCGTTAGGGTGAGAGTGAATGTGTTCTGATTATACAAGGTTGAATAAACCAAGTATTTCATAAATAAAGTACCACCTCTGGAGAAATGTGCTATGCTCCAATATCAAGTTCATCTCCTTATAGGAAGATTTTACTTTCTTTCCCCTTTGAAGTCATGTAAGACTGTGTGAAAGTTTGGGTCAATGAAATGTGATTAGAAATGACATATGCTATTTCCTTGTAGATGCTTTAAAATGAGTGAGTACTTGGGCAATTTCATCTTCATTCTTCACTATTGCTGCATTAGGCAACACTCCAGATAGTAGCTGCTCTGTTTGACTGAATCTTTGAGTAAGGATGACAACTCAAGTGATTAGTCACCAGCTAGTCTTCAGTGGACATGAAGCAAGAGTGAAAAATAACCCTTTGTTTACTTAGACCACTGAAATTTTTAGAATTTTGTTTTTCTGGCATAACACAGCCAATCTCTATTGATTCAAATTCAAATATTTAACATCATTAAAAAATGTTCTATAATTGTACAATAGAATATTACATAGCTATTTAAATGACCTAACGTCCCAAGTGGAGAATAATTTCCATAAATACAATATCAAGCCATATTAAAGATATATAAGTTGACTTCTATGAAATTTTAAACAGACAAAACTAGAATACAACGTTGTGTTATGTAAGTTTACAGGTAAAACTGTTACCATTGGTATTTAGCTAGATTTTGTAAAGGAAAGAGAGCAAAGGGGAGTAGATATTGAACTTAATAAATGGGGAGACAGGAACCTGTTTGCTTTACCAGGAAGCTGTAGCTTCACACACCAGGAGATTACAGCATTGTGCTCCACCAAGGTGATTAATACACCTCCCTCCACGACTTTGGTGCTGGATTTTTGGGAGGCTCAGGAGGCAGATCCTAGACCATAGAGGTCTGTCCGTATAATTAGGGGGTATAAACCCATCCCAAGCTCATGAAACATTGGGAAGTTGATCGGTTGATATGTAATCCCAGGGGAACAAGGACTCTTGCTCTCTTGCCCATCCAGTGATGATGCACTCTCCCATTTGTTCATATGCTCTCTCACTCCGAGCCCATGACCATGTGACCCTATGTGTCCATGGTCAAACAGGATCCACACACCAGCTGCAGGAGGGAGCCTGAAAGAGACTAAAGCTGAAAACACACACTAAGCCAGCTGGAGGCTGGACTGGCCTGCACTTTGATATGGCACAGAATCTCTGGACATTGACTCTTTCTGATTTTCCATGGTAGGATGGAGGGAGAAGGGGCATTGGAAACCTAGGGGGCAGCTTCCATCTCCACATGAATAGACTACGTCACACCACACTCTCCCATCAGTGGGTGCTTAAAATGCTTTTCTTGTGATCATGTAGAAGGACCTAATTTCCCACTGATTACAATACTATAAGGAAAATTTAAGGAGTCATTAACATGATAGTTATTTTAGAGGCAGGGAACATTAAGTAATTGGGAAGGAGTGTGTAAGGGGCTTCTATGATGCTATTTCTTGATGCAAATGTTGGATTTTAAATGTATTTGTTTTGATGATAATTTGTTTATCTGTTCAGTTAAAAATTTGAAAAAGTGATTGTGTAGAAATGAAGGTAAACTCATTATATTAATTAGATTCTTACATTTTAATACCTCATTACTCTGATAAGCCTTGTTAAAACAAGCAAGACCAGATGTAGATTAATCACCCGTGTTCATTTATAGACACATTAAAAAGGGGATGCCAAGCATCTCTTATGATTTTAAAATTACCAGTGATTTTCAGGTATGCTTTGACCCTTTAATGATTGCTTTGAGACTCTAAAATAGATAGTATAAATAAGATTAATATAGAGGTGCATTTTCAGTCAGTTCTCTTTAGTATACAACCAATAATTTGGAGCTGTTAAGTGAAGAAAAGCCCACCATTTGTTTAGCTCTATTGACTAGGAGAAATCGATGTGATTTTTTGAAACAACCAGTTGTCCCCTAGCAAAACTCTCAGAATGCTATTTATACCTTCTTGCCATTTATATCCATTAGCTAATGAAACTTGGTCATATAGGATTGTGACTGTCAGAAGATTTCTGTGAAATTAACCCTAAATAAATATTTTTCAGTGCTTTAAAATAAAATAACTTGAAAGCGCTTGGTTAGAGCTTGTTACACAATAAATGTCAATTTAATAAATAATACCCTGCTTCAGAAATGAGGTCTCTTCCCTACATTCAAAACTACCCAACTTCTGAATATGACATGTATATATTTTTTAGTTCTGACACTAAGGTGAGCATATTCTGTTTATTCAATAAGACTTATTTCATTATAGACTCATGAATCTACTCTATGTATTCACCCTATGTGTTTTTATTTTCATGCCTTTGCTTATATGCATCACATAAGATATAAGCATTATTTTCTTCTCAATATTAAAATTGGATTATCTCAGTGAAAATTTAATGATGATTTTATTTTTACTGCAATTATAAAATCTATACAACAGTGAGCAATTAGCTATAGTTGAAGGCAGTGAGTAGTGGTTGGATCCTAAATATAATTGTAGGGTATGCTAAAGAGAATCAAAATTAACTCCAAACTAATTTGCCATAGTCACTAAAAATATTAAGTTGGAGTGGAAACAAAAGTAGACTTTTGTCTATTTCTTTGGAAAGTAGAATGCTGAAATTGTGGCTACAAAAATTGCATATTTTCATAATCACAATCTTTACATAGGACCTTGACAGTGAGTGTTCTACTTGGGATAGAGAATAAGGTTATTAAAGGGCAGCATGTTAAGACATTGAAGGACAGCGTTATTGAAAGGATAATCTACATCAAGATTGAAAGTGTGGTGAGTGAGAGTGGACATCTCTGTCTCATTCACAATCTTAAGAGAAACATTTGCAGTTTTTGTCCTTTGAGTATGATGCTGGTAGTTGGGTTTGTCATATATGGCCTTTATTATGTTTAGGTATGTTCCCTCTATTCCCAATATTCTGAGAGTTTTTATCTTAATCGGCCCTTGATTTGATCTAATGCTTTTTCTGCATCTATTGATATGATCATGTGGTTTTTATCCTTCATTTTGTTTATGTGGTGAATCACATTTATTGATTTGTAAATGTTGTACTGACCTTGTATTCCCAGAATATATCCCACTTGATCATGGTTTATAATCTTTCTGATGTATTGCTGTATTTGGTTTGCTAATATTTTGTTGGAGAATCTATTTTCATCAGGGATATTGGCCTCTAATTTTCTTTTTTTGTGTAGTATCTTTATTCCATTTTGGAATTAGGATAATGCTGGCCTTGTAAAATGAGCTTGGCAACTTTCCCTCCCCTTTAATTTTTTGAAATAGTTTGAAAAGGAGAGGTGTTAGTGCTTCTCAGAATGTTTCATAAAATTAACCTGTGAAGCCATCTGGTCCAGAACTCTAGTTTGTTGGGAGTTTTTTTATTACTACTTCAGTTTCATTAGGTGTAATATGTCTATTCAGATTCTCTGATTCTTTCTGATTTAGTTTCAGAAGATTGTATATTTCTAGGTATCTATTCATCTCATCCAGGTGTACAATTTGTTGGCATAGAGCTGTTCATAATATTTTCTTCTAATACCTTGTATTTCTTTGGGTTAAGTTCTTATTTCTCTTCTTTGATTTCCAATTTTATTTATTTTTTCTTGATGAGTCTAGTTACAGGTTTGTTTGTAAATCTTGTTTATCTTTTCAAAGAACAAGGTCTTGCAGTCAGTGATCTTTTGTATCATTTTTTAGACTTTATCTCATTTATTCCTCTTCAGATCTTTATTATGTTCTTCCTTATACTAACTTTAGGTTTTGTTTGTTGTTTTTTTCAAGTTCCTTTTAGTGTAAAGTTAGATTGTTTATTTGAGCCTTATCTTGTTTTTGTTAAAATAGGCCTGTAATGCTGTGAATTTCCTTGTTAGGATTGCTTTCCCAGTGTCTCAAAGTTTTTGGATTATGTGGTCTTGTTTTTAAATTGTCTCAAAGAACGTTTTGATTTTTATCTTGATCTCTCATTGCTGACCCATTCATGTTTAATAACATGTTATTTAGGTTCCACATTTTTGTGTATTTTTCAGTACTTTTTTATGATTGATTTTTAGTTTCATAGCATTGTGGTCAAAGAAAATGCTTGATATGATTTCAATCCTTTTAAATATATTAGCCTTGTTTTGTGTTCTAACATGTGGTCTGTCCTAGAAAACATTCCATGTGCACTTGAAAAGTATGTATATTCTGCTGTTTTGGGGTAAAATGCTCTGAAGATATCAATTAAGTTAATCTGATCTAGTGTGTCATTTAAGGCTTCTGTCTCTCTGTTGATTTTCTGCCTGGAAAATCAGAGACCTACCCACTGAAGTCAATGGGGTTTTAAAACCCCTTACTATGACTATGTTCCTGTAGATCTCTCTTTTTATGTCCATCAAAATTTGCTTTAGATATTTAAGTCCTCCTGTGTTGGGTACATAAATGTTTACTAGGGTTATATTCTTTTGTTGGATTGTTCCCTTTATCATTATGTGGTGTCCTTATGTGTCTCTAACTATAGACTTAGTTTTAAAGTCTGTTTTGTCAGATATAAGCATTGGTACCTCAGCTTTTTTTTACCTTTCCATTTGCAGGCAATATCTTTTTCCATCCCTTTACTTTTAGCCTGTGTGTTTCTTTAGATCTGAGGCGGATCTCTTGGAGACAGCATATATATGAGTTTTGTGTTCTTATCCCTTCAGTTACCCTATGTCTTTTGGTTGGAACATTTAAGCCATTTATATTTAAGATGGTTATTGATAGATATGTATTTATTGCCATTTTATTTTTATACTATTTTCCTCTGTTTTTCTTTTACTTTTTTCTTCTTCTTCTTCTAAAAGCAAGCTTCTTTTTTAACATTTGTTGCAGTACTGGTTATCCAGCATAGTGCTAGAAGTCCCAGTCATAGCAATCAAAGAAAAGAAATAAAAGGCATCCAAATAGGAAAAGAAAAAGTAAAACTGTCTTTATTTGTACATGGCATGGCATTGTACATAGAAATCTCCAAGATTCCACCAAGAAACTACTAGAACTGATAAATTGATTCAGCAAACTAGCAAGATGCAAAATTAATACCTAGAAATCAGTTACATTTTTCATAGCTAATAATGAATTACTTGAAAGAGAAATTAAGAAAACATTCCCATTTACAATTGCTTCAAAAATAATAAAATATGTAGAAATAAGTTTAGCCAAGGATGTAAAAGACCTGTACTTGGAAAATTTTTAGACACTGAAGAAAGAAATCGAAGAAGATACAAAAAAGTGAAAGCACATACCATGTTCATGGATAGGAAGAACTAACATCATTAGAATGTCTATACTACCCAAAGCAATATATTGATTCAGTGCAACTCCTATGAAGATACCAATGATTATTTCATAGAAGTAGAACAAATATTTCAAAAATTTATATGAAACTACAAAAGGCCTCACATAGCAACAGCAATTCTGAGAAAAAAGAACAAAGTTGGAGGAATCACACTACTTAATATCAAATTATACAATAAGGTCATAGCCCATATGGGTAAAAACAGACATATAGAACAGTGGAAGAGAATAGAAAGCCTAGAAATAAACCCATACTTCTGGAGTCAGTTAATATTCAACAGAGGAAGCAAGCCTGTATAATAGGCTAGATATAGTTTCTTCAGTAAATAGTGGAAAAACTGGACAGAAACATACAGAAAAATGGAAATAGACCGCATTCTTGTACCACATACAAGGATACGTTTAAAATGGATTATAGACTTAAATGTTAGACCCTAAAACATAAAAATTCTAGAAGAAAATATAGGTAGCAAAGTCCTGGATGTTGCTCATAGCAATGTGTTATCTGAAATATCTCCTCAAGCAAGGGAAACAAAAGAAAAAATAAACAAATGACACTGTATCAAACTAAAATTTTTTTGCACAGCAAAGGAGACCATAAAGAAAATAAAAATACAACCCATGGAATAGGAGAACATATTTGTCAATACATTTGATGAAGGGTTAATATCCAAAATGTATAAATATCTTACAGCACTCAACATCAAAAAAAAGCAATCCAATTTAAAAATGGGCAAAGGATTTGAATAAACACTTGTCAAAAGAGGGCATAGCCAATAGACAAATGAAAAGATGATCAACATCACGATTCATGACAGAAATGCAAATTAAAAGCACAATGAGATATCACCTCATACCTGTCAGAATGGCTATAATCAATAAGTCAACAAAGAACAAGTGCTGGTGAGGATGTGGAAAAAAAGGAATGCTTTTGCATTGTTGATGGGAATGTAGACTGATGCAGCCACTGTGGAAAGCAATATGGAGGTACCTCAAAAATTAAAAATGGAACTGCCTTATGACAAGTGATTTCAATTCTGGAAATTTATTTGAAGAAACATGAAATACTAATTCAAAAGAATATATGCACCCTTATGTTCATTGAAGTTTTATCTGGATATGGAAGCAGTTACCAGGATATGGAAGCAGCCTAAGTGTCCATCAGTAGTTAAGTGAATATGACAACTGTGGGACATTTACACAGTGAAACACTACTTGGCTATAGAAAAGGAGAAAATTTTACCCTTTGCATCAGCATGGATGGACCTGGAGGATATTATGCTAAGTGAACTAAGCCAGTCAGAGAAAGACAAACACCATATGATTTCAATTATATGTTGAATCTAATAAACAAATTGAACTCACAGGCAAAATAGAGATAAACTCATAGATAGAGAGCAGGATAACAGCTATTGGGGGGCAGTTAGGGGGTGGAGAGATTGAACACAAAGGGAAAAGGACTCATGGACATAGACAACAGTGCGGTGATTGCAGAAAAGTGGTGTATAAGGGGATTAAATGGTAATGAAAAAATACAATAAAACAAACAAAAATTGAGAGTATGGTGAGTAATGAAAGGAAGTTGTCGAAGAGAGTGACAGGGTGTTTGGAGCTAAATTCTTTAAGGTAGAGGAAATTTCCTAAAGCCTAGGAGACTGTCACAACAAGACGGCAGAGTGTATGCTCTAATTAGTTGACATAAAATTCCAAGTTGGCTTTATTGGGAGGAGGAAGGCTGGCAAGAGGCAAAGTGGAAGGAAGGAAGACATACAGTACCTTCTAGGTCTGACTTAAGAGGGTAGTAGGAAAAAGAAAATATTCACTGCAGGAAAGTACTGTTGGACAGTGAAATGCTGCAGAACGTATAGGGACATTCAGAAAATAGAATAGAAAGTTTTTTTTTAAGATTGTATCTATTTATTTTTAGAGAGAGGGGAAGGGAAGGAGAAAGAGAGGGAGAGAAACATCAATATGTGGTTCCCTCTCACATAGCCCCTACTGGAGACCTGGCTGGTAATCCAGCCATGTGCCCTGACTGGGAATTGAACTGGCAACACTTTGGTTCACAGGCCAGCACTCAATCCACTGAGCTACACTAGCCAGGGTGAGAATAGGAAGTTTTGAAGTTTGGTAATCACTGGCTATGAGGTCCAGAAAGTGCAGAGAAAGTGTGTCAGAAGTTGTGGAAGATTTAAGAAGGGGTTAGCAAAGTGGTTGAACCTAGGTTTCCAACACACATTGAATATAGTTTTGAACGTAGAATGATGAAAGATGCTCTGGGACACCTTGGCTTCTGAGGTGATTGTGATGATGTTAGTTTGAATGGTCTCCAGGTGTATAATTGTCTGAGACTATGTATGTTTAGGGGTGGAGGTGGGAGATCTTGTCATTTGCACAGAAAGTTCTGGTACTTTCATTGGACTTCTGCTGAGATTTCTATAATGACAAAAACACTCACCTACTCCAAACATAGGTTTACCTATTGACCCTTAGCCATGGAATATTAGCCAACTAACCAGCAAATTCACTCATTCATTCACTTCACAAAGTTTTTGTTTGCTTATTTGTTTCTGAGTGGCCTTGGAGCTAAGGGTGAAGTGATAAGCAAAAATAGAAAATCCCTGTTACTAACTATGGAGCTTACATTTTAGTTGGAGGTACAGTCGGGGGCAGCAATAGCAACAGTGATTGTGTTTGAGATAAACACCTATATAAAAAGAAAATACCAGACAATAATAGGCATAAAACTAAAACAGGTCAAGTGATAGACTATCAGCAAAATGTTTTTTAGGTGGAGACATCAGAGAAGTCCTACCCACAGACACAACTTTTAACAGAAAAGTGAAGGAAATGAGAGCGAGAGCTATGTGACATCTAGGCTAATAAGCTTGCAGAAGAAAAAACAAAAAGTGCAAAGATCCTGTGGCAGGAATGTGTTTAACGTGTTTGAAAATGTGGCTATAAAATGAATAAAAAGGGTAGGGAGCATGACTAGGGACAAAGTGATAAGTCAGAGAGGAGTCAGAATTTCCCTTTTTCAGCACTATTGACATTTTATACTGTCCTGTGTACTGGGGGAACTTCATCTGCAGCTGTGGTCTGTATCAGTGGACTCCAGTAACACTCCTTCCTCAAGCTGTAACAAGCAAAAATATCTCCAAACATTGTGAAATACCCTTCTCTAGGAGTAGGCAGCATTAACAAAGTTATCCATAGTCAAGACTGCCATAGAATTTAATGGGAACCATTGAAGTTTTTATGCAGAAAAAGAAAACATCTCATTTATTAAAAGATACCTCCAACTGCCATGTGGAAAATTAATGACAGGGATAAGCAGCGGAAATAAGTTTAAGCACTGAGAAAGTGTTCCTTTTTTTAGGAATCCAGGTGAACAAAATGGCATGTGAACTAGGTTGGTGTTGGGTTGCACTGACAGAGGTGATGCTAGTGCTGCCACTATGAGAGATGGTTGAAGCGAGAATATCTTTTGCAGTTGTGGCCAGCAAGGCCTCTTGATGTCTTGGGAAAGTGTGACTCCAAGATTTTTAACTTAACAGTTGGGTGCCACTTACTAAGATGTATTTGCTGGGAGGAAAAAAGTTTGGGGTAGGGATGGAAGAATTAGGAGATGAAAATAATGAGATGCCAATGAGAGATCCAAGTAGATAATTACATGTAAATTTCAGGAGATTAATGGAGCTGGAAATAAATTTCTTGTATATTTTTTAAAATCAAATCTGTTTGTTTGCTAGGGAAGCCATAATAGAGTAGCACAAACTGAGTGACTTCAACAAAATTGTCTCAGTCATCTCATAGTTTCGGAAGCCAAAAGTCCAAAATTGGTGTGCTATTAGCAGAATGGTTCTGCAGGTTATGAGGAAGAACCTGTTTTATGCTTCTCCCCAGCTCCCCTGGTGGTTTGCTGGCAGTCTTTGGTATTCATTGGCTTGTACAAGCCTCTCCCCACAACACCGTCTTCACATTCATGTGGTTTTCTCTGTGTGGCTGTCTTTGTCTATATTTCCCCCTTTTTTTATGAGGATATGTGTTACTGGATTAAAAACACCACTTCAGTATGACCTCATTTGTAACTTAATTACATCTGCAAGGACCCCACAAAGTTTAACCAACACATTTAAAAATAATGTGTCTTCAGAAAATTAGCAACTCATTTAGGGAGTATAAAATTATCCCAAAATAAAACGGCATTCTGGCCTCCAAAACTGTGAGACAATATTTTTCTGTTGTTTAAGGCACTCATTGTGTAGCAGCCCTAGCAAACAGATATAGATTAGCTCTGAAGTGATATACTTCCAAATAGGAATCTGAGGAAAATAAAATTTAACACATAACAATGTAGAATATTAATGTAGTTTACATTTGAGGCACTGGGACTTGATGGATTATCTGAGTAACGATATGAATTATAGCAGAGGTGGGTTTTAGGAGGGAATGTTTGGGCACACCAAAATGTATAGGTCAGAACTGTAGACCTCTAAAATAAATGATGAAACCAGCACCAAGTTCATTTAAAAGAAACAACCATACCGTTAGAAGAAAAACAAGAGTGTTGGTCCAGAAACCAAGCGAAACCTTCCTTGTTTTAGGTACAAGGAAGCGATCAGCTGTGAGAAATGTGAGAATGAGATGGGGATTGATAATTGCCTATTGAATCTACCAGGAGAGAGGATTTGGGTAAGCTAGAATAAAATATTTGAGATGAAACTCTGTAAAGAGTTATGGAAAGAGAATGAGATGAGATGTTGAAGAAAGCAAATACAGAAAAGCTCTTTCGACAAGTATTCTTAAGGAAAACAGCAAAATTACAGGAATCAGTAGATGATCAGTTTTCCCTAAATAATAAGTCTTTCAATATATTAATTATGCTTTAAAACCACATGATTATATTTTTATATTTTTCAGGTCATTAAGTGTTTTATATATTCATACAAATTCCTATTTTGTCTGAAAGACAAATTATCACACCATAAATCTTATGGTGTGATAATTTAACATAATAAATTATAATATGTAAAGAGTAATTACTATACATTATTTAAAGAAATAGCTTCTCACATGAACAAGTATAAAAGACACATGGACAATAACTAAGGGTGGGGGGTGGAAAGGGGAGGGAGGCGGGGAGCATGGGGTGGGGGGCGGGGAGGGTTGGGAATATAAGACAGAAACCTGTACTTGAACAAGAATTAAATAAAAATTATATTAAAAAAAATAAAAAAATAAAGAAATAGCTTCTGAATGATAGGTCTGAAGTGTGCTCTATCCTTAATAGTTTCTAACTTATTCACTAATATATATTAAGCACCTTGTATGAGCCAGCCAGTTTAAAATGCTGTAAGTTTTCCTTAATGCTTAAAATTTTTAAAGTACATGAAAAAATGCAATTATAAATAATTGCCTAACCTTATTATCAAATATTTAAAAATGACTTTAATGATATGTTTACATTTTAATTCTGGAATATGAGAGCCTCATAAAATTAGCGACTATTTGGAGAGCACAGAAAAGTAGTTTGCCTGTCCTACACCCATAAGCAGAAGCAAAAGCTGGTTTATGTCTGCTAATTCTTAATGTCTTCTATGTTAAGTTACTTCTAAAATCATTAGTATTAGACCAAGAGATCATTTCGTTTCTCTAGCTCACACCTGTATCTTGAACATTAATGCAACGGAGGAAGTTTCACTCTGATCTTTTCTTCTTTAATTGAAGAAAGATACACTTGGGGCATCTTGATGCCAAGTTAATAAATCCTGAGGAAAGAATTTAATATCAGAAACATGGATATAAACTTGAAATAGACTGAATTGGCTTCACTCTAATGAACTGTGACATTTAATTCACAATGGAAAAAATTTCAACTTAAATCCTCATTCATCAGAATGGAACTAAATCACAAATCACTAATCATGACTTTCTCCTCACTCCCAAAAAGGATCTAAAAAGTATTGCAAACAAACTCACAGTAGGGCACGTTATAGTTTGACATATCTCACGTGCTTTTATTTGACATGGAAGGAAAAGAAAGAAAAGAAGAAAATTTAATCCCAACTGAACTCTAAGTTTCTACTCTTACAGAGTGGCACTTGACTTTTTATGTCTGTGTGCATGTGTGTATGGGAGTGTGAGTATTCAATGCTTTTTAAAAGACTCTATTGGAGAAAGCACTCTCTAGCATAAAGTGCATTCTGAGGAAACCACACAACCTCCAGAAACTGTGTTTCCCACCTTTCCCCTAGTTCCTGCTTATAACCCAGCATGATGAGAACGCTAAGGCTGCCAACAGAGAAGAGAAGAACTGCGTCTCACATACAGAGGCATTTGTTTGAGAATACAGGCAGCGCTCACTGAACAAGAGCCATCTCTGCAGCGATTAGTCATCATGCTCACAGATGGAAAAGATAAGCTAGAAAGTTGAGTTTACTGCCCTTCTCCAAGCACAATGGGCAATAGGCAGAAGACTGCTCCAATTCAAGATTCTTTCCCCAAGTCACTGCATTTCCCCCATGACCTTGTAAGGATGTTGGTGATTCAAATTTTTCTGAATGAACTAAGACAATTATCAGTACAAATGTTCTTTCAAAATAGTTTTAAAGTTTCATTTATGTAAAATGCTGCAAAAATAGACCGAATGCTCCGAGGTCAGATCAGTGATTGTCTAACATGGGGTAGTGGGAATAGGAGTGAATGGAAGCTCTGGTTTGCTCTCTCAGTTGGAGCATTTTCCTGTACAACCAAAAGATTGTGAGTTTGATTCCCAGTAATGGTGCATGCCTAGCTTGCAGATTCAATCTCCAGTTAGAGCACATGTTGGAGGCAGTCAATCCATGTTTCAATGTTTTTCTCTCACTTTGATATCTGTCTGTCTGTCTATCTCTCAAATCAATATACATATCCTTGGGTAAGGATTAAAAAGAAATAGGGATGGACTGCAGACACATCGTTCATGGGAAATATTTGGGCTCATTCAAAATTTCTGCATCTGGTTTCATTTTTCTGCACATCTCTCTCCACGTTTTCCAACACCACTTATTGAATAAACAACCTTTAGCCCATTGTATGTTCTTGCTTCTTCTGTCAAATATTAATGCGCTGCAAAGGCAGGGGTTTATTTCTGGGCTTTCTATTCTGTTCCATTGATGTATGTGTCTGTTTTTGTGCCACTACCAGCTGTTTTGATTACTATGGCCTTATACTATAGTTTGATACTAGGTAGTGATTCCTCCAACTGTGTTCTTCTTTCTCAAGTTCACTGTTACTATTCAGGGAAATTCATGGTCCTATATAAGCTTCTGAAATGTTTATTCTAATTTTATGAAATACATCATTAGTATATGGATAGGAATTGTGTTGAATCTATAGATCACTTTGGGTAGTATGGACATTTTAATGAGGTTGATTCTTCACATCCATAAACATGGTATTGCTTCCATATGTATATATATACACACATATATATATTTAAATATATATATATAGATATATTTATCTGCTTTAATTTATTTCTTTAGTGTCTAATAATTTTTTCAGCATAGGTCTTTTATATCCTTGGCTAGATGTATTCCTATGTATTTTATTCTTTTTGAAGCAATTGTAAATGGGATTGTTTTCTTAATTTCCCCGTTTGATTGCTCATTATTGGCATATATAAATACAACTGATTTTTTAATATTAATTTTGAAACTTGTTACATTGCTGAATCCATTTATCAATTACTGGAAAATTTAGGATTCTCTATTATGTTATCTGCAAATTAAGACAGTTTCATTTTTTCCTTTCCAATTTTGATGCCTTTTATTTCTTTTTGTCTGATTGCTGTAGCTAAGACTTCCAGTGTTATGTTGAATAAGAGGAGGCATGCCCATCTTCTTACTTCAACCACGAAAATAAGTTAAAAATGGATTAAAGACTTTAATGTTAGACCACAAAACCATAAAGTCCTAGAGAAAAACATAGGCAACAAAATCTTAAACATTGCTCATAGCAATGTATTTTTCTGATATATGTTTCTGATATATCTCCCAAGACAATGGAAACAAAAAACATATATAAAGAAAAAGGGACTACATCAAAATAAAAGTTTTTGCACAACAAATAAAATCATCAACAAAATAAAAAGACAACCCGTGGGATGGGAGAAATAGTCACTGATACATCTAATGAGTTAATATCCAAAATTTATAAAGAACTTACAAAACTCAACATCAAAAACCAACAAACACACAAACAACCCAATTAAAAAATAGGCAAAGACCTGAACAGACACTTTTCCAAAGAGGATATACAGATGACCAATGGTCATATGAAAAGATTGCTCAATGTCACTAATTATCAAAGAAGTGCAAATTAAAACCATAATGAGATATCAGCTCATACCTGTCAGAATAACTATTATCAATAAATAAACAAACAACAAGTGCTGGTGAGGATGTGGAGAAAGTGGAAAACTTTCACACTCTTGGTGGGAATACAGATTGGTGCAGCTACTATGGAAAGCAGTATGGAAATACCTCAAAAAATTAAAAATGAAGCTGCCTTTTGACCCAGTGGTTCTACTTCTGGGAATTTATTTGAAGAAACAAGTAACATTATTTTGAAAGTATATAAGCAATCCTATGTTTATTGCAGTGTTATTTGTAGTCCCTAAGATCTAAAAGCATTCCAAGTGTCAGAGTAGATGAGTGGATAAAACAACTATCATATATATGTATACACAATGCAATGCTATCCATATATAAAAAAGAAGAAGCCTTTACCCTTTGCAACAGTATGGATGGCCCTGCAGAGAATTATGCTAAGTGAAATAAGTCAGTCAGAAAAGACAAGTATCTTATAATTTCTTATATGTGGAATCTAATGAACAAACTGAAATAACAAAAAAAAATACAGAAGAACTCATAGATAGAGGGCAGGGGAATAGGGTGTAAGGCAGATAAATGGTAATAGAAAAATATTATAAAATAAATATAAATTAAATATTTGGATTTGGATTTGGATCTGGATTTGGATTGTTTCACAACTCTATAAATTTATTTAAAATCTTGCACTTTACCTTGAAATAGGTGGATTTTATGATATTTCATGACAGGTGTAGCATACCTCATTAAGACTACAAAATATGTGTGTATATGTATGTATCTGCATATTTGTAGATTTTTCTGGTTTGTTAAAATTCTATATATTTAAATGCTTATCTTTCTAAATTAACTTGTCTTAAAATGTTTATTGTATAACAAATAAAATATTCTCTTACATGAGAAAAAGGAGCACTAATTAAAAAACTAGAATGAAAATAGTACTAACTTTCTTCATTCTCAGAGTATATATGTAGTTGTTGAATGGCCAAAGCTTATTAGAAAATACAGCAATAACAGTGCTTTAGAGCATGATATGGCCATCTGAGGATTAAAACATAGGCACCTTGGACTGTCCTAAATATTCTACTTGTCCGTTTTTCTCATCTAATAATACTTTATACAAAATTTAATATTTTCATTCCTACATTCAAATTGCAATGAGTATGTGGCTCTTTTCTACAGCACATATTATTGTGTAGTACAATTGTATATTTGTTTCTTCACTGGTTTCTATGCTTCATAGACAGAGTTTATACCTTATGTTTGTTTTGATAGATTTTTGCACAGTATCTGATATAAAATAAAGAATAAATGGTCATTGCATATGTTTGTATGAACAATGGGTTTGTTTTTCCACGGGTATAAAAAGGCATTGTGGGGAGAGGAAACATGGTAAAAGGGAGCAGATTCCACTTCCCCCTCCACACGGGAGAAAAACCTGGCCGGAGGAACAGAGTAGGCAGCCAATAGTACCACAGCATATATGAAAATAGGAGATCGAAAATTGTATCGGACATTGAAAAAACAGACGGTAAGGAGAGTGCTTCAGGACAATAAGGGCCCGGGGGTCAGCGCGGGGACAATGGAGGCTGCAGCCCCAGGCCTGGTGCCCGCCGGGCTGCCCACAGGGCTCTTGGGAGAGAGCTTTGTCGGTGCTCCCTCCCCAGCCAAACAGAGTTTGAACAGCACAGGAGAAACCTGGTTGCTTGAAGTCAGAGAGAGGGGAGTAAAGACTAAGTGGCAAACACAAGGGGGCTATGAGCACCCACACATAGCCCAGGGAAGAGTGTGTGTCCGAGCCTGTGCTACTGGAGGAGGCCTGGCTGGGCACAGGCACCCCGCAATCCACGGAGAGCGAGCTTTGTGGAATGTCCAGGGCCCACCCCCGTGGACCTGGAGACAGAGAGCACACTCAGGGCCCTGCAGAGGGATACCAGGCTAGCTCTGGGGAGAGTGTGCAGCGGACTGAGTGCTGAACTGAAAGGGAGAAAAGCATACCAGGTGCCTCTCAGCCTGTTGCAGACTGCAAGAATAGAAAAACTGGTTTGGCCAGTTTGAAACCAGCAAGAGGTTTTTGTTTGTTTGTTTGATTTTTTAAAGTAATTTTTTATTCTTTAATGTTTATTATTTTTTATATCTCAATTCCTTTTGCTCCTCTTTCCTTCTTTCTTGTTTTATTCTTTCTTCCTTTCCAATTTTATCTCTTCTTCCTTCTTTAGTCTGCTTTTTTTTTTTTTGAAATACCCACAAGTGAGACAAAAAAACCTGAAACTGTGAAAAAACCAGAGTCGGACCCAAAGAGGGGGCATCCCAACAGCTGAGAAAGAGACAAATTTCACTTTGCTCTTATAGAGAACCTGCAAGTTGTTGCATATGTGTATTATTATTTTCATTATTCTTACATCTTTTATTTGAATAATATTTTTGTATTCCTATTTTTTTTCTGTTTAGTCTTCTTTGCTTGGCTGGTTATATTGTATCATTTGACAGGTTTCCCCTGTTCTCTCATTCATAGTGTATTGCTAATTTACTGTCCTTCACTCCACCTGTGTTCCATTAGCACACTACTGAAGGTATGATACTCCCTATTCTTGTTATCAAGACCTCATAGATTCTGTCATATTATTGTTGCTCTAATATTATTGTAAATAATAGCTGTTCCATAGTATTGTAAATACTACACAACACCCCTCCCAGATCTTAGCCCACTTCACAGTTTCCTGAACTCTATTACTGTAGTGGTTAACTCTCTCACACACTACACCTATTTACTATCCTTTACTCTCATCTTACCTCAGAACCTGACCTCCCATAACCTCACTGCTTTCTTGATCCAACTCACAATCCTTCCTTCCTCAACAAGAGTCTTACCTTCTTTCCATCCTTTCTAAAAGGTGGCTAGTTAGGCAGAAGATCCCAGTTAACACTATACACAGCCAAAGGATCTCCTATCTCTTCTCTACTGGCTACTACTGTAAATAGCATAGAATACTCTCTTGCTGTCTTAAACCATTTTCTCTTACCCCTCCAACTAATCACACAAAAAAGAGTAGGTGAAAATGGTGAACACCAGGATACCTGAAGGAGATTGCACCACTGAATCTTACAGGTATTCTACACAGAAGTTCTACACAGAAGTTCACACCATAAACCCAAGGAGTCAGAAAAGATTAATCGAAGAAGCTAAGGCTAACAAGAAGAGTCTCACAAACAATGGGAAGGCAAAGAAACAATCCCCAAGTGAAAGGAAAGAAGGAAGCCTCAGAGAGAATGATAAATGAAATACAGGCAATTCAACTATTAGATATTGAGTTCAAAGCACTGGTTATCAGGAAGCTCCATGAGCTCACAGTGAATTACCAGAGACTACAGGGAAACTACAATGAACTTCCTAAAAACTATGTCAACATGAAAAAGGAAATAGAAGCTATCAACAAGGGACAAAAGGAAATGAAGAATACAGTATCTGAACTGAAGAACAAACATAGTAGAAGGAATCAAAAGCAGAATAAATGAAGCAGAAGATCGGATCAGCAAGCTAGAGGACAAAGTAGAAAATCACCCAGAAAGACCAAGAAAAGGAAAAGAGGCTCAGAAAGAATGAGCAGAGATTAAGAGTAATACAAGACAATATGAAACTTAATATATCAGAATAATAGGGATACCAGAAGGAAAAGAAGAGAAAGAGATAGAAATTCTATTTAAAAAAGTATGCCCTGGCTGGTATAGCTCAGTGGGTTGAGCACGGGCCTTTTAACCAAACAACTGGGGTTTGATTCCCAGTCAGGTCACATGCCTGGGTTACAGGCCAGTTCCCAGCAGGGAACACACGATAGGCAACCATACATTGATATTTCTCTCCCTTTTTCCTTCCCCTCCCCTCTAAAGATAAATAAATAAAATCTCATTTTTTAAAAAAGAAAAAGTAATGATGGAAAACTTGCCTGATTTGGTGAGAGAAAAAGTCAAACAAATCCAAGAAACACAGAGAATCCCAATCAAGAAGAAC
Organism: Sturnira hondurensis; assembly: GCF_014824575.4. NCBI lineage: Eukaryota > Metazoa > Chordata > Mammalia > Chiroptera > Phyllostomidae > Sturnira > Sturnira hondurensis. The sequence continues at coordinate 3,062,373 of NW_028088915.1, forward strand.
CCAAAGAGGCCCACTTCAAGACACATCATGATAAAAAATGGCAAAATTCCAAGACAAAAAGAGAATCTTAAAGGCAGCAAGGGAGAAAAAGGAAATAACATAAAAGCGAGCCTCAATAAAGTTAGCAGCTGACTTCTCCATGGAAATGCTCCAAGCCAGAAGAGGATGGCAAGAAATATTCCAAGTAATGAGAACCAGAGGCCTGCAACCAAGAGTACTTTACCCAGCAAGGCTTTTAATCAAGATAGAAGGCTAAATAAGGAGCTTTGCAGACAAAAGAAACCTAAAAGAATACACCTCCACCAAACCAGCTCTTCAAGACATGCTAAAGGGACTGCTTTAAGGAAAGGAAGGAAAAGAGAAAGAGGAACACAGGTACAAAAATGGCAACGAATAAGTACCTATCAATAATAAACTTAAATGTAAATGGATTAAATGCTCCAATCAAAAGACATAGAATAGCTGAATGGATAAAAAAGCATGACCCACACATATGCTGCCTACAAGAGACCCACCTCAGGTCAAAAGACCATCACAGGCTAAAAGTGAAAAGATCGAAACAAATTTTCCAAGCAAATGGACAAGAAAAAAAAGCCGGGGTAGCAATTCTCATATCAGACAAAATAGACACCAAAAAAAAGGGCCATAAAGAGAGACCCAGAAGGTCACTTCATAGTACTCAAGTGGAGAATCCACCAAGAAGACATAAACATTGTAAATATATATGCACCCAATGTAGAAGCACCTAAATACATAAAGGAAATCTTAGAGGACTTCAAGAAATGTATTGACAGGAGCAGAACTATAGTTGGGAATTTTAACACCCCACTGTCAAAAATGGACAGATCTTCCAAACAAAATATCAACAAAGATACTGTGGCATTGAACAATGCCCTGGATGAAATGGACTTAACTGATACATATATAAAATCTTTCATCCCAAAGAAGTTAAACACACATTCTTTCAAATGCACATGGAATATTTTCAAAGTTAAATAACATGATAGGACATAAAACAAGCCTCAACACATCTAAGAAAATTGAAATCATACAAAGCATTTTCTTTGACCACAAGGGACTAAAACTGGAAACCAAGCCCAAGGGAAAAAAAACCCAAACACTCAAAATCATGGAGATTGAGTAGCATGTTATTAAACAACAAATGGGTCAAGAATAAAATTAGAGAAGAGATCAAAAAGTTTCTGGAAACCAATGAAAAGGAACTCACAACAACTCAAAATGTATGGTATACAGTGAAGACAGTCCTGAGAAGAAAGTTCATAGTGATACAGGCCTGCCTAAAAAAAGTAGAAACATTTCAAACAAGCTACCTAACCCTATGCCTACAAGAACTCGAAAACAACAACAAAGACAGTCCAGAGCTAGTAAAAGGAAAGAAGTAACCAAGATAAGAACAGAATTAAATGATATAGAGACTAAAATCACAATTCTAAGGATCAATGAATCCAGGAGGTGGTTCTTTGAAAAGATAAACAAAATTGATAAGCCGTTAAGTAGGCTCATCAAGAAAAGAAGAGAGAGGACACAAATAAACACAATCAGAAATGAAAGAGGAGAGATTACAACTGACAACACAGAAATAGAAGGGACTGTAAGAAATTACTATGAAGAACTGTATGCCAAGAAATTTGAAAACCTAGCTGAAATGGACAAATTCCTAGAAAAATATAATCTTCCAAAACTCAATAAAGAAGAATCAGAAAGCCTAAACAGACCTATAACAGCAAATGAAATCAAAGCAGTAATCAAAAATCTCCTGACACACAAAAACCCTAGACCATATGGTTTCACAGGAGAATTCTACAAAGCTTTTAAGGAAGAGCTAACCCCTATTCTTCACAGACTATTCCAAAAAATCCAAAATGATGGAAGACTTCCAAACTCTTTTTATGAAGCCAACATCATCCTAATCCCAAAATCAGATAAAGACACAACAAAGAAAGAAAACTACAGGCCAATATCACTGATGAAGATAGAGGCTAAAATCCTCAACAAAATATCAGCAAATCGCATCCAGCAATACATTAAAAAGATCATACACTATGACCAAATGGGATTGATCCCAGGGATGCAAGGATGGTTCAATATTTTCAAATCAGTAAATGTAATACACCACATAAACCAAAACAAAGACAAAAATCACATGTCTCATATCAATAGATGCAAAAAAAAGCATTTGATAAGGTACAGCACCCATTTATGATAAAAGCACTCAGCAAAGTGGGAATAGAGGGAGCATTCCTCAACATAATAAAGATCATATACGAGAAACCTACAACCAACATCATACTCAATGGGCAAAAACTAATATCTTTTTCACTAAGATCAATAAGAAGATAAGGTTTTCCACTTTCACCACATCTATTCAACATAGTATTGGAAGTCTTAGCCACAGCAATCAGACAAGAAAAAAAAGGTATCCAAATTGGAAAGAAGGAAAAAAAAATATTGTCATTGTTTGCAGATGTCATGATAGTTTACATGGAAAATCCTATAGACCCTACCCCAAAACTGCTTGACCTAATAAATGAATTCAGCAAACAGCAGGATACAAAGTCAATATCCAGAAATCAGAAAGATTTTTGTATACCAAAAATAAAACAGCAGAAGCAGAAATCAAGAAATAATCTCATTCAATATAGCAAAAAGAAAAATAAAATACCTAGGAATGAACCTAACCAAGGAGGAAAAAGACCTGTATGCAGGAAACTACATATTATTGAAGGAAGAAATCAAGGAAGACACAAACAAATGGAAACATATACCGTGTTCAATGATCGGAAGAATTAAGATCATCAGAATGTGCATACTACCCAAAGCAATTTACAGATTCATTGCAATACCTATTAAAGTACCAATGGCATATTTCACAGACATAGAACAAACACTTCAAAAATTTATATGGAACCATAAACAACCCCAAATAGCAGCTGCAATTTTGAGAAAGAAGGACAAAGTAGGAGGGATCACAATACCTGATATCAAACTGTGCTACAAGGCCACTGTAATCAAACAGCCTGGTACTGGCATAAAAACAGGTACTGGCATAAAAACAGGTACATAGACCAGTGCAGCAGAACAGAGATTCCAGAAATAATCCCAAGTCTCTGCAGTCAATTAATTATCGACAAAGGGGGCAGCAACATAAAATGAAATAAAAATAGGCCCTTCAACAAATGATGTTGAGAGAACTGAAAAGCTACGTGCAAAAAAATGAAACTCAAGCACCAACTTACACCATACCAAACTTACACCAAAATAAATTCAAGGTGGATAAAAGACTTAAACATAAGCTGTGACACCATTAAAGTCCTAGAAGAGAACATTGGCAAGAAAGTCTCAGATATTTCATGCAGCAACCTTTTTACTGATATGTCCCCTAGATCAAGGGACATAAAGGCAAGAATAAACAAATGGATCTCATCAAAATAAAAAAAAGCTTCTGCATGGCTAAAGAAAACAGTATTAAAATAAAAAGACAACCAACTGTATGGGAAAACATATTTGCCAATAATACCTCAGACAAGGGTTTAATCCAAACTATATAAAAAAACTTACATGACTCCACTCTAAGAAGACAAGCAACCAAATTAAAGAGTGGGCAAAGGACTTGAACAGACACTTCTCCAAGGAGGACATACAGAAGATCCAGAGATACATGAAAAGATGCACAATATCACTAGCTATCAGAGAGATGCAAATTAAAACCACAATGAGATATCACTTCACATTGGTCAGAATGGCCATCATAAACAGAGCAACAAGCAACAAATGTTGGAGAGGATGTGGAGAAAAGGGAACACTAGTGCATTGCTGGTAGGATTGCAGACTGGTACAACCACTATGGAAAACAGTATAGAATTTTCTCAGAAAACTAAAAATGGGTCTGCCTTTTGACCCAGCAATTCCATTGCTAGGATTATACCATAAGAACCCTGAATCACCAATCTAAAGAAAACCTATGTGCCCCAATGTTCATAGCAGCACAATTTACAATAGCCAAGAGTTGGAAGCAACCTAGATGCCCATCAGTAAATGAATGGATCAAAAAACTATGGTACATTTACACAATGGAATTCTATGCAGCAGACAGGAAGAAGGAGCTCCTACCCTTTGCAACTGGATAGATGGAACTGGCAAACACTATGCTAAGCAAAATAAGTCAGGTGGTGAAAGACAAATACCATATGATGACACCTTTAACAGGAACCTAAACAACAAAACAAACAAATAAGCAAAATATAACCAAAGACACTGAAATAGAGAATAGGCTGACAGGGACCAGAAGGGAGAGGGGAGGGAATTTCAGGGGAAAAGGGGAAGGGTTTATAGGAACAAGTATAAAGGACACATGGACAAAAACTAGGGTGGGTGGAAATGAGAGGGATGGGTGGGTGGGTTAGGATGGGAGTAAAAGACAAACTGTACTTGAATAACAATTAAAATTTTTTTTAAAATTTAAAAAGACATTGCATTTTTATCCACATCCCCCCCCCCTTTTTTTTGTTTTCTATACCTGAGTGAATAACAGGATTTAAAGGAATATATCTCTAGGAATACTCATTTAGTTTCATATGAGATTTAAATTCATACTGAAATAAAGGTAAATCTAATACTATCATGTCTTACATGAAACAACTTACCACATGTGGCTATCTAAATTTTAATTAATTGAAATAAAAATAAATATCCAGTTTTTCATCACATTAGTCCCACTTTAAGTAATCACTAGTCATATGTGGCTAGTGGCTACCCTATCAGAAAGCACAGGCACAAAATCTTCTATCATCACAGAAGTTCTCTTAAGTTTTTGTCTACAACATATCTATATTGTATATCTGATTAACATTATTTGGCTTTAAATAAGATAGACTATTAACTTTAAGATATGCTGGGATCCACTCCATTATCCCAGACTAATAAGAAAATGTTGGAAGATAACATATTTCATATTCTATTATCTTTTATATTATATTTTATCTCTACCATAGATTATCTAAAAAGCATTAAAATATAGCATACCTCTAAAATTATTAGACAAATTTCAAATTATTTATTAGAGAATTTGATTCTTTTTTAAAAAAATTATTTATTTATCTTTACAAGGGAAGGGAAGGAGAGAAGGAGAGAAATATCAATGTACAGTTGCTTCTGGTGCATCCCCCGCTGGGAACTGGCCTGCAACCCAGACATGTGCCCTGACGGGGAATCAAAACTCGATCCTTTGGTTCACAGGCCCGTGCTCAATCCACTGAGCTACACCAGCCAGGGCTGAGAATTTGATTCTTCAAAAGAGCAAAAAAAAAAAAAATCAGATTAGATAAGTATTTCTTATGTACAGCTGTCTTCAAAAAATATAAAATCTGACCTATATACATATTATGGATAGAATAAACATGATGGGCACATTATGAAAGGTGAGTTAAGAATGAATCTATTATTCTTCTGGATAAATATTTTAAAAACAAGAAAGGAAAATCTCTGGCAAAAGAAGCATGTCAACATTCACAGAGGTTTAAAACCATTGAGACTATTGTCATTGAAAATGAACAAACAAAAAACTTTGATAACATTATATCCACTTATATTTTGCAGCTATTCAAGCTAAGGCTACAAAGAAGGATAATTTGATTCTAGGCTTACAGTGACAATTTGATTGCCTAAATCAGAACAAAGAATATTCTTACTTTCTCTGGTTCCATTTTCTGTGGCCAGAATTATTACACAAGTATCTATACTAGAATAGAATAGGTCATGTCCACTTTCAGCTGCAAAGTACAAAGTATTAGGGAAAATAGATTTATTCTTGGGTCTATACTGAAAGAGTATATTTGGAGCCCAGTTTCTCAACTAACTGATGGAATATGAAGATGTACATGACATATTTCAGTTCTAAAGTATCTGGATTCTGGTCTATATATTCTACATATTTATCTTTTATCTTTTTAATGAGTGTGTAGAGTATATCTGCTCTATTTTACAAAGAAGCTAAAACTAAGAAGAAGAAAGGATAAATAAATTACTCATAGTTTTGTAACTAGCAAAAAGTGACATGGAGATTGGGATTTAGGTCTGCTTGATTCAGAAGCCAAGATCTCCTTTTCTATGTCTGTCCCTTTGAGAGAAAGCCAAGGTATATTTAGACATTTCTATTATGGTACATATGTTATTCAAAACAGTTTGTGATAATTTCCATCTGATTGTTATAACTAGAGACATGCATTCAAAAGGAGCTGATTATACTGTAACACTTAGGACTCCTACAGATGTTTTACTTAGAATACCAAAGACATTCAGCCAATCATGAGGGATGTAGGCAAGATGAACATTATTTTGTGCTCACCACTAAATACTGTTTCCAATACTTCAACTGGGAGTAGCTTTTACCCATCTTTCTGTTTATTTAGCCACTCATTCTAAAAAGTGTACTCAATGTGAATTTTTGTGCCAGACACTGTTAGGTAGTGAGGATACAATAAGAATTTTAAAATCTTCCCTCCACTAAGATTGGTTCAGGCCCTACTCATGGTAGGCCAAACATCTCACCAAAGAAAGCCAAAGGAAGTCTAAGTTCTGTGGACCCCTTTCCGAGGTTTTTCTTTCAACAATTTGAGTTACTGGGAGTCAGTGAGAGTCCAAAATGTTAAAGAGAAAATTGCACAATGGAATTTTATGCTGCAGAAAGAAAGAAGGAGCTCTTACCTTTTGCAACAGCATGGATGGAACTGGAAAGCATTATGCTGAGTGAAATAAGCCAGGTGTTGAAGGACAAATACCATATGATCTCACCTTTAACAGGAAGCTAAACAACAAAACAAACAAGCAAGCAAGATATAACCAAAGACACTGAAATAGAGAACAGGCTGACAGTGACCAGAGGGGAGAGGGGAGGGAATTTCAGGGGAAATAGGGGAGGGATTTAGAGGAACATATATAAAGGATACATGGACAACAACTGAGAAGGGTGGAAATGGGAGGGAGGGGGGAGCACAGGGGGTGGGATGGGATGGGAGCAATAGACAGAAAACTGTACTTGAAAAATAATTAAATAAAAACATTGAGAGAAAAAAGAAAGAAAAATACAAATAATAAAATTAAAAAAAGAAATTATTCTAGGTAACAATTCAAATATATAAGAATAAGTGAAGAAAGTCAGAAGCAGCAATTAAAACAGCTAACGTAAGAAAAATAAAAAATAGCTGTGGCTGATGTGAAAAAAAGAAAGAAAATTGCAGAAATAAACAATTTGTAGATTTTAAATTGTGTGCCATTCTGAGCAGCATATGCAATTCTGTGAAAGTCCTCTCAGTCCTTTGGGGGATGTGAATCATGCTTTTGTGCTGTGTATTCAGACTGTATACGGTGCTCACCCATTAGTCACTGAGTAGCCATCTATCTGGGTTATCAGATCCACTGTGGAGGTATCACATTTTGTGTGTTCATGTAACCCTTAGTTTGCTTCATAACAGCCCCAAAGCCATGCGTCTAACTTTTATTACAATATATTGTTATGTGTTTATTATTACTGTTATTAATGCTTACTGTGTATATTTATAAATTAAACTTTATTACAGGTATGTATATATAAGCAAAGACATAATGCATGCAGGGTTTTATACCATCCCCGGCTGCAGGCATCTACTGGAGCTCTTGGAACATATTCCCCATGGAGAAGCGGGGACCACTGTAGTGATTTATACTGACATTGTTCCCTGGACAGGCAGATTGGCTTAGAATACTTGTTTTAACAAACGACTGCTTATTAGTTTGGCCCCTTACATGTCAGCAGAGACAAAAAGAAATTCTTGCTAAACTATGTTAATCAAACCATAACCATTAGATTTAATTCTCAGAAATTTCAGGAAATTAAACACCAGAGGTCCCACAGCACCTCTCCAATAAAACATTGCTTATAAGAAGAGTAAAGTCAAATTAAGACCCATCTCTTTTACTCCACCCCGCCCCTTTCAGATTTTCCTCATCCCTGTGTGCTTTCTTAAGAGCAGGATTTCTGACAGTGTGTACAACTGAGTAGGGAGAAACAGTATGTAGAAACCTAAAGGATCACTTGTCATGATAGCTATTTTATAGTCCAACTGGACATTTTTATTACCATTATATTTTTTTCAGGCCCATAAAGCTATTGATATTACATTAATTAAATAAGCATATTTCCTGACCCTCAGAACACTTTTGACCTATGTCCTCTAAGACTTCTCATGTCCTCCAAGGTCTTGCACCAGCTTCCTCTGCATTTTAAGTGTATCTGATAAGGAGCTTGGGTGTTGGACTCCAAATTCCAGGTAGAATATTCTGTTCTTCAAAATCTCTCAGATAGACCATAAGTCTTATCCAAGTAATTCTAAACTCTCCAATGATATGGACACACATCTCCTTGAGAGTAAGAGTCAAACATGTTCCTGCAAATTTTACTTTTTTAGGTTTATTATTGAGGTATTATTTACATACAGAAAATGTAGTCTCGTGATGTATAGTTACAGCAGTTGTTCAAAGGCAAAATCACATAACCATCACCATAGTTAAGATAGAGAAAAGTGCTTTCACCACCTAAAACCACTCATGTTCCTTTGTATGATTTATAACACATATCTTTAACTGGACACAGTTTAAGTAGTATTCTGCTGTCTCACACTGCAGTTTTAAATGCTTATAATAAATTTAATCTGATTTTTCCTGTATATATTTTGTGTCATTAATTTTATCACTATTAATTTTTCTTTCCTATATGCCATGAATCAATTATACATTGGTGCATTGATATTATTTTTGCCTTAGATAGAACAACTGCTTTTAAAAATAATTACTAATAAGTAATTTTTTTTCATATTTACCATTATTTCAATCATGTCTAGGGATAGGTGTTTCTTTGTGTAGATCTGTTTGTAGTAGTGTCTATTTGATATATTCTTGCTGTCATAAGAACTTTTCTTACCTCTTCTGGAGTGCTTTCTACATTATGAATGAATTCTATTGATTTTTGTTGGCCTAAAATGTCTATTTTTTCCCATTATTCTTGAACTGTACTTTTACTAAATAAAACCATTCTGGTTTGACCGATGTTTTTCTTTTAGCTCTTGACTTCTAGCCTCCATAGTTTCTAATAAGAAGTGGGCTGGACTCTGACTATTTTCTTTGTCCTTCTGTATTTTCCTTTCTTTTTTTTGCCACTTTCAAGATTTTCTCTCTAACTTTGCTTTCAGTCGTTGAAATATACTGTGTCTGGATGTGTGTCATTTGTATGTGTGTGTGTCTATGTAACTGCGAGTGTGTGCATGTGTGTGTTTACCCTGACATGGTTCTTTGACCTTTTATATCTGGGATGGTGTGTCTTCATTTTTTCCCCGAAAACTCTTAATTATTATCTGTTTGGATATTTTTGTTTCATTCTCTCTTTTTCTTCTCATATTCCAATTATGTTTATATTAGATCATTTGACATTTTCTGCAGTTCTTCAATGCCATGTTCTGTTTATTTTCCCCAACTCTCAACAATTTTGTCACTGTCAGCCATTGGGGACTTGTAGTGGTCTGAGCCAAGGAATTGTCTCTTCCAATAATAATCTAATTTTCTCTTCCCTTCCCCCCAGCCACAATTTCTGCCTTTTCTCTATGGACCACGGGCTTTTCTGTCCCTTCCTGAGTAGGTAGGTGATGGCTTCTATTTCTTAGAGAATACAGGAATGGCTGTGGCCATGAGCCACTCCACAGTGATTTTCGCTCCCTTCTCTGAAGCCTGCACTATGACCCAAAGTTTTTCTCCTGTCCAATTTTATACTCCTGCTTTTCCTCAGGGAGTGCTTGATGTTTCTATAAAAAAGAGGAAACTTTGAGTGGGTATAAATTGTTCTTCTGTCTAAAGCTTCCAGGAGTTCTACACTTTCATGATAACCTTCAACAATTCACTAGCAATTTTACTCTTGTTGCCAGTCTCTTTGTGGCCATAGCTTTTCCTCATTCTATGCCAGAAGTCAGTCAGTGTTCACTCTCCAAGTCCCCTTTTGTTGCCCTGTGAGAATCTTTGATTATTCTGAAAAAGTTTGCTTCTCTAAATTATCTAACTTGTTCTTGCTCTTTTGGGGAAGATAATCTTTACAACTTTATACATCTTAAATGCAAATTATAAGCCTTTTCTCTTGACATTGTGTCTAAAAACTAAATTACTAGAGTTAGATAATTCTCCTAGAAATAAAATGTCCACATAACTCTGGGCATTCTCATAATTTATTCAGATGTCACTTAGTATCTCTCATGTGTTATTCCACCAACCATAAGAAATATGAAAACATGGAATTCCATCTAATTCAAATATTATTAAATACTTAAATATCTTGGCTACCAAGAAAGTTCCACCAAAATGAAGATATATTGAAATCTCTTTATTTTGCAAACATCCATGACTAGATCAGCAGTCTGAATAATGTGTTTGAAAATCCCCAAGGGTAATCTCATTTTGAGTTATAAAGTTCCTGCAATAGACTGTTAAATTAAAGGAAAGGAACCTACCCCAGTCATAACTCTAATCAAAGATTTTGTTTAATAAGTAAACTTCTTTAGGAGAGAGGAAATTGTCCCCATAGAGATTTAAGACCTGTGACCCCAGGAAGATTTATAATTAAGTAAAGAAATAATTAATTAAAGATAATTAAAGATAAGAATTAATAATTAATTAAAGATATAATTAAGTAAAGAACTTAATAATTAATTAAAGATATAATTAAGTAAAGAACTAAATCCATATCATTAATGCATACTTTAAAATAAAACTAACTGCTTATTTGTATTTTATTTACTTAAAATTTAAGTGGGTTCATCTTGCTAGAGTTATAAGGAGTTTTGTGATTCCAAGTTAGAGTTAGAAAATAATGGATCTAGATTACTGATTTTAAGTGAGAATATCAAGTTGAAATATATTGTTGAGCATTTAATACAATTGGCTCTCTATAATTGTAAGTTTAATTGCACAAGGCTAAAAGAATTACTGAAGTACTTGGGAAATGTTATCTCTCAGACCACTGTAGTACTTTAAAACAAAAGTGACTGTACTAAATTTATAAATAAGGTGAAATTATTTATGGCATATAATTAAGTTTTTAAATAGGACCAAATTTAACTAATAGCCTCTTAAAGGTGATGAAGTTTGCTAATGTATAAATATAGCATCATAATCTATAATCAAAATTAAAATTTTTTAAAAAGAATGTTTTTGAATATACAACTTAAATTATATATTAATTTTAAAATAAAATAAAGAAGACATATTTTTTAACAGAAATAAGCCAGGCCATAGGGCATCAAATATTTTACATTTCTCACTTCTGGGAAGAAGGATACCATTAGTAACCATTAATTAAATATATTAGGAATTTGGTGATAAAAAAATAATATTGTAACACTGCTATATTAACTGTTTGTCCTATCATTTCATTTCTTGTCCTTAGTGAGTGAATAAATATTAACACTTAAATATTTCACTGTGTATTCTGGTCAGTGTAGCTGAACTGATTTGAGGTGTAGATGGTTATCTTTTATGCCATATTCTGAATAAAATAAATAAATTTCTAAAAATTTATGCCATCAGTAAAGTCATCATGATACTACATGTTTGGAATTTTTTTGTCATTGGAATCTAGAAACGCCTTGTATAAAATAGCAAAAATTTTATTTAATAATATTTAATAATATTTATTTATTTTAGAGAGCGGAGAAGGGAGGGAGAACGAGAGGGAGAGAAACATCAATGTGTGGTTCCTTTTGCATGCCCCCTACTGGGGACCTGGCCCTCTCAACCCAGGCATGTGCCATGAACCAGCAACCCTTTGGTTGGCAGACCAGCACTCAATCCACTGTGCCACTCCAGCCAGGGTGCAACAACAAAGTTTTTAAAAGATTTTTATTAGTAGTAATATACTTGCAGATATGAAGGAAGAAATAATTACCCTGTAGTCTAAGCCATATAACATTATCCAGTATGTTTGTTAGTGTGTATGTATGTTTGTGTGTATAGTTTTACAATAAATATGATTGTAATGTGTACAATCTATAACTTTTCCTGTCAATAGACACACTTTTACAGTACACTCTATCACTTACATATGTATTTTACACATATAACTAATTAGACACTTTGGTTGTTTGTTTTAAACATATTAACTGTCAGGCAGAATTCTACAATGAACATCTCAGTACCTAAATATTTACACATAATCATAAGTATTTTATTAAGGCATATCATTTCTTCATAAAGGGGAAATATATTGAGCAAGATGAAAATCTCTTCTCTCTTCTTAAGCCAACTTAATTTTTTCTATTCAAAATCGAAAGTGAGCTAGTAAATTCTGAGCTTACGAAAGAAATTCAATTATTAAATATTTACTTAATTTTTTACTTTAAAACCAATGGTCAAGTTTTCTACTTTATTATAGCTAAAGCAAGGGAATAAAGGGAGGGATTATGAAAACATAGGCAAGATATATTATGAGATGTTAATTCAAATGATGACACTGTGCAGGAGAGAGAATGACTGAATGCAAGTTTTCATGTACCTGCAATCACATTAGTACCTCAGACCATGCACAATTCAGGCAAAAGATAGCATCTAAAGAAAAGCTAAAATTGTGGTAGGTGTTTCTTCTAATAGACTAACTTACTACCTGGTAATATGACTTGTTTCTTCTTTGAAAATCAAATATCCAATGGCTTGGTGAAAGCTGATGTTAAGACATAAAGACCACAGTCTTGTGACCCCGTATAGTAACTACGGTTACTATGGAACATTAGTAATTCTTCATACTTCTGGAAAGTTATGCCATGCAAAAATAAAAAGGATGTCTTCTGCTTTCAAGACAGAGTACAGATATTGCAGCATGCAGCAATGATAAAAATTAAACTTTGGGGTATGATGTTACAATACTACAGAATCACGGCTTAGTAGACCTATTTCAAAAATTTTCATTGATTTTTACACAAGTGCTTAAAAGAAAGCTTAGCTTGATCATTATTTGGGAGTGTAGAATAGCTGAAGGAAGGAAGTTGGAGGTTGGTGTTGGGAGTATGAGAAGGATGTCTAGGCAATACTAGCATAAAAATGTCCAATTTTTAAAAAACACTATGGATAAATGCTCAAGTTTTCATATAGATGATGGAATTTTTATGAGAGCCAATGTTTCTCAGCTCACAAAGTGTAATAAACTACAAGTCAAGCATATTATTAATTCTAATCTCTAACTTGTTAGCCAGAACTGACATTTCCTTTCTTCTCAACTCTAAAATGTTGTATAACTTACTGTGTTCAGTCATATTCCCTATTTCCCAAAGTTTTCCCAGGAGACGTAAAATACTAGCTAATGGGAGTACTAGATATCAGAAACTGGAGGTGGTGTGGGTGTGGGTGTGAATGGTGTGTTTTGCTAGAGCAATGGAATTTCTTAGTAACAGGTCCCAAAATTAGCAGGTTAAATTTGACAAGGATTTTGGGATATATATATATATATTAAAGTGCATACTTCAATAAAGGCAGACAAAAAATAATTTAATGTAGTGCATGAATCTGAAGAAGAGAGTATCCAAAAGATTAGGAATTAAAATGTGCTTGAAGAAGAGTCGAGAGCTATATAGCTGGACTCTGGATTTCATATGCTTCTCTTATATGTAAAGAGAATTTAAGATCCTGAAGCAAGCAACTTTTGTAAGTATGTTAGCTTTAACATTACAAGAAAATTCTGAATATATAATTTACAAGTGATATAGAAGATTCTAAATTTATTTTCAGCTTCATGTTACAAAAAGTATTGCCCTGACCAGGTAGCTCAATTAGTTAGAGATCATCCTAAAATGCCAAAGTTGTGAGTTCGATCCCCAGTTAGGTATCCAAGGATCAACCGATGAAACATAAATAGGTGGAACAACAAATCTTTCTCTCTCTCAAATCAATAAATAAAAAAATTAATACAAAGTATTGACATACAAACATCTTAATTAAGAAAGTTGGCTAAAAAGATGCTACATTTGCCCCTCTTTGCCAGTTTAACTCCATACTATGACAGATACAATGTATAAAAAGAAGACATAGTTAAAATGTGACCGAAAAAGAAAGAGGTATAAGTGAAACAGCTATTCTGAATAATTTCTGGAAAACAGAAAGGAAATTGTACTGTAGTGGTTAAAAGTATAAAGAAATAGAAACCATAATGATGAAATCACAACTCAGGGCTCAGTGTAAAGCTCATGTGGAAACAGGAAAGTGTCTCCTGTTAGGTGCAGCCATAGAGAGGTTGTGAATTTAGAGTTCTTCTATGTAAAAAGTGAGCATTCGAAAAGAGGAGTGTGGTGAAAATCAATGTTGTTAATCAACACACTCTAAATAAAATGGCAGAACAATCCAACCTTATCAACCTTTTGTCTCTACACCTCAGCGTGTAGCCAAAGTATTTGCCTCTAGATAAAAACTGAATTATTATAAATTAAAGATATAAAAATTTTCCTGTGGGAAGGGTTTGAAATTTTAATTGATTTGATTTTTAATACTTCATATTCCAAGTATTGTTTTGCTTGAGTTTTACATTGGAGAGTTTTCTGTGTTTAGTGGTAGAGGGAGAAAGATTTACAAGCCTTCATATTTGCTCTCTGCTAGGGTAAAATAGATTATATAGTCTGCATTGATTTCCAGGGAACCTGGCTAGTGTAGCTCAGTGGATTGAGTGCGGGCCTGTGAACCAGAAGATCACGGTTCAATTCCCAGTCAGGGCACATGCCTGAGTTGCAGGCATTTTTGGTGGGTTTGGCCAAGGACCCACAAGAGGCAACCATACATTGATGTTCTCTCCCTCTCTCCTTCCCTTCCCCTCTAAAGATAAATAAATAAAATCTTAAAAAAAAAAAAACTAGCCAGGTGAAAGACCTGGCAGGAAAAGAACCTTATACAGCATAGGCAAAACATACAAAGCACCTACTATTTTATAAGCTATCTAACCCATCATTGTCAATTTGGGTGTGCACATTAGCACTCGAGCATCAAGTGGAAGTAGTATATAGGCAGTCAGGTTTCAACAAGTCCTGAAAGCATAAGGAGGTTTCATTAGAAAGTGGCTCAGGAGCACCTTGCCCCCACCATACTTGCTACATCGCTTCTTTTCAATCTGTCCCTTATGTCATCATGGGGAGTTTTCTATTATTTAGTGACTAAGGAAGAAATAATTTGGGCATAGTTTATAGATAATTCTACATGTAATATAGGAACTATCAAGGGACATAAAGGAAGGAATAAACAAATGTGACTTCATCAAGTTAAAAAGCTTCTGCACTGCTGAAGAAAATAGCAAAATGAAAAGGGAACCGTATGGTAAAATATATTCGCCAATGATACCTCAGACAAGGGTTTGATCTCCAACATAAATAAAGGAATCATATGACTCCTTTCCAGGAAAACAAACAATCCAATTTGAAAGTGGGCAAAGGACCTGAACAGACACATCTCCAAATGGAACATACAGAGAACCTAGAGACATATGAAAGGATGTTCAGCATCANCATTGATTTCCAGAATATAGAGAGCTCAAAACTAGCCAGGTTCCCTGGCTAGTGTAGCTCAGTGGATTGAGTGCGGGCCTGTGAACCAGAAGATCACGGTTCAATTCCCAGTCAGGGCACATGCCTGAGTTGCAGGCATTTTTGGTGGGTTTGGCTGAGGACCCACAAGAGGCAACCATACATTGATGTTCTCTCCCTCTCTCCTTCCCTTCCCCTCTAAAGATAAATAAATAAAATCTTTAAAAAAAAACTAGCCAGGTAAAAGACCTGGCAGGAAAAGAACCTTATACAGCATAGGCAAAACATACAAAGCACCTACTATTTTATAAGCTATCTAACCCATCATTGTCAATTTGGGTGTGCACATCAGCACTCGAGCATCAAGTGGAAGTAGTATATAGGCAGTCAGGTTTCAACAAGTCCTGAAAGCATAAGGAGGTTTCATTACAAAGTGGCTCAGGAGCACCTTGCCCCCACCATGCTTGCTACATCGCCTCTTTTCAATCTGTCCCTTATGTCATCATGGGGAGTTTTCTATTATTTAGTGACTAAGGAAGAAATAATTTGGGTATAGTTTATAGATAATTCTACATGTAATATAGGAACTATCAAGGGACATAAAGGAAGGAATAAACAAATGTGATTTCATCAAATTAAAAAGCTTCTGCACTGCTGAAGAAAATAGCAAAATGAAAAGGGAACCGTTTGGTAAAATATATTCACCAATGATACCTCAGACAAGGGTTTGATCTCCAACATAAATAAAGGAATCATATGACTCCTTTCCAGGAAAACAAACAATCCAATTTAAAAGTGGGCAAAGGACCTGAACAGACACATCTCCAAATGGGACATACAGAGAACCTAGAGACATATGAAAGGATGCTCAGCATCATTAGCCATCAGAGAGATGTAAATTAAAACCGCAGTGAGATACCACTTCACACCAGTCAGAGTAGCCATCATACCCAAATCTACAAATGACAAGTTCTGACAAGGCTGTGGAGAAAAGGGCACTCTAGTGCATTGTTGGTGGGAATGCAGACTGGTGCAGCCATACTGTGGAAAACAGTATGGAATTTCCTCAAAAATCTAAAACAGAACTGCCTTTGACCCAGCAATTCCACTGCTGCAATTGTGTCTTAAGAACACACCATCCAAAAGAACCTCTGCAACCCAATGTTCAGAGCAGTACAATTTACAACAGCCACGTGCTGGAAACAGGCTATGTGCCCATCAGTAAATGAGTGGATCAAAATACTGTGGTATCTTTAGATGATGGAATACTATGCAGCAGAAAGAAAGAAGGAGCTCCTACATTTTGTGACAACATGGATGGAACTGGAGAGCATTATGCTAAGTGAAATAAGCCAGGTGGTGAAGGACAGATACCATATGATCTCACGTATAAGTAGAACCTAAACAACAAAGTGAGCAAAATAGAACCAGAGAAATGAAAATAAAGAACAAACTGACAGGCCAGAGGAAAGGGCAGAGGGGGATAACAGGGCAAAGAAAGGGAAGCGTTGTCAAGGAACCTGTATAAAGGACCCCTGGCCAAAGATGATGGTGGAAGAGGGTTGAATATGGGAGACATGGGTAAGTAGGGCAGGGGAAAGTAATGGGGGGTGGGGGGGAATGGGGACAACTGTAATTGAATAACAACAAAAATCAGTAAATAAATAAAAATACAACCATAAGAAAGAAAGAAAGTGAATGGCAAATTTTAAGCCTTAATCTAGAGTGACCATAAATAAGAGGTTAGAAGGAAACTCCCTGTTAGCTTAATTTAAAAAAGCACCCTTTGAATTTATTTTGTCCATTTTATCTAAAGAAGTCACCAATGGCATGGATCTGTAGCAATTTACAAACAGTGGCTAATGATAGTCAGAGATTGGAAGAAACACAGTTGGAAAAATAATAACAAGGAGACCTTTGAAAGTGGTCTTGGATGGATTCCTCCATAGACAGTGAGCGTGTCCCTGTGAGCATCCCAGGTGAATTTTCAGTGGAATAGAATTTTAATAATCAGGATAACAAGATAAACTATTTTGTTTGTCAGCTTCTTTCCCAAACCACCACTGTTCAGGACTGAGCTAAGGAAAAAATTAATTATGGTAGGTAGCATTGATGGAGTTATGCATAAATTCTGTAACAGGGGCTTCTACTCATCAAGAATGATTTGACTTTTGCCAATGCTGTCTGACCATCCTGACAACAGAGACCAATTCTGAGCCCTGTTAGGACACCATTTTCCAGGGATATTAGCCAGTGACCAACTGAAATCAATTATTTGCACCATTCCCATTATGCAAGGGAACACTTTGTTTTCACTAGAACATACTCTTACTTGAGATGTAAATCTGATTTTCCTGTCAAGAATATTTCTCTGCACCATTATTCATCGATTTATAAATGCCTCATTCACCATCATAATATTCCTCTTGGCATTGACTAAGAAAAATAAGGTTATTTTAAAGAAAATTAGCTCTGGCAAAGAGCTGGTGCTTGTCTCACTAGGTTCTTTATCACTCTACAGTGCCTGCACTGATGGGGTTCTGTAATAGTCTCCTGAAGATCCAGCCACAATGCTGTTACCTTTCAGGGTTGGGATAAGTTCATAGGGCTGGGATATCAAGAGTTGGGGATGAAAATATTTTCTCTATTACTCCAACTAATCCACTGATAATTTCTCCTGTTTCCATAGACCTGTACTCAAGAGAGAAAGAATACTACCAAGGGAACACAGTGATGGTTCCATGAAACTGGAACCAGTAGGAGGTGGAATGTGGAAATTTGCTGCGTTGTACTCCCCATGCCATGAAACAGAAAAAGAAGATTATTTTAATGACTAGGGTGATTGAACCCTGGCTGCAGGAAAGAGACTGGATCTCTGAAACACAATGAGGGTGAGAAAAGACTATTATTAAGTGCAAAAGATTCTCAAAGGCAGCTTGACACCCCTATGTTCTGTGATAAGAAGTTAATGGGAAAATACAACAAGAAGGACCGCAACTGTTCAGAACCTTTATAAATGAAGGTGTGGAACACCTTACCAGGCAAGGAACCTTGACCACCTGACTGCTTCCTAAAAGCAGGGGCGATGTGAATAGGCAGTAGAAGAAGAGAGTTTTAAACGCCAGCTATGACCTTGTGATTAGCGTAGAAATGAAGAACATAATGTTATAATAATTGCTTTCTTATTTTAGTATAGAATATCTGTGTATATATTATTTAATTATTTTCATTTTTCAAAATTCCCCTTCCCTTCTCTCCTTACTTTAGGTGCATTTAACTTGACATCTGAGATTTATGGTGCAGGGTATCCTAAGGAGAGTATAGTTCAGATACAGGAAAAATCACTCAAAGGTGGATGTGAGACATGGAAGTTTATAAATCATTTTGCAGAGGGAATTAGCATGTTTTCATTCATATGAAGAGTAATTGAATCATAATTAGGCACAATCATGACTTTTCTACTGCCTTTATTAAGGAATTAAATATTTTTTTGTTTTCATTTTTAAAAATATATATCCAGAAGTGAGAATGCTGGATCCTACACTAGTTCTATTTGTAATTTTTTGAGGAACCTCCATTCTGTTTTTTAAAGTGGCTACACCAATTTATGTTCCCACTGACAGTGCACAAGAGTTTTCTTTCCTCCACATCCCCACCAACATCTATTTATAACTGCTTTTTCCCAAGTTATATATTGTATAATATCATAATGTATTATGCTCTTCCTGAGAGTAGTGGAAAAGTTGAAACATTTCTCTGTATCTTTCCCAGCTCTAAGCATACTAATGGATTTTTTATTGTTTTTTGGTTTTTGATCAAAGGAAAATATTTTAATGAAGATTCAATCTGTGAATATGTTTACAGCCTAATCTTAACAAATTTGATAAAAGTAACCATCAGTCTTTCTGAGTCAAATCTCACTCTAGGAGCATCTAAAGCTAAAGAAAAATAACACTGGCTCTTTATAACCTGCATCTCCCTCTGTTTTATTGCCATTTTCTGGATGCCCATAGCTCTCTCTTTTGTAGGTCACTGTGAGGCTAACTGCAAAAATGTGCTTTAGGATTTTGTGAACACGTTGGGCGAGGACAGAGGAGATGGTGATTGCTTAACTTCAAAGTGTTGCTTTTATTAAAACTCATATTTCTTGTGCCATGCTAGAGGAGAACACCTAAAAATACAAGTGATAGCATCATTTTAGTAGCAATTAAATCCTAAAAAGCACAATGTGAGCGTTTTCATTTTGAACTCAGTTGTATCTGCAATCATCAGTCTCCCTCAATTCCACACATGAGTGACTTGCACTCAGTTATTATACACCGTGAGAATGTTCTGGTCCCAGAACACAGAGTATGTTGGCATGCTGTAGAGAATAGATCAGGCATTAATGTGTGACTGTGGTTCAGTTTTGCAGCAACGTCGAATTCTACAAATAAAAGAACATTTTTAAAAAGCAGTGCACAAAATTATCAATCACTCAAAACAACCTCCAATTACAAAGAAGCCAGTAGTTTTCTCAAACAACAGATATTTTTCTTTCTGTATTTTAAATATTGAAAGATGTTGTGTCACATATGATGATGTACATCGCAGACATTTTTAATTTGGAGAGAAACACATGAGCAGCTCAAGCAAAGAAAGCTTTCAGGGTTTTGTTGGGGTTTTTTGTTTTTTTTTTTCAAGTTACCTGGACTACAGCTATCTACTATCTAGAGAAGATCTCTTGTTCCTCGTGTGCCCATTTACTCAAATACAGGCTCATCTCTGGCATTGCCAACATTGGTATTTCTATGTGCAGGTTTTCCTCATGTTTCAGACAGTCATAAATACTTCAAAATTTGCATCTTTTATCATAGGCTTCCATTTCAAATAATTTATCCAAGGCTCATCAGATAAAACTTTTGCTAGAGTTGCTCAGTTCTTGACCTACCAAATTCTTTCTGTAAAATATTATATTGTTTGATAATAATTGGAAGCATAGTCATATTTTTAGATAGGGTTTAAGATAAGCTTAATTCACTATAATTTTTATTATGTTTTCTTCCAGATCACAAAGAGGAATAAAAATAAAGGCAACATACATCATGAATAATGATGTATTTCCTTTCTGCCAACTCAATAAAAAAATATTAACATTATTTACCATTTACAGTGCATTTTTAATTTTTGATAGACTGTATCACATAATTTCTTTAGGTTGAAAATATTGATAATGAAGAATTTTAAAAGATTATTTAATTTATAGAAAATAATCAGAAATAAAGTTGAATATTCAGTGTTATATCTTTTCTGAAGTTTTCACCATTCATCCTGACCATATTAAACTTCTCTTTTTGGACTTATATCAATCATCTCTGAAGCAGCCAATGAGAATAGGAGATACATTCATGCTAATACAGAAAAAATATAAAAGTAAAAAAATTATCTTCACTGATATATGCAAATAGCAGTCTTAGTTCATTAGACAATATCCATAAATTTGGGTCACTGGATATTCTTTCGCTATCTTCCTAAGGTCTTTATTTTGTTTTTTGACTACTAGACTTTTTAGTTATTTGAATAAAAGCCTTGTCTACTTCCTTCTGATTGTTTTAAACATTAAATTTATTTTCTCATTGATATTTATGTATTGTTACACTTCTTTAAAATGTAGATTCCTTGTTTTTTAGAAAAAGATTATAAGCTCCTTTAGGATACAGACTATTTTTGAGTTTTGTATTTTGTACAATTTTTATGTGCAAAAGTATTAAGAGAAAACAATTGATATTTTAATAATTAATTATGTCAAGTATATGTAGAGCAAAGCATACACCTATGCTGATTTGAAATGTATCGCTCTTAGTGAGATAGGTTTACTTTGTTAAATGTATCTTTTACTTATAAAGATAAGTCTTACTTACTAAGACTGATTACATAAAAATCTGTACATATAAAAGATGAGGAATAACCATAGTTTATATGTCTGGTCACCAATCAAAATTATTTTTACCAGCTCCTTAATGTCCCTGAAAAACCACATTTTTTCTATAAGTTTTTATGTGAGTGGCTTACTTTGGATTTTTATTAATCACACTTTTTAGCCTTTGTAGCCTATAATTTATTGCATTTATTTAATAATTTGAAATCTATATGCTATTATTCTTCTTAGGTTTCTGACAAATAGAACAGTAACATTTGCTTGTATTTTATTCTTATTTAGAACTCCTTGAGTATTTTCTATTTCTATGTATTGATATTGTATAAGGTTTGAGGTGTGAGGATGTGTCTACATAGTTGTAAATAAGTTATATTGTGGTATTAGGATTTATTTTGAAATTCTTATTTTAAAAAAACTCACCAAGTATCTCATTACATAATCAAGTTGTTGGTCATTGCTTCCTGTTTACAGTCTCTCCTAAAACCACCTCTTGTTCATAATTCACAAAATCAACAACTTTTACTCTGTGCATTGGTCCAGTTACCCAACTTACTCCTAGTCTTGTTCAACTGAAAGTACTAATCTATATATCACTATGAACTTGAGAAGTTTCCTTAAAAGATCAATTTTTAACCATATATGCTAAAATTTTATGACTTTTTCTTCCATTATATAGGAGAATTGCTATGCCCTTTCTAATATTTTCAGCAAATATAATGCTACTTCTTAACTTGTACTGTATACTCTGACACTACCTTGCTGTTAAAATACTATGTTATGTGTTTTCAATAACCCTCTGATGTCATCAAGATGTCTGCTCTCCAAGTCTTTGGTAACTTGCACCCTCTCCATTGGATTCTTTTTTACGTACCATTTATAACATAGCTTACCTACAACCTCACCTCTCTGGTCCTATAATACCATTTTTTTATCCTTCTCATAGGAATTTGGAGAAAAACATTCATCTCATAACACAAGTGATAGAGAAAAAAATCCAAAGCAGACAGAGAGGAAAAAACATAAATCCAAAGGGACAAACATAAAACTCAACAGACTTCTCATTAAAAACAGCATAGGCCAGACTACAGTGAAGCCACACCTTTAGAGAACAAAAAAATAAAAAATAAAAAGAAAGCCACCCCAAACCTGTCAAGTCAACATTCTATACCTGACAAAAATATCCATCAACTGCATAGACAAAATAGGGAATTTTTCATACATACAAAAGCTGAAAGAAGTTAGCACCAGCATAACTGCATCAAAAGGAAGGTTAAAGGGTGTCTTGCGAATAAGAGGAAGGTGACAAACAGATGGAACTAGGGATCTGCAGAGATAGTGAATTGTACAGGAAATGGTTACAATTTCCTGTACAAGTGTATGGGTATTTCTAAAAAGTTATTATTTTAAAAATTTCTTTAAAGTAATTTAAAACACACAGATACCAATATACTGTGTGGCTCATAAGACATGCGGAAGTTATTTTAATTTTTAATAATAATCATATCACAGTGCCCAAAAGGAAAACAGTGGTCATTGCTGTTGGTAGGTTCATATGCTGTAAGTGGAGCAGTGAAGTATTACTTAAAGGACAATTGTGATAACTTAAAAATGTATGTCATAACCCCAAAAGTAACCACTACAAACAAGCAACACAATGTTTATTTTAGAAGCCAAGAAAGAAAACAAAATGAAATCATGAAAAGTATTTCAAAAGTAGGAGGGAATATAGGGGAAAAAGAACAAAGAACAGATGGGACAAAGAAAAGAACAAAGAAAACAAAGGGCAAGATGATCGCTTTACACCCAAAAAAGGCTTGTAAATTGTAGAGCCATTTGATTAAAAGTGAGATTTTCATACAGGTACAAAATTGAGACTCAACTATGTGCTACTATAAGAAACCTACTCATATTATAAAAACACAAATGAGTTAAAATTTAAAAAATGTAAATGAGTATATAAGTATAATAAATTTGGAGTCACAGAAATAGTATTAGCCAAAGTAGATTTCAGAGCAAAAAAAAACGGACCATTTCATAATTATACAAAGGTGATTTGTCAAGTGAGAATGACAGTCCTGAACACCTCTGCTTCTTATAGCAAAACCTCAGAATACACGCTGCAAAAACAAATTGAAGTGCAAACTGAAAACTTCACAAGTATAGCTAGTGATTTAAATATTTAATATTATTAATTTATAGTATTATTCAATACTTAATAATAACAAGAAGACCAAAATAAGTACATAAATTGAATACTTGAACAACACTATGGACCAACTTGACCTAAATGGCATTTTGAATACTCTCCCCAGAGTAACACAGTGCATAGTTTTTCCAAGTACGTTCAGATAATTTAACAAAGTAAACAGATTCAGAGACATATAACATGACAATGAATTCAAAACAATTAGAATCCTATAATTTAGTTTATCTTACAATGGAATTAAATTGAAAAATAACAGAAATATACCTGGAACATATTTGGAAGCTAAATATCATATTTCTAAATAATTTCTAGGTAAAAGAACATATCAAAAAAGTAATTAAAAGTATTTTAAACTACATCAAAATGAAGTTCTACCGATTAAAATTTGTGGATGGCAGTTGTAAATGAAAATTAGTTTTAGACTTTAATAAAAAATAAAAATAATTTATTTGAACAAAAGTTGCTGCAGCCTAGTAAACAGAGTTTGAGATTCCCAATTAGACCCAGTTTATGTAACTGAGGTATCCAAATTGTGCAGTTGTGATTGGATGAGGCCTGTCTCAGTCCCTTGGTAGAAAACTAAAACCAGGGCTTCCCTGCAGGGATTGCCTCAGATAGTGTAAACCAGTGGGCACAGTGCCTGAAGCCTAGAGTTTGGTCTGATGTTCTTCCTAGTACACAGAGTATGTAAAAAGTCCCTGTCAAAAAATGGCCACTAGGCAGTCATTATTTTTAAAATTTGAGTTTTCTGTTGACCATGGGGAGTTCATTTCAGCAGATAAATTCCTTTTAAGTGTTCGTATCAAATGAAGCTTTTCAGGATCCTCATAGTTAAGCAAAATTTAGAAGAAAATTAATAGCACTAAAATGATTTATATTAGAAAAGTTAAGCAGATTTAAATTAGTGATCTCAGTTATCAATTAAGAAACTAAAAAAGAAGAGTAAACTAAGCCCAAAGTGAATAAAGAAAAGAAAATAATAGTCATAAGAGCATAAACAAATAATAAAAGAGAAAATAAATTTAAAAAGACAATGAAACCAAAATCTTTTTTTTAAGATTCTATTTATTTATTTTTAGAGAGGTGAAGGGAGGGAGAAAGAGAGAAAGAGAAACATTAATGTGTGGTTGCCTTTCTGATGCCTCCAACCAGAGATCTAGCCTGCAACCCAGGTATGTGCCCTGACTGAGAATCAAACCGGCAATCCTTTGGTTCGCAGCCCATGCTCAATCCACTGAACTACACCAGCCAGGGCCAAAAACTGTTTTTTTTAGAATTAGTAAAATTGATAAGTCTTAAACATATCAGGAAAAAATTAGAAAATACAAAAATACATAGTAACAATACTAATAATGACTAAAACCACAACACTATAGTTTTACAAATATTAAATAAAATAAGTGAATATCATGACCAACTTTGAGCAACAAAGGTGAAACAACTTAGATGATATGGATAAATTGCTTAAAAGACAAACTACCAAAGCTCACTCAAGAAGATACAAAAAAATCTGAATAACCCTGCATCTGTTAAATAATATAAATCTGAGGGGTAGAAAAATAACTTTTCCTCTACCTTTCTAGGTTCTTGGCTGAGACTCTTATGGAATAAAAGACATTAACAGCAAACAAAAACAAACAGAAGTTTAATAGTGGATGTACCTTCATATCTTGGGAGAGACCCAGGACAAGTTAGTAACTCTCTGAAATGCGCCAAGCAATAACCTTAAATAACATCTTCAGATAAGTATGAAAACGACTTTGGACATGGGGAACTTCTCATGGAATATTATCAGAAAAAGTACAGTAAACATGGATATGTTGTCATGCAGATTTGTCAGTGCGTTCTCCATTTCTTACTAATGGAAATGGGGTTCTTTCACTGAGTCATGAAAAAACCATGTCCAAGGACCCAGACACGAGAAGATGAGGTTTAGAGGTTAGATTTATTGGGGTTGAAATAAATGCCTGGGCCCATGTTCCCAGTGTTTCATCTCCATCGTCCGTATGTGGAAAAAGTTCAACATTGCCTTCATCAGGCCCAGAATAAAGGCCAGTACCCAAACATTGTGTGCTATGCTCAAGCTTAGTCCAGTCGGCCTCTATCCCCACTTGGCTAGCTTTGTCAGTTCTTGGTTGTGCTCCAGCTGACCTTGTGTTGCTGTACTCAGGCTTGTGCTTGGACTCTGACCTTGGAGTCCCTGTAGTTGCTGGCTGTACAGTGCTAGGTTCACATGGCCACACGGAGAGAGAACACATACAAAGAATGAAAGAGCATATGTTACTGGGTGAGAGAGAGAGAGAAAGAGAGAGGGAGGGAGAGAGAGAGCACTGTTTGTTAAGCATGGATGATGTTATCTCAGGCTTGAGAAGAATCACGCACTTTTTCAAACCAAACAATTAATGTTGCAATCTTTCCAAGGCTTCTGCTGGTTCTTCCCCCTAATTCACCCTTTGTCTAGATTTTCTTGCATTCTGTGCCCCTTATCAAATCTGATCCTTTTTCCAGGCTAGGCTCCACACATTATGGTTGTCATCTGGGCTCCCACTGCACATGCCACAGAGTAAAGGGACCTCCCCCTGTGCCATCTTGCCTCTGACTGGGCATGTGCCCTGCAGAGGAGTATCTTCTGCTGTTTATTTCTTCCCCTCGTAGTCTGGGCAAATGGACCAGTTGTACCCTGGAGAGACTGAAAGTCTGTCCTTCCTCCCTACATGGGGCGAGTGGCTGTGAAGGAGTGTTAATCCCCTTGGCCAGGAAATGCTATGATTCCCTGGGGAGTGTGTGAAGCTGTAGCTTCCTGGTTAAGCAGGTTTATTGTCTGATTCAGCTCTGATATGGTAGATTAGTCTTGATGTCTAATTGCCTTTCTCCCTTTATTAATATCTAGCTACCTGTGCTAACACATTGATAAGAGTTTCTAGACATTTGATCATTCTCCCTAGAGTATGCTAGGGAGACATCCTTAACAATAGAGGTTTCCCTTAAAAATGTAAATGTCTCTTATAAAAAGGTAACTTTTAATTTATTTTCAGAGCTTTTCCAATACCTGCTCTTTTAGAGAATGATTTTAATTTTTTTAAATTAAATTTATTGGAGTGACATTGGTTAATAAAATTGTATAGGCTTCAGGTATACAATTGCACAATACATTATTTGTGTATATAAAAACTATCTGCTCTTTAAAAAAATAATCTACCTAAAATAACCCCTATGCCAAAAAGGCATATTTTGAGGTGTTATATTCTACTGTCCTTTAAATTCAAAGCTAACCACTTTCCAGCAAAGAAAACTCCAGGTACAATAGTTACAAAGTTAAACTCTACCAGGCATTTGAAGCAGAAATAACAGTAAGTCCATATAAACACTTTCAAAAATGGAGGGGAAGTACCCATTCCTAAAATTTACTCTGTGAGACCAGTCTTACTCTGATATGAAAAACAGACCCAGATATTACAGAAAAATAACTAAAAACATGTTTCTCATGAAAAATACCCATATCTGATTTTTTGCATAGATATATCTTGCTAACAAATGGGCAAGAACAAAAGTATAAATAAATTCAGAGACAGAAATCCTTAACTGAAGAAATTTCTAACTTAATAAGTTAAATCTTTTTTGAAAATGGGAAATAGACTTCAATGTTGTTTTTCCATGCTTAAAGAAGCAAATGAGCTTACTTTAAAGACAGTTGCTTGAACCAAATACTTATCTTTCTCACTTCCATGTAAAAAGAGAAATTCCAGATGAATTATTATATTATTTTCATAGAGCAGATACCCAGGATTTTAGGAAACCTAGATTTTATCAATGTTGTGAGAAAAAAAGAAAAAGTTTTATTTTATGGTTTAGATGTTTGGAATAGTATGAGGATTTAAATATGTGTTTAAAAAGAGAATACTGATTTAAAAAGCAATATATTCCAATTATAAAATCACAAAAACATCCTGTGAAACATAAGATGTATTATGTGAAGAAATTAATCTATGACATTTGTGATAATGATACAGGGTGCAGCCAAGGGGGGGGGGGCAGAAAAGATTTAGAATGGTGTCCAGAACTCAAAGTGTACAGGAATATTGGAGGAAATATTAAGATGTCCTCACCGCCCCCCCCCCCCAGGTGTCAGTTGCGGGAAGGGACAAATAGAGCATTGAGAGCTGTTTTGCATAGCAACAGTTTTGCAGCTAACCTCTGGAATGGTTATTTAACATATGTATAACCTTTAACTGGTTTCATAGATATGTTAAATAGCGGTGGCCAAGTTTTGGGCCAGGGAGAAGTGAGTGGCTGCTAATGAGGCTGGAACTGGGGCTGCTTCTCTGAGAGAGTGCCTGCGAGAGAGGTATGTGGCTTTAGCAGAGTGCAGACCCCCCTCTTGGCCAGGTGAAAGGGAAAACCACGCAGCTTTGCCAGAATGGAGATCCCTGCAGCCAGGTGAAGAAGAAAGACGCGCTTTTGGTGCAGTGCGGCTTTGGTAGAAGAAGCCCACGCGGCTTTGAGGTGCTCCCTTTGGCTGAGTGGCCTGGAAAGCGGGAGAGACTTTGACTGGAACTTGGTACAAAGAACTCTTGCCAGTGGAAGGTGCCACATGACTTTGGATTAATTGGAGATCCTGCCTGGACAGGCAGGCGACACAGCTCACAGTGCCAGCGACCTAAAAACGGACGTGTGCTCTTTTCCTGATTTACGGTACCCGGAGATGGGACAGTGGGAGAAGGGAGCGCTGTGTGTGTGTGTGTAGGTGTATACCCTTAAAGACTTTAATATTTTAAGGAAGGCATTAGGCCTGAATAGCATTAAATAAACATTTTGTTTCCTTTTCACAAATCTCTGGCATTGAGAGATGTCTTTCCAATTGGTGGCGGACAGAAGAGCCTAATAGATATTAGTATACTGTCCTTGGGAGGGGCCCCTGTTTTCTGAAGCAGTTTTTGGCATCCCTCGGTGGGCCAAGTATTGCCCCCCCCTCGGACCCTTGTTCGGTAACAATAAGGCTAAATTTAAATAAAAATTTTTTTAAAAACTAGCAAAAATGAATAAAACAAAAATGCTGGAAATGCATAAAAACACCATCAGTATCCCTACAAGCAGATTGACTAGAAACTTACTAAAAAATAAAAAGAAAATAAAATTGTTTTATTAAATCTAGGTGCTGATCATGAATCAAATTGAGGTAGTGATAAACTTGCCACTTAGGTAAGTAGAGAATAAAGTTAAGGAAAAACAGGTATGTTCATGCTGAATAACCTCTTCACATCTCCTAGAAGAAGACCAAATTCTTACACTAGCTTATAAGAGCTTTCCAGCTCTAACTGCTGACTAATGTTTTAGCCCCATCTCCTGTCCTCGTCTTTCCTATTCGGGTCACAGCTTCACTGTTCTTTTTTCACTCCCTGAATGGAACATACTGTCTCTCAACCAAGACCCTTAACATAAGATGTCCCTTTGACCGATGTTCTTCTCTCCTCCTCATTTCTTTTTTCAAGTATTTTATTTAGTTATTTTTAGAGAGAGGGGAAGGGAAGGGAAGGAGAAAGAGTAGGAAAGAAACATCAATGTGTGGTTGCCTCTCATGCTCCCCCTACTGGGGACCTGGCCTGCAACCCAGACAAGTGCCCTGACTGGGAATCAAACCTGCTACCCTTTGCTTCAGAGGCCTGTGCTCTATCCACTGAGCTACACCAGCCAGCGATTCTCCTCCTCATTTCTTAATTAATCATTGTACGTCTTAAATATCTCAACTTGAAAGTGACTTCCTGCAACTGGAACAAGTTATCACTAATAAATATATTTTTAGATTATGACTTTTTTCATAGTCCTTGTAATAGTTTATAATTGCATAAAGTTTATACATATTTAATTTGCATTTGCCTCCTCTACTAAATTGTAAATTCCTTTAATGCATGACTATAATTCTGAATTGTTTCTCTAACATAAAACTGGCACAAACTAAGGCTTTGAATTTTATTTAAGACATTAATCAATAATGAAGAAAAGAGAGAATAAAACTTGAACTATAATAATTGTACTAAAATGAATAAAACAAACACAGAAAAGAAACATTAAAGTACAACTTAGACTGAGTGAGTATATAAACATCTATGCATCTGCTCCTTTTGCTTGAAAAATATCCAAAGCCATTGCAGAAGTTTTCAGAGAGGCAATGAGTAAAAAGGTTATTTCTTCCCTATACATAATTGTGCACTATGGCCTGACTTTCTTTTGTCTGCTAAATGCTACTGTTATTTATTTTTTCCTCATGCAATATCATTTCCCTTCACTTTCATACTGCTGGGACATGGCTTGCAGACACTAAAAGATAACATCATGAGTAAATAAATCGATGGATGGCAGTGGTAGAGGTTCTCATCATGGCCATAAATGCTACACAATCTAAGAAAAAGAGTTTAAGGAAAGTAATGATGTTCACAGGATGTACAACACTGCAGGAATCTAGAGCACAACTCAAGATTTTCATTGACATCATTTATTTTCCTTAATGGCATCGGCATGTCTCTCTGCTGGTAATGACATTTAGCCATAGGGGTAGGTTAAACTACCAGCTTAGAAATATCTGGTTAATTATAATAAAAGATAAAAGTCCCTGTAACCACAGTAATTGTGTTAGTCATAAGGCACACAGATAATGTAACCTGGATGCTTAAATAATCATTAAAAATCTCTTTATAGTTTATTTAAATTCAAAACTAAGTGGAAAATATTCAAACTTATGCTTTATTTTTGTTAGAATTCTGCTGAAATTTTATTGACTGAAAAACATTGTGACCCAAGACATTACATTTATAATAACTAAGTACTAGACTACATCTTTATATTTTAATTTATCTTTATTACATAAATTTGTTAAAAAGAAATGAAATTGACTCTTTTTCCTATTTATAGTCTAGAGTCAGTGTTGCACTGGGAGAAAATTTTGCAACTCTAGGTTCATAGAAACAATATGATATTAAGAAATATATATTTTTATTTATCATACTGTACCATTTTCTAATGGTAATATATATATTATATTATATCATTTTTATATTGACATTATATATATATATATATCCATCCTTCATTTAATTATTTTTCTTTGTTAGTAGAAAGCCTAACAGTTTTAGATGTTTTTCTCTATTATATATGGCCAAATAATGTTATTTTAAATACAAATGCAACTGATACAACAACCCCATTAAACATTTAGATTTTGTGGGTAAATGAACTAACTTTCCTTCCAGATTCTATTTTAGCTGTCAGCATGACAGGAATGATAGAGGTAAGATAGGATAGCACAAAGATTCTTTTTATTGCCTTATTTCTAAAAGACAAATTCCATATGATCTCACCTTTAAGTGGAACCTAATCAACAAAACAAATAAGTAAGCAAAATATAACCAGAGACATTGAAATTAAGAACAATCTGACAGTGACCAGAGGGGAGGTGGGAGGAGGTAAAGGGGGGAAAAGGATGAAGGGTTTTCAGGAACAACTATAAAGGACACATGGACAAAACCAAGGGAGGGTAGAATCAGGGGAGGACAATGCGAAGGCTGGGGCAGGGGGAATGGTGGAGGAGGAATGCAGACCACTGTACTTCAACAACAATAAAATAAATAAATATTTTCTAATAGGAACCCAAAGTAAAATTTGTATGGAGGAAGCAGTTCCAGATGTCACTGTAAAAAGATCCTGATCTTATCTCCTCTCATGTACACAACATATCCACAACTACATTTGGAACAATTACTTCAGAAAACCCCCTGAGATCTATCTGAAAGCTGTCCCACATCACAGGATAAAAGGGCTACACTGAGGTTGGTAGCTACACTGAGGTTGGTAGCAGAATCAGAGACACACCATTGTCCAAAACTTCACCCCTGACACAGCAACCTACATTTTGGAGAGATCACAAACAAACAAACAAACATCAACAACCAAGGAGTGTTTTTTCTAAGGAAGAAATGATCTGTGTACATCATCAGGCACCCAAACCCTTGGAACCAAGGAGAGAAGCCCCCAAAACATGTGTCTGTAACAAACAACGAGGCTTAAGTCCAAAATAACCATGGGACTGTAGGGAATTGAGATTCTGATCTTAAAAGGCTCATGAGCAGACTCACCTGCCCTGGGACCAAGCACAAAATGGCCATTTGTAAAGAACCTAAACCAGATGTGAAGATTCATTTCCTAACCTTAATATATCTGCAGAGAAGGAGAAGGCTGTTGAGACTCCCTTGAGCATAAAGGTAAGAGTATGTGCCATTTTTGTGTTCCCTTAGCCTGTTAGCACCGGTCCTGGTAGATGCCACTTTTGCCCTCTCGCTCTAACCTGTTAGCAGTAGCAGGCAAGCAGCTCTGTCCGAGAAGGCATCCAGTAGCCACCCCACCACGTGCCAGCCCCACAAGCAACCCCTTATGCTGCTCCTTAGAGCAGCCTAACCAGAGACAGCAGGTGAGCAGCCCAATGGAGACAGTGGGTGCACAGCTCAGTCCTTCATGTACCCCTCCCAGAGCCTTATTAAAAGCAGTTGGTGCACTCAGCACACACAGGAAATGCCCTTTGAGCTCCAGGCTCTGGTGGGCAGAGAATATTATGTTTTTAGGCCCCACAGGTCTGAAGCAATTGGAGATATAGTTCGAGAGTCAACCAAGAAGTAGGACAAGGTTAGCAGCAAGGTTCACCTCCTACAAAGAGCTATTGCTTCAAGACTGGGAGAGGTAGCTGTTTCATCTAATTCATATTATTTGAAAAAAACCCACAAAGGGTCAAGAAAAATTAGAAAGCAAAGGATTATATTTGAAACAAAATAATGACATAACACACCAGAATAAAACTTAAAATGTAGATAATTAACTTACCTGATAAAGAGTTCGAAATAATAGTCATGGAGAGGCTCACCAAACTGAGCAGAAGGGTGGATAAACACAAAGAGAACTTCAACTAAAAGGTACAAAAGATAAGAAAGCACCAAGCAGGAATCACAGGCCTGAATAATATGTGGAGTAAACCAGAGGGTTTCAGCAGCAGACTAGATGAAGCCATAAAATGAATCAGTAACCTGGATGACAGGGCAGTGAAACTCACACAGAGAAGCCAAAAAATAAGAAATTTTAAAAGGGAAGATAGCTTAAGAGACCTACGGGACACCATCAAGTGAAACGGCATTCTCATTTTATACACCTTAAACAGGGAAGTGAGAGAGAGAGCAGCAGAAAATTTATTGGAAGAGATAATGACTGAAAACTTCCCCAATAAGAAAAAGGAAATGGATATCCCAATCCAGGAAACCCTGAATGTTACAAATAAGATGAACTCAGACATCAAATGTTAAAGATAAAGAGTTAATTTTAAAAGCAACAAGAGTAAAACAACTTATTATGTATAAATAGACACCCATAAGACTATCACCAAATTTTTCAGCATAAACTTTGCCAGCCAGAAAGGAGTAACATGATATATTCAAAGCGCTAAAAGAAAAAACTTCCCACCATTAAGGTTATCATTCAGAACTGAGAAGAAATGAAGTGTTTTCTAGGCAAGCAAAAACTAAAAGAGTTCATCCTTAGGAGAATTGCTAAGGGATTTCTTTAAGCTGGAAGGGGCACTAACTAGTAACAAGAAAACAAAATTAAAAAATAAAAAAGTTGTAAAATGTTACATCAAAAAATTTAAATGTGAAGAATACTAAAAATGTAGTTCTAGGATGCTTTCAAATGCAATGCGCAATCAAATTAAGATAAAATATATATGTATATGTGTGTTTGTAACACACACACATACTTAAACTGTTATGGGAGTCATATGGCAACCACAAAATAAAAACCTGTGATAGACATACAAAAGATAATGAGAAAGGTATCCCAGTATAATATTGTAGAAAGTCATCAAACCACAAGGGACAAAAGCAAAATAAGAAGAAAGGAACAGAGAGAAACTACAAAACAGTCAGAAAAAAAATTGAATGGCACATATAAGTACATACAATAAGTACATACATATTGATAATCACTTTAAATATGAACGAACTAAATTTTCCAATCAAATGACATACAGTAGCTAACTGGGTTTTACAAAGACCCACTTCTATGCTGCCTACAGAAGATGTACCTCGGGTATAAGGAGACACACAGAGTGAAAATAAAATGATGGAAAACTGTATCTCAAGTAAATGGAAATCCAAAGAAAGTTGAAGTACCTTTTGTTTTATCAGAGAAAATGGACTTTAAAACAATGAATGCAATGAAAGACAAAGGTGGGCATTGAGTAATGATAAAAGGGTTGGTCTAACAAGAACACATAACATTTTTAAATACCTATATACCTAATATAGGAGCACATAAGCTTATACAGCCAACATTAAGATATAAATAGAGAAATTACAGCAATTCTGTAATAATGGTGGATTTTAATACCCCACTGAAATCCCTGGGTAGATCATCCAGGTAGAAAATCAATTATAAAATATCAGCTAAAATACTACATTAGATCAAACATGACTAACAGACATATATAAAACATTCCTTCAAAATGCAGCAGAGTATGCATTTTGTCAGGTGCACACGGAACATTCTCCAGGATAGATTATTTGATAGAGCATCAAACAAGACTCAGTAATGCTATGACTGAAATCATATAATCTTTTTTGACTACAACAGAATAAAGCTGGAAATTAAATATAAAAAGAAATTTTTTTAATCATCAATATATGTAGATTAAATAACATGCTACTTAAACAATATGTTGACAGACACATCAATGATAAAATGCAAACATACCTCAGGACAAATGAAAATGGAAATACAACATATCAAATTCTGTGGGATACAGCAAAGCAAACGCATTTTTAAGAAGGAATTTTATAGTGATGCAGGCCTATCTCATGAAATTAGAAAAATCTCATATAAACAGGGTATTCCTAATGGAATTAAAAACCAATAACAAAGCACATTAGAAGTAGAAGAAGGTAATAATAAAGATTAGAACAGAAATACATGAAATACAGATTAAAATAAAATTTGGAAAGGTCAATACAGCTAAGAATTGTTTTTTAAAGATAAATAAAACTGGCAAATGTATAGTTAAACTTACTAAAAAAAGCATAAATAAATAAAATCAGAAATGAATGAGGAGAAACTATAAATGATACCAAAGAAATATCAAAGATCACAAGGACTACTATGAACAATTTTATGCCAACAAATTGGACTAGCTAGAAGAAAGGTAAAAATTCCTAGAAGCATGCAATCTTTCAAGGTTTAATCATTATGAAATAGAAAATTAGACTAGACTAATTACTAATAAGTAGAATGAATCAGTAATCAAAAAACTCCCAGCAAATAAAAGTCTAGGACCATATGGCTTCACTGGTGGTATCTACCAA
The DNA here is from genome assembly GCF_014824575.4 of Sturnira hondurensis. Lineage (NCBI taxonomy): Eukaryota > Metazoa > Chordata > Mammalia > Chiroptera > Phyllostomidae > Sturnira > Sturnira hondurensis. Next base: position 3,097,467 of record NW_028088915.1, read on the forward strand.
ATATTCAAAGATTGAATACTTATCCGGCTCAAATTCTTCCCAATAATTGAGGAGAAAGAAATACTCTCAAATTCATTTTACATGACAAGCATTACCCTGATATGAAAACCAGAAAAGGCATCATACTCACACACACACGCACACACATGCACACAGAGAATGATATCCCTGATTAACATAAATACACACATTTTCAATAAAATATTAGCAAACCAAATTCAATAATGTAATAAAAGAATTATACTCCATGCTTAAGTGGGATTTATTCTAGAGATTAAAGGATGGTTCAAAATTCTTAAATTAATCAACGTATACATCACATTAACAAAATAAAGAATAGAAAAATTATGTAATCATCAATACATGCATAAGAAGTGCTGAAAAATTATTATACATTTATAATGAAGTGAGTACAGATGGAACACACCTCAACGTATAAAGGCCATAATTGATAAGCCCACACCTACAACTAACATCATACTCAATGGTGAAAAGTTCAAAGCTTTTAACATATCAGAAATAAGGCAAAGATACCTATACTTGCCACTTTTATTCAATATATTGATATGTTGAATAGTCTTAGCCAGATCAATTAGGCAGAGAAAGTGAATAAAAGGCATCAAATTAGAAAGGAAGAAATGAAACAGTCACTATTTGTAGACAACTTGGTAGTATATATATAGAAAACTCAAAAGTCTTCAGCCAAAAACTGTGAAAATCAATAAGCAAAATCAGTAAAGTTTCAGTGTATGATGCCAATATCCAAAAATCTGTCGTGATTTTTCATAGTAACAACAAACTCTCAAAACCCATGTTTTAAAATCTTATTTACAGTTTCAGCAAAAAGAATAAAACACCTAGGAATAAATTTAAACAGGAGGTGAAAAACTTGTGCACTGAAAAATGAGATATCATTTTAAAAATTGAAGAAGACACAAATAAATAAAATGGTATTTTATGCTTGTGGATTTGAGAATTAATATTGTAGAAACATCTATATTACCTAAGGTAACCTACAGATTCAATGAAATCCCAATAAAATAGCCAATGGTAATTTTCAGAGAAATAGAACAAACCTAAAATTTGTGTAGAATCAGTCTTGTATATAGCCAAAGCCATCTTGAGGAAGAAGAACAAAACTCAAGGCAACACGCTCCCTGATTTCATGGACCACTATTATACATCTACACAAGAATTAGTTACAAATAGATTAATGACTTAAATATAAGACTAGAAAATACAAAACTCCGAGAAGAAAACATAGGTGGTAAGCTTCTTGACATTGTTCTTGATGATGTGTTTTGGGGGGTGGGGGGGAGGGGGCAGGAATCTGACTGCAATGGAAATGGCAACAACACCAAAAAATAACATTAAGCTCAAAAACCTTTACATTGTGAGGAAACCATTAACACAATTAAGATGAAACCCATGGAACTAGAGAAGATATTTGCAAATTATATGTCTGATCAGGGTTTAATATCCAAAATTTATAAAGAAATCATATGGCTTAATAACAAAAACAGAACAATCTGATTAGAAAATTGGCAGAGTTTATCTGAGTAGAAATTTTTTAGAAAAATACATACAGATGGGTACAAGAACAGACACTCAGCATCACTAAATATCAGAGAAATGCACATCAAAACCAAAATGAGATATCACCTCACACATGGAAGTTAGTTCCTATGTATCCCTTTCAGCCATTTTACCTACACTCCCAACAATCTTTAAATGAATATTATCAAAAGGACAAGAAATAACAAGTGTTGGTGAGTACATGGAGAAAAGGAAACCCTCACACACTGTGGTGGGAATGTATATTGGCACCACCACTACAGAAAACAGTGTGAATATTTATTTAAAAAGTTAAAAATAGAACTACCATATGATCCAGCAATTCCACTTATGGGCATTTATTTAAAGAAATCCAATACACTGATTTGAAAAGATATATGTGCCCCTATATTTATTACAGCATTACTTTCAATAGCTAAAATATAAAAACAACCTAAATGCCCATTGATGAATGAATGGGAGAAGAATATGTGGTATTCAGATACAATGAGATACTACACACTATTTGTGACAGCATGCATGGACCTTGAGGGTGTTATGCTAAGTGAAATAAATCAGAAAAGAAATAGAATACCATATTATTTTACTTATATGTGGAACCTAAAATAAAAGTAAATGAACAAACAAGACATTATGAAGCCAAACTCAGAACAGACTGGTGGTTGACAAAGGGGGAATATATCGGGCAGAGGATTTAATGGATAAAGGGGCTTAAAAGGTACAAAATATCATACATAAGGTATTGTCATGGGGATGTAATATACAACATGGTAACTGTAGTCAATAATACTACCCTGCAAATTTGAAAGTTACTAAGAAAGCAAATCTTAAATGTTACCATCTCAAGAAAATATTGTAACTTAGGTGAAAGAGGATGGCTAGACTTATTACGGTGATCACTTTGCAGTGTACTCGAATATTGAGTCATTATGTTGTATACCTGAAACTCATATAATATTGTTTGTTGATTATACTTTCATAAAACTTTATATAAACATCAACAATTCAAGATGACATATACTACAGTGACTTATATAAAAGGAATCTGTGCTCAGAGGAACTGCTCTTGAACACAGAAGGCTGATTTCAGTTCTGGACAGTCGGGAAGGGAATTGTATCTGTGGTAAGAAGGGCACAAGGTAGGCAGAAACAATTTTTTAAAGAACTGCCTGGAGGCCCGAGGGTTACTCTACAGAGAAGAAAAAAACAGCAATTGCATCTTGTCTTCTGACTGTGGAGCAATGACTTCCCCAGCCTGAAAACAGTAAAAGCTACACCTATGCAAATTAGTGAAATATGCCACAAGGAATAACAGGCTAAATTAGCCATACTATCCTGCATAGTGCATCATTTATAAATCTGGGGTTAATATCTGAGCAGCTTCATGTGGCAAAAAGAAAACCCGAAGCATAGATTACTTGCAACTAATTATCCTCAGTCTATTGCATTAATTATCCAGTTATTGCCACTGAACAATGCATGCCACTAACAACTATCCAAGTCATACATAATGCATAACAGATTGGAAAACAAATACCCAAACTAGTTACATTAAGTCCACGACTCAAAATATAAACACTTTGCTTATTCATATTCCTCTACTTTTAGCATTTGGATTCAATTTTTTAATTCATTTATTTGTAAATATCAGCTTATTACTTATTAGATGTTCTTCAAATGTATGTATATGCAAGCAACAAGAACACACAGAAACAAAAAAGAAAACAAAGAAAAAATATACTTCAACCTGAACTAGACAGCTCTTCTTCCAAATAAGTGTGATTTGAAGTCATCTAATTACTCTATAAATGATCCCTTTCCTTCTCAAAGCTCACATCAGATAGCAAGGAACATCTGTGATCAGAGAAGAGAATAACCTAGAATTGAGGGGAAATTTTATAAATACGGTATAATATTCAGCCTAACATCTCAAAGACTCAGGGACATGTTCATTCAATAGAGTAACATCCTGCATTCTGTGCAATCGTTCTCAATCTTTATGGAGAAACCACTGCTGTTAAAATGCTTAATTTCAAAGAAAAGGAAGTCAAGATAGAGACGTTTAGTCCTATGGTGAAGTTAAAAGCAAAGATGGATAATGTCTGTCAGAAAAATGGCACATTTACAAGTCAGGCATTAAACAGGGCCATTCTCTGTGTGTTCCTATTGTTCTGGGGAGCTGGAGGCAGTAGAGAAAAATACGGTGTTCAGTTTTGAATTCTCTCCTCTCACTGTTTTGGATAATTACAAAGAAAATTGTTTAAATTAGACAGGTAATAATAATAAACATTTATTGAATACTCACCTGTTCAGCTTTAAAACACAATCTAAACAAACATATCAAACATAATTCTTTCATTTAAAATACATAAAAACCTGCTAGCTAAGGTCGTGTTTTTGTCATCACTATCTTTCTGGGTTAAATATTTTGATTCATTTACTCCAATTACTTGTTTCTTATTCATTCTTTGATCAACAATTGAGCTTCTGTGTCTCCAACTAAAATCAAATGATTGCTTTAGCAAATACAATTAATATTTTCAGATACCAATGTATAAACAATTATACAAATACTACATAATTCTTCCTTTATACTGTCATTCCTCTTGATAGTTAAACACCGTCAGTCATTTAGTATTTATTTTCCTATTTCTCTGACCATGAATTTATAGATGTATATAAAAGTATGTCCAGAAAGTATCCAGCCATGGTACTATGCCAGAGAGACATGTATTGAAGACACAAGACAAGAGAAACATTGTACACAGGACAATGATGACTCAGTCCCCTTCAAAGTAGGTACCTTCGGACTTCACACAGTTCTCCCAATTGCTTTCAGCTTTCCCTCGTGTTTTCTTGAATCTCAATGACAGTCTGAAATCTCTTCCCCTTCAAAGGTGACTTTAGTTGTAGAAAAAAATGAGAAGTTGAGGGGTGCTAACTCTGCACTGTAGGGGTGCTGAGTCACCTAGGTGATTTGATGTGTTGCTAAAAAGCTCTGCATGAGACATGATACACCAGCAGATGCATTGTCATGATGAAGCTGCCAGTCACCAGTTGCCCAAAGCTGCAGGCTTCTGAATCATCCAAATGGTTTGCATAGAGGAATGTTCAAGCTCAATGCAAAAATTTGGTACAGATTCATTGCTCTACTCAGTCCTTTTTCATGTGATGGTCACACAGGACATATGCTCACTCAATGGTGTCTACCACCCCATTGACTAGTACAGTGAGGTTGTCATTGTTCACACATGTATATCCCACTCCACTCTCCTTTGGTGCCCAATTACATTGATATTGGACACAAACTGTTCTCATTATATTAATGGTGGCTGGACTTTTTCCAGACAAAGCTCAGATATAACATAGGTACATCAAACAGCTTTCTAGTTTTCCTTCTAATCACTTAATCTATCCTGCAGCTCTATCAACATCAGCAAAGTAGTGTAGGTGGGTTTACTTCCTTCTCTCTAATGACTTTGGTGTGGATGTTCTTGAAGCATGTAACCTCTCTATTGCTGATAAGCATTTAAGCTGTTAAAGATTCGGGGTTTTTAAAAATGTTTTAGTGAGTATTTTAAAGTAAGGTTGATGAGTGATAGGTAAGGCACTTTCCAAAATTACAGATACTGTCAATTCTCTGCCAAATAATTCAATAACTTTTTCTTTCACCAACAACAATTAAGAATACACATCCATGTTCCTGCATAACACTTCTTTGTTATTGACTATCCCATGTTGGAAATATCTTCTTCCACTGATGATTATTGACAATAATTATCCTTTAGTATATTTACTCACTATATGATATTGTTTTCTACCTTATAATCTTTGAAAGAATTTTATATCATGGTTTGTTGAATATATTCATATTGTAGATTTTAACTTGGACATTAATCTTTTCTTAATTGCAAATATTTTTTACATTATGCTGCTCAGTTTTTTGTTTTTAATGCTGCATTGTACATGAGGTTTTAAATGTTACATAATCCTTTCCTTTATGATATCTGGATTGTGTGACTTGCTTATAAATATCATAAAATATTAGTTTATAGCTTATTCTACTACTGTTCTTATTTTTTAATCCATTAAAATATTACTTTTACAGATATATATAAATTAGACATTCTAATATTTTTTTCTTTACAGGAAAAACAGCTTCTGAAACAATTTATTGAATTATTTATAATTGCTTAGTATTTTTTAATATTATCTATTATAAAATTTGTGCCTATTTGTGAACTCTCCATTGTTGTTCTACTTGTTAATGCGCTGTTTAAATATGATATTTCAATTTTTGAATTATAATAAATTTTTATAACTGGCAAGGCATGTCCATCTACACTACTATTTTGAATATTTATTGATTCTTGCTTTTGTGTTCAATATAATCTTATACCACTAGCAAAAATTATTGTGAAATGTAAGAAAAACTTAACTATGAGACTTGAATTGATAAACTCTTAGAAAGTATAAGAAAATGTTCCTTGAGTGGTCGTGGCAACAATTTTTGGATGTGATACCAAAAACACAAGCAACAAAAGCAAAAATTAGAAAGTATGATTAAATAAAATATATAAGATTTTACACAGCAACAGAGACAATTAACAAAACAAAAGGGAGTCTATGAAATGGGAGAAAATATCTTCAAATTATCGTTTTGATAAAGTTAATATCCAAAATACAAAAAGAACTTATACAACTCAATTCCAAAAAATATCTGATTTATAACTGGGCAGAGAGACATATAGATATTTTCTGAAGATGACATACGAAAGGCCAACAGGGGACCGAAGATCACTGATTATAGGGGAACTGCAAATCAAAGCTACAGTGAGATATTATCTTAGACTTTTTAGATGGCTATTATAAAAAAGACAAGAAATAACTGTCTGTGAGGATGTAGAGAAAAGAGAACCCTCATGCACTATTGGCGGAAATGTAAATTGGTGCCGCCAGTATGGAAAATAGTATAAATGTTCTTTCAAAAATTAAAAATAAAACTACCATGTGATCTGGAAGCCTTACTTCTGGATTTGTATCTGCACTCCCACCATCTTTGCAGCATCATTCACAATCGTTGTGTTATATGACTAAGTGTCTATCCACAGATGAAGGGATAAAGAAGTTGTGCTACGTAGATGTAATGGAATATCACTCAGCCATTACTAAGAAGGAAATTCTGTCATTTTTGACCACATAGATGGACCTGGAGTGCATTGTGCTAAGTGAAATAGGTCAGACAGAGAAAGATAAATATTGTGTAATGATAGCACTTATATCTAGAATCTAAAAATATCAAATTCATAGAAACAGAGAGTGTAAGCGCTGTTACAAGGGGCTCGAGTGAAAATGGGGAGATGTTGGTGAGAAGTTACAAAATCCCAGTTTTAACATGAATCATTCTGGATGAATAATTATTCATGAATAATTAACATAAATAACGCTGTCTAATATGCAGCAGGGTAATTATAGTTAATAATACTTTACTAAATACTTGAATGTTTATAAGAGTAGCTCTTAAGTGCCTTCACGACAGAAGATAAATAGTTATATGACATGATGAATCTGTTAGCTAAGGCTGCCTTTGTAATAATTTTGCAACACGTCTATCAAACCATCACATTGTGCACCTTAAACTTATATAATGGTATATATCAATGATATTCCAATAAAGCTTGGAAAATAAACAGGAAAAACACCCTGGCTGGCATAGCTCAGTGGATTGAGCATGGGCCTGTGAACCAAAGGATTGCGGTTTGATTCCCAGTCAGGGCACATGCCTGGGTTGCAGGCCAGTTCCCAGCAGGGGACCCATGAGAGGCAACCATACATTGATATTTCTCTCCCTCTCTCCTTCCCTTTCCCTCTAAAAATAAATAAATTAAAGCCTTTTAAAAAATAAATAAACAGGAAAAACAAGACCGAGAGAGAGAGAGAAAGAGAGCATCACACACCTGTTTTTCTCTAGATTTTCTTAATTTGGAAGAAACTGTACTTACTAACAGGATCTGAGATCTTGCCCAAGATACAAGCTTTATTTTTGCTTCCCAACAATAGACCTCAGCTCAACATGTCAATAAGAAATGACAACACAGTACCCAAAACTTGCTGAACATGAAGTAAAAGTACATTAGAACCCATGGAATAAACTGAAAAATAATCAGTAAAACCAATAAAGATACATTCACATTTATAAAGTGCACAATACAAATGTTAGTTAAGCTACATAGAATATTTTGTGTTATTTTAAATGTAATGTTAATTTTCTTTACTGTAGCTCAGTCATTTGATTGATTGATTGATTTTAGTTTACTCATCAGAAATTTGTTAAAGGGTGGAATACTTCCATCTTCCTGATTTGGAGAGGTTCTGGAAGGTGAAGTGGCTCCTTCTGCATATTCCCTCTTGTTTATTGATTCTCCTCCCCTCTTCTTCTGAAATCCGCTTTCTACATTCAGCATCTTTTAGGATGGCCCTAACTTCCAGTTCACCAGTTGCTGTGACAGCCTCATTCAAAAACTTCATTTTCCATTCTCTTCTTTATTTTTTTGGTATCAATGTACACTTCTCTATGTCACGGGGCGGGGGGTCTTAGTTAGACCTAGAAAGCTTTCATTGATAATGATTAAGATACCAAATGAAATGTACCCCAGCCAGAAAAGTTGTGACCTTAGAAGTGGAGACTGCAATTCTCTGTTCTTAGAGCCCTGAGGAGATGTACATAGTGAAAAGGCAAGGTTTCTCTGGATCAAATAATCCTTGGTCTGGGAAGTATGATCCAATAATTACTCAAATAAATTTAAAGGGTGCTGTGTAATTTCCTGCAAGAAGAATTGCTCTGTTGGCTTCCATCTACATAATATTATTGGCTAAAAGATTAGGACTTAAAGGCTTATACAGTCCTTCGATTTTGGAAATTTTTCCTAAATACTGCTTAGCTTGTTTCCCATATCTGCATTTGGTAGGAACAAACAGTTCATCTCTACTTCAGATCTCTGTGTAGCCTGACTGCATCGACACAAATAACTATGGCAAAAATGTACCAAATGGATAAAGAAGACTTTTGGAAGAATTTATTAAGGCATTGATGAAAACATGTAAAAAACAACAGATTCTATAAACAGGAATGTCAGCTCTTCTCACACCCCAGGGGATTCACACCCCTGAAGAAGCCTGTAAATTTGAAGAAGCCCAAAGAGCATTCAGTGCAATGACAAAAGCTGTCACTATCCCCAAAAGCCTACTCATAGGTGAGGGAGTCCACTTTGCATGCTCTGATACACACAAAACAAGAAGTATCCCCAAATAGAGATTGAAAGAGAAAATAGTCTTCAGTTTTTAATTACTTTTTTCTCCTTTTTATGAGGGTTGGGGGAGTAGGGGCGGGGGAAGAAGGGGTGAGGGTGGTGATAAAAATCAGAAGCTCCCTAACATTGTTATTCCCTCTACCCTCCCAATTCCACTTAAAAAGAGGTCCCAGGGGATGAATTGACCTCTGGCTCTGAGAAAAATTAGTCAGGTTTGTTACCTTTCTTCTCACCACTATATGCACTAGTTCTGCAGAATTTGATAACAAACTGAGCTCTGCACTGACAGTCTATAGATGAACTGAACTACTCAAGTTGAGGACCAATCAGGCAAGTCCCAAAAGGGATTGCTTTTCCTTTCATTGACAGGATGGGAAAGACTCATTGCAGTGCTGAAATAAAATGTTAAAGATGTATTTCTTAAGAAGTCTACAATGATCTTTGTCAATCTGGTTCCTATCTGCACAAGATTTCTGCACAGAGCTGTCTATAAATAGAACAAACAAAACTTGCTTCTTAAATTCTCCCTTAGTTTAACCTTTTCTAAAACACAATTTGGCTACTTGCCTCCAAGGATTGAGAAAACAAGCTAACAATTCCCTTCCATAGAAGTCTTGGAAAGGTCTTTGATAGTGTTTAGCCTACACGCCACTAATTAAAACAAATTCTTTGGGGACTCTTTGGGAAAAGTATCCTTAAGTTATAGAGGTACTCCTATATGCTAGGACTTGCTTATTTATTTAGGTCTTAAATCTCTATAAAACATCACTCTTGAAAAATGTCAGTGTATTGATTATCTTCCTAAAATGATAGCATCCTTTTGTATTAGACCATGTCCAGGAGGCAGTGAAAATTTATCTCATCTTATGTGACATTCAGAAAAACAGTGTGGAAAACTAGGAGAAAAAAAAAAACAAGAGCTACTTAAAGTAAGTGTGTTTGACCTTAATAATCACTTATATCAATTCTGCAACTACGCAAATATTTATTGGTTCTAATCTTTTGCTTTAGTTAGTGAAATCACTGAAACTAGATTAAGATATTATATTATATTCTTGTCCTAATTCATACAGCTCAATTTTAAACACTGGATATAAGTAAATGTTAGGATATAGTAGCTGTAGAGCACTGAAAGAACAATAATAATAAAATTATCATAAAAAATTGGAAATCATAAAATGTTAAAGGAATAAAACTGATATAAGTAATCAAAGTGACCAAATATTTGCCACTAGGAGTCTAAGGTAACAGAATTGTGGTGAGGTCTGCTTTGATGGTAGTAGCAATGGATGAAAAAGAGGAGTGGACTGTCTCCACTAAGATGTAAAAAAGTAGAATTAAATCCATCTCCGTCTGGGATGGAGCATAACCCTCCCACCCACAACCTTGTACTGATGTATCTACAGCTTGAAATCAGAGACCAACTACAACAGAGAAAATCCTCTTCACCAATTTTTACACTCTTAGCCTACCTACTTAGCTTCTTTTCTTTCATTCTTATTTTTGGATCAAGTAATACAGGGATAGATGTAAATAGTAGACTCCTGTAATAGATTAAGTTGTTTTTCCCCCAAATTCACATGACCCTCAGGATGGACCATGTTGGAAATATGGCTGATGCACATGTAATTTGTTAATATGAGGTCCTAGTGGAGTAGGGTGGGCCCCCAATATGACAGAAGTCCTTATAAAAACACAAAGTTTGAATGCAAACACACACGTAGAGAGACATCTGACAACCCCCAGAAGCTAGAGGGAAGAAGGCACAGAAGAGCTTGCTCTTCACACACAGCCTTCCTTCGGGAGGACCAAATCCTGCCAACGACTTGATCTCGCATTTCTAGCTTCCAGGACAGTGAGATAGTAAATACATGTTTTAGGCCACTCAGTTTATAGTATAATACTTTGTTAAGGAAGCTTGAGAGAACCAACACACCTGCCTAGATATGGACTCTGTAGATCACATTTTCCAAACTTACCTGGTCATCAGACGTATTTTGAAAAATATAGATTCTGCTGGAAACTTTCACAATTGGTCTTGACTCAATATGTTTGGGGTAGGTATGGGAATCTTTACTAGAACAAAATAACAACCAAACTAAAATAACTAAGTTCGGTGATTCTGACATAAAGTTGGATGTGAGGCCTTTTACTCAAGGAAAATAACATAAAGAGAATTTTTCAAATGTCAAAAAATTGGTTGTTTGTTTTAATATTTCTCTAATTTACATGATAAAGTTAAATATTTTTTTATTTCTCAGCCTCAGTTTTCTCTTCTGTAAAATGAGAAGGTTGGACCTTACTGTGAAAGGCAGAAGCTCATCATCCAAACTGCTCTCATTAATAGTTCTTCCCTATTTTGATCAATGATAAGAATATGTAGAGCAGGTATTCAAATAATGCCATTTTGTTCAATGTTCTTTCATTAGATCATTCTCCACACAAGTAAATGTCATTAACTTAACTCTTTTGTAGAACAATTAGCCTATAGTAAAGTTGGTTTCATTACACATCATTTTCAGTGAAGTTCACAGACCCTATCAAGGATGATAAACACTACTATCTGTCTTCTCTGTCATCGTACGTGTGCCAGTCAGTAACAACCTCCATTTCCCTTTGTAGTTCAGAGTCCACATCAAATAGACTCTTAGTTGAACACTTGTGTGAAGGTGAGTTAGTAGAGGAAGAGGAAGTCAGGATGGGCAGGGAGAAAAATAGAACAACCATGGAGTCACAGCAGAGCCCTCAATCAGTCCCACTTCTAACACCTGAGCTGGAGTATCCCTTCAGAGAAGTCTCTAATTAAAGTGAGGGGCTTGGGACTGTGAACCTGCTTAGATGTGGGCTGCTTCCTGAGAAGGCATGGAGCCTGTGTAAGGCAGCTTCCTTCAGTCGAGAGTTCTGGGGAAAGAGTCAGGCTGAGAGGGGTCAAGAGGCAGCAGTCTGAGGGGCTGGGGAAAGGAGTGCCCCAGTCCTAAAGACGGGTGGTCTCCTACAACTTCTACAACGCCTACAACTTCGGCTCATTACAACTTCTGCTACAGTTCACTCCTATGCCATTTGATTCAATTTGCTTTATGTATTCTCCCCATCTGAGAACAGCTACTCCAGGACAGTAACTTGAAAATGAGGAAGGTTAGTTCAGTAAACTATAGCTTTCACTGCTTAGAGCTTACAACCAGAGAGCTTCTTCTCCTTCACTTTACTGTTTTCAGTTCTCTTCACTCTCAGCTACCACCCCTGCTGATCTATGTGTCAGGCCCGATAATAGACTCCGGGGGTACAGAACTCACATTGGCAAGCCAGACAAATAAACAAATATGTATGTAAGTAAATAAGTAAGTAAATGATAAATGAAGGGATGAATAAATAAATAACTGCAACACAATTCAAGACCCAAACTGACAGAAAAAAGATGCATAACGAGAGAGAAGAATAACCCAGTCCTGCAAAACTACACAAAATGATAATGATCCAACTTAATGAAAATGAGAAAATAATTCTTTGGGGTTTTTTTGTTGTTATTGTTGTTATGTTTTCTATTTTAGGAAATAAGAAAGTAACATTATAAGCAGAAAAAAGAGCCATTGCAGAGATGATGATATCAGCAAAGCATTATATACTTGGGAATGCAGTTTTCTTTACCACAGAATTTAGCCCCCAGTTGGAGAGGAGTGTAAGATAAAATTCTAGAGTATAATTAGCAAGATCGAGTGGCTTCGGCTGCAATGCTTGGATTCCTGGGTTTGATTCTAGGGGCCAAAAGCATCAACAGAGCCATTTTGTATGAATGATAGTATCAGGAATGGTATCCGTATGCGCATGTGCGTGCATGTGTGGGAGAATAAAATTTGATGACAGTCATTAGACTGAGTTGTGAAGTTGGAGAATTAGAGAAGATTGAATGCAAATATGCCAGTTAGAAAGTTATTACAGAGTTACTGGTAAGATGCTGTAAAAGACCCTGGCCATTGTCTGGGATGGAGACTGGGGATGTAGGAGTGGCTGAGTTCTTTGTTCTATCTAAGAAGGCTGAGTGTGTAGTGAAGACAATATTCAAGATATGAACCTCAGAGGAACAAAAGACACATTGGCACCCACTGAATTTATAAAAAAAATTGTAATCTGTTAATTTGTGCATTCAATTTTTAATTGCAGGAACTTTGGCCCTGCATAATTTTTTTCAGGTTGGTTTTTTTTTTAGGTATGTCACCAGTGTAACCTCACTTATGTGTTTCTGTGCAACTGTTGCCATTTTGCAAAACAGGTATAAAAGTGCCTGGCAGGCTTTATGCAATACTCAGCATGTGACTTTGTGCAAATAGATTCATAATACCTTTGGGTAAAGACTTTATCATGAGCCACTCTGCAGTTATCTATAAATGGACAATGACAGATTTTTCAGCAAGTTGTCACCTATTTTCTTTCTACTTTCTCACTATCATCGCATATAGCACCTCTGACTTCAAAGTGTTTTACAAATGGTAACTTATGTCTTTTCACACCCTTCCTGTGAAATACAATTGTGTTGACAAAACCTGCTATATTTTTAGAGTCAGGTGAGGAGAAAGAAAAATACAGACAATTGTTTATCTATTTAGTAAGGATAAGAGGAGAAAACTATGGTAAGACTCTTCAGTTCAGATTCAATTAGTTGACAACCCTGTTTTTCCACTTAATTTGCATGCCTTGCAATTATTTCTTCATCACCAATGTCCCTGAATCTCATCAGTTTTATCAATCAAAAAAATAAACTAAACCCTAATAGTTATTTATACCAGAAGAAGGAACATTTCTAAATGTCAAGACTTTGATAGTTTCTCCTATTTCTTCTTAAAAAAAGTGAAGGAATCTATATTTTTTCTAAAACCTGGGGTAGAGTCTAAAGTCTTATTCTAAATAAACAACACAAAACTATAGAACAGAGTCTTGAGAAAAAACACAGTGAAATATTTCTAAAATAATTGACTTGCAAATTATTTGAGACATAAACATAAACAGTATGAGCTTTTCAATTCCATTTATTAAGAGGGAAGTCAGAACTCTGATTGGCTCATATATTTTTGAACCTAATGATGTATCATTTCAATGTTCTTATTCCAACAATTGATATTGTTCAAAGCACCAATTGACTCAGATACAATAGAATTTTGTTAGTTCTTATATGTCAGGGAAACATGTTAACTGATGACATCAGATTTTCAGATGTTCACAGAACTTGATTGTGCTCACCCACATTGGTCATTATTTCAGGAATGACTCTCCAAACAAATATTAGGATCTATAGGAAAGCATTAAACCTCAGATATTCACTAAAAGTTACTCTCTTAGCAACTAGAATGCAGCTAGGAACCTGCCAAAACTGAATAAAACAATACTGGAAAATATATGACCAAAAGCAATAGTTCCAATCCCTTAAGAGTTTGAACCCAGGTCAGCTTGATAGCTAGGCATGTCCAGTGTCTCCAAGAGCTGTTAATACCAATTTCAGTTCTACCTCTTTTTAACTGTGTAGCGTTGGGTATTAATTAACCTCTTTGATACTCTGTTGCCTATGCAAATATTGAATATGTGGGTCAGCAAATTATCTCAACAAAATTACTCATTTCCCAGGGACTTTTTAGCTGTACATTTAGCTGTACTTTTTATCTAGTTGATTCTCCACAATTCTTGTCTCTATGCAGATGTCATTGCTTGGATCAAGTATCAAATGTGATCAGTAAACTACTAAAGGCATAAATTATTATTCTAGAAGCAAACTCACCAAATGATTTTGCCACGATAAAGACTGGATAGACGTCAAGTTTGGAGGATTCCACTTTGTTTTTTAGACTGTACGGAAAGATTCAAAAATTAAAGTAATTATAATAAATATTGTTAAACATTCTAAATACCAGTAAATTCTACAAAATAAACTAGCCTAGTACAACTGATACTGTCATATATTTCTGGGGTAAATGCAGAATGGTCAGTGTGAAAAGCAGTTTGACAAAAATTAAACATAAGCCCTGGCCGTTGTGGCTCAGATGACGGGGTGTTTTTCTACAAACTGAAAGAATGTGGGTTCAATTCCTAGTCAGGCACATGCCTGATTGCAGGTTTAGTCCTCAGTTGGGGTGCATGCAAGAGGCAACTGATAGATATTTATCTCCCACATCGATGTTTCTGTCCTTCCTTTTTTCCCTCCCCTCCTCTCCCCCTAGAATCGATAAAAGAAAAAATGTTAACCATATAATTACCATAGACACTTTCCCAAAAGAAACGAAAACTTTTTGTTAATGCAAAATGCCTGCAATGAACATTTATAACAGCTCTACTCATAGCCACTAAAAACTGGAAACAACCAATACAGCCTTCAATTAGTGAATGGAAGAACAAAGTGTGATATGTGATACAGTGGGATCCTACTGAATAATAAAAACAAACGATTGATTCAAGTAGGAACATAATGAATCTTATGCATGTTGCTAGGTAAAAGAAGCTAAGCACAAAAGTTTCAGTACTTTATAATTCCATTTCTATGACATTTTAGAAAGGGCAAAATTGTGGGATGGGCAACAATAAGCTGGATCAGTGGTTTCTAAGGGTTGGAGCAGAGAGAGGAGCTCACTGCAAAGGGTCAGCACAAGAAAATATTCTGAATTGGTTGAAATGTTCTGTGTCACAACTGTGATAGTGGATACAAAGTTCTGAGCATTTGTTCAAACCAATATAACCATATACCACCAGGAGTGAATTTTATCATATGTAAATTTATAAAAATTAAATAGGATGTAAGGAAAACCCAAACAGAATATGACCTATACCAATTGGGTTACATATGAATAACAATAATACACTAAAGAGAGAAGGAGAAAAAGAACCTACATAACTTTGTAAAACATTTTGACTGAGTTTGAATGAAAAGCTGAAGACAAAAAGTACTATAAACAAATTATCTATTCAAGTCAGAAAATAGTTTCTCACTGAACTATGAGTAGTGATTCTAAAACTCTTTAGGGGACACTAAGTTTGAACAAAAAAGTACATACAATATAGATATTAGAACCAGAATTCTTGCTGTTGGACAGAAAAGTTAAAAGGGCTAGAATGAACTTTATATTAGAATTGAATTGGAAGCATCAGACTTAACACACTCTTTTTGGGTGGGGGTACAGCAAACTTTATTGATGGTGCATGGTGAGGTAGTGTTCTCTAAGCCTCTCCCTTCTTCAGGGGGTCTGGAATGGAAACGAGATTAGGAGATTCTCTGTGTGCTAGGGAATCGGTTTGGGGCAAGGACTCTCCAGCAGCTGAGGGCCTGTCTTCCTGTTGCTGAGGCTGGTGGTCCAGGGGCCTCTTATTCCTTTGCACTCTGAAGGCCACGTGGAGCATAAGGTCCATCATCCTGTAGCTTTAGCAAATTCATTGTCTTACCAGGAAATGAGCTTGACAAAGTGATTATCTAAGGCAATGCCAGTCTTGGCATCAAAGGTGCCACTCCTCAGAAGACAATCTAGAGACAATCTGGAGTCTCAGGAGACTATCTGGTCCTCAGTATAGGCCAGGATGCCCTTGAGGGAGCCCTCTGATGCCTGCTTCACTACTTTCTTGATGTCATCATATTTGGCAGCTTTTTCCAGGTGGCAGTTCAGATCCACGACCAACACAATAGGGGTGGGGACACGGAAGGCCAGTGAGTTTCCCGTTCAGTTCAGGGATGACCTTGCCCATAGCCTTGGCAACACCAGTAGAAACAGGGATGACGTTTGGGGCAGCCCCTGAGCCATCACATCACACCTTTCCAGAGGAGCCATCCAAAGCCTTCTCAGGGGCAGTGATTGCCTGGGCTATAGTCATGAGTCCCTCAGTGATGCCAAAATTGTCATGAATGACCTTGTTCAGGGTGTCCAAGCACTTGGTGATGCAGGAGGCATGGCTGACAATCTTCATGGAGTTGTCATACCTGCCATGGTTCACACCCATCACAAACATGGGAACATTTGAAGAAGGGGCAGAGATGATGACCCTCTTGGCTCCACCCTTCAGGTGAGCCCCAGCCTTCTCCACCATGGTAGTGAAGATACCAGTGGACTCCACAACATATTCTGCACCAGCATCACCTCATTTGATGTTGGCAGGATCTCACTCCTGGAAGATGGAGATGGACTTCCCATTGACGACAAGCTTCCTGTTCTCAGCTTTGACTGTGCCTTTGAACTTGCCATGAGTAGAATCATACTGGAACGTGTAGACCATATAGGTCAATGAAAGGATCATTGATGGTGACATCCACTTTGCCAGAGTAAAATGCAGCCCTGGTGACCAGGCACCCAATATGGACAAATCCATTCACTCTGATCTTCAGCATTGTGTCTCAGGGTTGAGGCTGGCCCTGCTCAGGAAGATGGCTGTCTGTCAAACAGGAGGTGCCAGAATCAAAATTAACACACTTTAAAAAACAGGTAGATGTATAGGCTGATAGACAGATACATACATACATAAATATAAAATATATATGAATGTGTATGTAAACATGTGTTAGTATATACAGATGTAGTTCCTAAGCTCTGTCAACAAAGAAAGACTAGAAACAATGACACTTCCATAGCAATGAGCATATCATGCTGTCAGATCATTCTAAGTTCCATTTGCCAATAAGAGAAAACTTGAAGAACAATTAAAGTCCATATCTGGGACAGGAAATATTGGCAGATGAGTCTGGAGCATGTTGCGCCAAAAAGCAAGGACACTTAAAAACTATATATGGCATATGTCAAACAGGCAAGGGATCCACCCTGAGTTTCCAATGCCCCAACCTTGAACTTATTGGGCCACAAAAAATAGTATTAGCAATAGATTATAACCCATAAAGTAAATAATTCCATACTGAAGTAAATAAATAATTGAATGAATAAATAAATGAGGGATAAAACAAAATTATTCCTTATAGAGTTCCAACTAATAAGAGCAAAAAGAATAGAAAAATAGAAAATCAACATTAGAATGCCAGGATAATAATTGCTTTAGATCAGAACCAATGAAAATAAAATTAGTGAGCAAAACTTTTAGGAAAGATGGGATCTTGCGGTGTTTCAAATAATTTATTCTTCATAACAGGAAAAACAGTATATTCTTAGTGGAGACACTCAGCCTAAACCACATTAATGAGAAAATCAGTATTCACTTCACCACTAATAAGACATTCTAACATCATATACATTTTAATATGATACAATGAGAAGGGCACACTACTTCCATGGTATATTGTTAAAAATAAAAATTTAGCTTCAGTGTAATAATTAAGTGAGATAATATTTTAAGTACTTAGTGTCTGGCACAAAGGAACCATGGTATTAGACTGAAAATTGAATGAAAGTGAAAAAATAGAAAAGAGTTTCTTAGAAACTGAAAATTAGTTTTGGGTAGATACTACACATGTGGGCACATTTTTAAAACACTTCACCCAGCAATATACAAACAAGAACAAATTAGCTGTGATATAAAGGATAGGTACTTGAAATGCCAAGTGAAGAAGTGATTCCAGTCAAGTGGTGTTAATCAGGAAATGCAAAAGATAAATTTTTTCACAAATATTGTGTATCTGATGAATCCATCCTCAAGAGTACTTCATCATTTTTAATAAAGCAAAATTATATTTCATTTGTGAATAGTTAATGCATTTCTGTACTAATAGCAAGCACAAGTAACTGCTTCACTTGATAATATATTGAACCAGCAGCTTTTGTGAGTTCTGTAACTTTGGCAGTTGTATACATCTACCACAGTTGCAATTATCACCTCTTTTGGTGACTTAACCTCAATTTCTGATCTTTTTCCCAACATATAATGCAGTAGTTCTATGTAAACAGCCTTCCAATGCCTCGGCTCTACTGATTTAAAACTAAGATTCTTCATATTTTTCTTAAAATTATTTTTTCCCACATCATTTTAGAAAGTATGTAG
This sequence comes from Sturnira hondurensis, assembly GCF_014824575.4. Classification (NCBI taxonomy): domain Eukaryota; kingdom Metazoa; phylum Chordata; class Mammalia; order Chiroptera; family Phyllostomidae; genus Sturnira; species Sturnira hondurensis. Next base: position 3,116,297 of record NW_028088915.1, read on the forward strand.
TTGTATGACATCACAGTTATTTGAAAGTCTTTTCCACTGAACTGAAAGGATAAGTAATTTTTATTAGTATTGCATGTGTGAGTTAATGAAGGTATATCCAGAACACTGATTAGTAGTGCCAGGCATTTGACTAAATGTCAAAGATTCAACAGAGAAAAAGACATTGTCCATGTAATATGCTAAGTGAAGTAAATCAGAGAAAGAAAACTACCATGTAATTACACTTGCATGTGGAATCTAAAGAACAACAGAAACCAGCAGACAAAATAGAAACAGACAAATGCAGAGAACAAACTGATGGTTGCTACAGGGGAGGGAGCTTAGGAGACTGGGTGCAAAAGGTGAAGGGAGTAGGAAGTACAAACTCGTAGTTACAAATAGTCACAGGGGTGTAAAGTACAGCATAGAGAATAAAGTAAATAGTATTGTAGTAACCACGTACGATTTCAGGTGGGTATGAAAATATTGGTAGGACTATTTTGTAATGAATGTGATGACCTAACCATAACACTATAAACCTGAAACTAATACAAAATAATATGGATTGTACACTGTAATTGAAAAATAAAATAAAAAATGATTTTTTTTAAAGTAAGTTGATTGGTATGACATTGGTTAATAAGAAACTTATATAAACTTCTGTCACAAAAAATTAAATTTAATTTAATTTAAAAACATTAATTTTATGTTTTTAATTATAGTTTACATTTAATATTATTTTGTATTAGCTTCAGGTTAATAGGATAATGGTTAGAAAATCTATACTTTACAATTTGTCCCCCACCCTGATACTTGTAGACCCAATAATAAGAAAGACAATTGTTCCTGGACACAAGGAAGTGTAATGTATGCCGAGGTTTACTGAACTATTTCTTCTCTCGCTCACATTCACCATCTCACCATCTCACTGGCTGTTAGGCATGGCCATGAGACTGACCGTGACCAATGGGCTGTGGGTAGAAATGTCAAATGTGCCATTTGAACTGAGACTGCAAATCTCATGTGCAGTTCTCCAATAACTTTGGATATACCACAGTGATTGAGAAAATTATATTTTCAGCAGAATGTGAGATATATTTGCATGTAGAAAATTTATTTATGGAAATCCTCTTGGGACAAAATGTAAGAAAATGAAGGAAGTAGGATTGGGCAGATAGAGAATAAGATGTTTTTTACAACAGAGGCCTCAGCTCATCCCAGGGATTTCTGGAGTATGTATATGTGTATATACATACACATATATACAATTTTTGCTTTATAGACTCTTTATTAAAAAGTTTATGCCCTGGCTGGTGTAGCACAGTGGATTGACCTTGGGATGTGAACCAAAGGGTTGCCAGTTTGATTCCCAGTGATGGCACATGCCTGGGTGGCAGACCAGGTCCCCAGTGTGGGTTATGTGAGAGGCATCCTCGCATTGATATCTCTCCTTCTCTTTCTCCCTCCCTATAAAAATAAATAAAATCTTTAAAAAAATTTATACAGTTTTTATACTAAATCTATCTTCCCATGATGAATACCTGAGACCTAATCTAATTTTTCAGCCCTTCCCTTGCAAATGTTCCAGTGGGAAAACAGAAGTCATATCTAGCTATGCATGACCCACAAACTTGATAAAAGTGTTCATATTTTTTAAGTTTGAAAAAGATACATTCTATTTTCCACATTCAGAAAAGTTTGGGATTTTCACTTGAGAGAAGATCAGCACAAATGATAGATATTTGACGTAAGTGGTTTTCCCCTAAAAAGAACAATATCTCTCGTAAGATATTCTTTTTTATTGTTGTTTAATTACAGTTGTCCCCATTTCCCCCCTTTACTGTCCCCTGCCCTACCAACCGCCATCTCCCACATTCAATCCTCTCCCCTCCATTGTCTTTCTCCTTGGGTCTTTTACACATATTACTTGACTTAAACTTCCCCCTTCTTTTCCCTGTTATTCCCTTCCCCTTACCCCTCTGGTCACTGTCAGTTTGTTCTTTATTTCCATGTCTCTGGTTATATTTTGCTTGCTTGTTTATTTTGTTGATTAGGATCTATTTGTAAGTGAGATCTTATGGTATTTGTCTTTCTCTGCCTAGCTTACTTCACTTAGCATAATGCTCTCCAGTTCCATCCATTCTGACTTGAAGGGTAGGAGCTCCTTTCTTTCTGCTGTGTAGTGTTCCATTGTGTAAATGTACCACAGGCTTTTTTTTTTTCTGCTTAGATTCCTTTCTTATCTTTGTTTCCCTACTCCCACTAGATCTCACATAGCCTAAATCTAACTGTACATTTTAGCAAAGATAAATTCTTACAATTTAGTGAGAACATAAAACCAGAGTAAAACATGCAAACGTTTTTCATCTTCAATTAGAAAAACACAGTTTTCAAAACATATAGTTTTAAAATGTAGAGCTTTTAGTTGACTATAGCAATAGAACCTTCTTGGAGAATGTAGGTTCTTACCGTTACTAGGGTCATAGCAAGTAATGAGTTCTTACCATTACTTCTAGGCAGGGGATATCTTTAAAATGTAAACAGTTATGTATCATGTATAGTTTATTAAGCTCTAACAGAAATCCATTCATTTACTGCTGAGCACTTAGGCTGCTTCCAGTGCTTGGCTATTGTAAATGTACTGCTGTGAACATTGGGGTGCAGAGGTTCTTTTGAATTAGTGTTTCAGGGTTCTTAGGATAAAAGTGCTTTAATTGTTAGATGACTTCCACCTTTAAGAAAAATCATGTTTCCTTTATATTTTTCTCCAGAATTGCTATGTGGCCTTGGGGATTATTGTCATTTCTATCCTTTCTACATACATAATTATTGGGATTTTTTCTTTATTATGATTTTTAAAACAAGTAACAGTGTTAAGAATACTTAAAATTTATTAGATAAACCATGCTTGTGGCAAAGGGAAATGAAATATGCTATAAATTATTGAAGTTGGTTTGTGAAAAACATTTAAGTTCATTTGCCTTCTGAAAAATTGTATGCTGTCAATATCCACTCCCTTTGGAATCTTACGCATTCTTTAATGCCAACTCCAGCATGGTTTTCTGAATACATTTACCCCATCCTAACATGTTTCTTTCCTCCTTTTATTTCAGGTGATGCTTTGAGCTTTGTAAAGCTAATATGCTTAATGTTATAAAGCATTTTTCTAGTCACCTTATTTCTCCAACTGTAAAATCATTAAGTAGCTTATAGTGACATCTAAATATTTATGTAGAATTAATATAATTATATTTTATTTTATTCAAGGTAAAATAAAATATTTTATTCAAAATAAAATAATAATGTGTTAATTCTTGCTACAACCCTGTATGTAGACCTTATTTTAAAGACAAGGATCATTTGCATTATTTACCTTGCAAATTTATAGTAAAATCATTATGGACTATATTCCTGAATTTAAAACTTATTAGCTGTGTGATTTTAGTCAAGTTTCTTAATTTCTCTCAGATTTTTTTAATCTGCAAAAGCACAGTAGTGTTAACATCTTAAAATTTATATATGCAATTTATTATTACTGTAAGAAATAACTAATCACTTATATATGAGACAACATATAAAATGCCTATAAATGAGATATTCATATAATTTATAGAGACCTGTGGAGAACAATTTGAAACATTTTCACTAAATTTTATGAAAGCCAATCACTTTCAAAGTAATGTCTATTTGTTATGACTATTAACAGGTAAGGCATAAGCCAAAATAAAGTATAAAATGCCGAAGAATCATAACCACTTTTGAGGAAGAAGAGAAAATTCCACAGTCTTAGATATTATCAAATACAAAAACAACAAATTCAAACAGATTAGCAAGTGTGTAGATGTATATGATACAGGAAAATACTTTTACTATAGATAAATCATGAGAAAAATACCAGTCATGAAAAACATGCCAACAGATAACAGAGGAACAAAACTTTACTCTGACTTAATGTGAATTAGAAGTAGAATAAAATGTACCAACAAAATGATAAAAATAACTCACATACTGACTGTTTCTTTGTAAACACATTGCAGGAGGCATCAGTAGTTCTGATTCTTGTTTGTACAAGAAACAGCCTTGACCATGACTTTGGGTGATACAGGTCCCCCCACTGCTGGAACTCGGCTGGTGCCTATGAGCTCCAGGATGCTGACATTAAAGATCCATATTGGGACCAGCAAGGATACTGCCTGCAGGTCCACAGCATTTCCCACTGACCTCCTTGTCATGCTTTTCCTCTCATCCTTATGAAAACTTCTGCCTACTCTAAGATGTTAATACAGGTTTTTAAGGACATGAGTCCTCCATCTTCTCAAGTCACCAACACTTGAATAAACCACTTTCCTTCTCATCAGCACATGTCTCATGAGTGTAGCTTTCACTGGTTTAGTTTTAAACATAAAAGACATTATCATTAAAACCACTTATTCAATAAGGTCACTGATATAACAAATATTTTTAGGTGAAAGTCAAGACAAAGGAGACATAGTAATCCTTCTAGATTCTTCTCAGCTCCAAAGTGAATGAGCATTAGCTATAGATATTACGCAAACAATTCTAATTTGTAAGGGCCAGGGTGTCTCTCACTGTGCTCATTTTAACCTCTTTAATCATGTCTATTGCAGAGAGAGAGAGAGTTTGTCAAGGAATAGGATCTGAAAACTCTGCTTAAATACCGTAGGAATGACTGATGAGCAAAAATTCAGTATTGTCTGTTATTAGACTCATTTAAAGTCAGTTGCCAGCGGAAACACAATTCTATTTTACTTAGAGTGATGAAAACTTCTGCTGCTAGCAGTTCTATAGAGAATGGCTAGAAAGATAGATTTCATAGAGGTCAGGTATTTGGGAGAGCAGGAGGCTACAACTGACATTGATTGAGATAGGTATATTTATCAAGATGACCTATATACTCTCTCAAGTCAAAAATATTTTACTTTATGGCTTTGGCATTCCTCTGGCCAGAAATCATGAAATGGTAGTACTTTATGAAGGATGACAAGAGTTAATGTGGCCACAATCCCCCAAATTATCACCAAATGGGGCTATCTCTGGGAAATTAAATAATTCCATAAAATATTTTTAAGTGAACCTAAATGAGAATATATAGCTTGAAACACGTAAAGATTATACTAAGTAAAATAATATATTTGCCCACAAATGTTTTCCTATCTATGGAGTTTTGGAATGGCAGACATAGGAATAGAGGAAAATTACAGGTTTTGACTGGCATGGAACTTGCTCCTGGACCTGTCACTTCTTAGCTGTGCTACCTTCGAAACATACCTGGATACAGACGCCCTGCGTGCCTCTGGTTCCTCTTTTGTAAAATGGCTTCAAGATTACTTTTGTGTTTGTTGAAAAAGTGATATTTCAGACTTCTGCCAAGATGGAGGCATAGGTGGAAACACTGTGCCTTCTCCCACAGCCAAGTTTGAATACAACAAAGGTTTGGAGAACAAGGACACATCCAAAGACCAGAAAATTGAATTATACGGAAGTCCGACAACTACAAACCATTCAACGGGGATGGTAAGAGAGGCAGAGCCAGCAGTGGAGCTGGGTCGGGCAGGACAGACCCCCCCACCCCGACCTAGGTGCGCAGGCAGCCCGGAATCAGTCGGGGTGTAGGGCAGACTGACCGAGGTCCCACATTCGAGCACAGTGAGACGGACCACGCAGGCCCCAGGGGGCGAACCCAGTTGTGGAGGGCTGACGGCGGTGGCACACTTGCGTGCAGTGGAACAAAACGTATGGGCCTGGTGACGGTGGTGACTGTGGCGCCAGTGGGGGCTGCAGCGGCAGGCGGCCGATGGGACACAATTGTTTCTCTTTGACCCCGCCCCCACATACAACATCACAACCCAGCGACTGAGTTGCCCTGCTCTAGTGAACACTTTAGGGCTCCGATCCTGCTATGGAACAGGTACGAACAGCCCAAAAGATGGGGCAAGAAGAACTCAAAGCCCCAGAGCCGATAACTCTCAGTGACCGAGAAATTGCCAGACTCTCAGAAGCACAATTCAAGACACTATTTATCAGGATGCTCACAGAACTGGTTGATTATAGTCATAAATTAGAGGAACATATGAAGGCTAAACTAATTGAAATGAAGGGAGATGCACAGGAAACCAATAGTGATGGAAAGGAAACTGGGACTCAAATAAATGGAATGGACCAGACGGAAGAACTAAACATCTGACCAGAAAGGAATGAAGAAATGAGAATTCAAAAAAATGAGGAGAGGCTTAGGAACCTCCAGAACATCTTTAAACATTCCAACACCTGGATTATAGGGGTACCAGAAGGTGGAAAGAAACAGCCATGAGTGGAAAACTTATTTGAACAAATAATAAAGGAGAACTCCCCTAGTCTGGCAAAGGAAATAGACTTCCAGGAAATCCAGGAAGCTCAGAGAGTCCCAAAGAAGTTGGACCCAAGGAGGAACACACCGAGGCACATCATAATTACATTAGCCAAGACTAAAATGAAGGAGAGAATCCTAGAAGCATCAAGGGATAAGGGGACAGTCATCTACAAAGGAGTTCCCATCAGACTGTCAGTGGATTTCTCAAAAAAGACCTTACAGGCAAGAAGGGGCTAGAAGGAAGTATTCCAAGTCATGAAATCCAAAGACCTACAGCCAAGATTGCTTTATCCAGCAAAGCTTTCATTTAGAATGGAAGGACAGATAAAGTGCTTCTCAGATAAGGTCAAGTTCAAAGAGTTCATCTTCACCAAGCCCTTATTATATGAAATGCTAAAGGGATGTATATAAGAAAAAGAAGATGAAAAATATTAACAGTGAAAGGACAGCAAACACACAGTTATTAACAACCACACCTAAAACAAAAGCAAACCAAGAGGACAGCTAGATCAGGAGTGGAACCATAGAAATGAAGAACACATGGAGGGTTAGCAACAGGGGGGTGGGAGGGGGAGAAGGGGGGAGAAGGCACAGAAAATAGCATAGATGGTAGGTAGAAAATAGATAGGGGGGAGGGTGAGAATAGTGGGGGAAATATAGAATCTAAAGAACTTGAGACACGTGGTTATAAGCTAAGGGGGGGAGAATGGTGGGGGAGGGAGTGTGTGGGTGGAGGGGAATGAAGGGGGGGAATAGAACAACTCTAATGGTATAATCAATAAAATATATTTAAAAAAAATAAAAAAAGAAAAACAAAAAAAGAAAAAGTGATATTCCATGTGGTTAACACAGTGCCAACTGCATAGAACTACAGAATAAATAGTAAATGTTTATTATTAATTTTACTATAAAGATGATTAAAAATGCAGGAGCACATTTACACAATGGAATACTGTGCAGCAGAAAAAAAAGAAACTCCTACCCCTTGCGACAGCATGGATGGATCTGCAGAGCATTATGCTAAGTGAAATAAGCTGGGTGGTGAAAAACAAATGCCATATAATCTCACTTATAAGTGGATCATAATAAACAAAACAAACAAGCAAACAAAGTATAACCAGAGATACTGAAATTAATAAGAAACTAAGAGTAACCAGAGGCGGGGAGGGGGGATTAACAAGGGAAAGAAAAGGAAGGTCTTCAAGGAACATGTATAAAGGACACATGGACAAAGCCAAAGAGGGTAGGATTGAGAGTGGGAGGTGGAGGCAGGTGGGATGTGGGAAAGTAGTGGGGTGAAAATGGAGACAACTGTACTTGAACAACAATAAAAAATGCAACCATCAAAAAAATGCATTGTGAATTCACATTATTCTAGCTTTTAATATTAACATTAAATATTTCTTTGATAATATCATGAGAATCAGGGTAGTAAAAATCATTTTTAATTTGCTGAATAATAATTTCCATTTGGAATTAACACAGGAGTGTTCCTGTCCTCTTTTATTTTATGAACCACAATAATTTTATATCACTTTGGATGAGCTGAGTGTTCTTTTCTGTCCCCTTAAAAAACAGAAACAGTATAGGCATTCACTTGAACTGAGATGACATTGCTATATTATTGAAAATTAGAGATAGTTTTAAGAGATAAATGGTACTTCTACATAATTACTGTTATAAATAATTAGTTAAAATGAATTATCTCAAGGCCAAAATAATTTTGGTAAGTGTTCTTCAGCTTAGAGTTAACAGCTCCACAGAGTACATCAATCCTTGAAATTACCTGGGAGTACTTTTGTAACCTGTTTATATTTTAAAAGATTAAACCTGGACAGCACATTATTAGAAATTACATGTTCACAAAGTGTGGCATTCAAAGTATGAGGTTAGTAGCACTTTAACATTTTTCAAGTTAATGTTATTGCAACCTTGCTCTAAGGGAAAAAGAAAGAAAACAATCACAAGGCCTTAATTGTCCATTGGTCAATTTACTGGTGTGCCCTCCTCTCTCAAACTGCCTCAATGGCTTCTCTAAGCACAGATGAGTTGTTCAGGCATGTGTTTGACCTTTACTTGGCTGTTAGTAAAGTCAGGCATATATTCTTTTTATTAGCAGCACAGGCTTTTGTATTCCAGCCACTATACAATATTTTTTCAGTAATGTACATGGAAGACCATTTTTGGGGTAATTTATTTCTTTAGATACTATAAGTCTTATTATTTGGTGAGATCAGACAACTATATATACCTGGCGACTTTAGTCAACGGAAGTTTGGCTTCATGATACCAGGTGAGTTATATTTGTCACTCACTCCACATGTCTTTTGAAGTGTTTCTTAGCTCATGATATTCATTTTTTTGGATTATGTCTGATATCTCAGCTTTAGAAATAGTTTTAATTTCTCTGAACAACTTAAATACATGTATTTGTTAGCCAAACTAAATTATGTAACTGATGATATTTCCTTCTTTGTTTCAAATAATAAAAATCTCATAGCAAACTCTGTGATTCACAATAATTTATGGTGTATTTTTGCCTACTAATCTTACCTCCAGCTTCATCTTACTTTTCTCACTCTGAAAATCTTCTTTTCATTTCTTTGGCTCATGTGAATTTTTTGCAAGCAATCTTGTGATGGCTATGGAATGTGTAGCTCTCATCTATAAGGGGTTCATCAGGGGTTTCCCAGTTGGTTGACAGCATACAGATCTGCCAACATCCATGTGGAGAACATGCTTTCTTCACTGAGAAGCTTCTCAGAGACTAAGCATGGTGGAGGGAGTAGTGCTGGTCCATTCTTAGGTGCAGGATACCTCTAGAGGGCAATTGAGACTTAGAACCCCCGATCAGCCTGACCCATGCTTATTTGGAGGTGAGACTCTTCCATCTTCCTCTCCTTCCACCACATAACTCTGTGAAGCTTCTCACTCCCTGAAGTTTCACTTTGTTACATATGAGTTTCTCTCAATACATCCTCTGCATGTTTGAATGCTGTTCTTGGTATCTGCTTGGAGGACCTGAATTAACCCAGGGATTACCAAGAGTGGTTAAGCAAGCCAACAGTAAGATGGCACTTGAGAATTATTCGTTTATTTACCAACCAAGTAGCAAACAGAACAACACCCCAAATATCATAGTGAACACAGATAGCCCTTGAAATAAGATTAAGTTCTGATTGCTAAAGATTCTACAAGAAATAACCTGGAAAAACTTGGGAAATGCCCTTGCAGGTGGAATAGTTCAGGCTAGATGAGGCAGGTTTTTAAAAAATGCAGGGGAAAAATGCCCATAAGAACAGCAACAGTGGCAGATTATTGCTAAGTGGTATCAGCCTTGAAGAGGAATGATGAAAAACTAAAGGCCATGAACAAACAGAGGCTGATATGAAAGTTAGAGGGCCCTTTCACTAGTTTGGAAACTGGTCCTGATATCACACAGGGGAAAGGCAGGCATGGATGAGAAATAGGAGATAGAAATAGGATAGGATGAGAAATAGAAAAAACGAGGGAGCCCTGGCTGGGGTAGCTCAGTGGAGTGAGCATGGGCCTGTGAAGCAAAGGGTCACAGTTCGATTCCCAGTCAGGGCACATGCCTGGGTTGCAGGCCAGTTCCCAGCAGGGGATGCACGAGAGGCAACCACACATTGATGTTTCTCTCCTACGCTTTCTCCTTCCCTTCCCCTCTCTCTGAAAATAAATAAATAAAATATTTAAGAAAAAAGAAAAAATGAGGGAAAACTTTCCAGAGACTTTCAGCAAGACACTTTTATTGTGCTAAGATCAAGGCTCTGATTAGGAAAATCAGAAATGCTGAAAATGGAATAAGGTCATCTGGGTGGATATACTTGCAGATTTTTATTGAGTAGATGTCACCCATCTTTCCATAGTAGAAGTTATCACTTTCCTCATTGGTGTGATAAAAAAAGAGGTCTTTTCTTACAAAGTCCCAGGTCCCTCTCCAAACCTGTCCCCAGGTTATGGACAGATTGTGCCCCCACCAAAAAAATTCATATATTCAAGCTCAAACCCCCAATGTGACTGTATTTGGAGATGCACATTCAAAGAGATAATTAAGGTTAAACAGGATCATAAAGGTGAAGCCTAATTCAATAGGACTGGTGTTCTTACAAGAAGACGAAGGGACACCAGGTGTGTGTTCAGAGAAAAGGCCATGTGAGGACACAGCAAAAAGGTGGCTGTCTGTAAGCCAAAGAGAGAGGCTTCAGGAGAAACCAAGGCCATCAACACCTTGGTCTTGGAATTCAAGCCTACAGAATTGAGAGAGTAAATCTCTGTTATTTAAGTGATCCTAGCTGTAGCTTTTCTTAGATTGTTTGCTTGGGTGATACAGGGAACCGATTTGCATGGCAATGGTAAATGTAGCCCAGCCCCTGATTCAGAAAGCCAGCAGGAGTGAGGCAGCACACAAGAAACAGGCCCACAGATTAGCTTTTCTGTGGGGAACCAGGCCTGCATTGTACCTAGGCTGCTAAAGATTTTATTTATTTATTTATCTTTAGAGGGGAAGGAGGGAGGGAGGGAAACATCAAGTATGGTTGCCTTTCCTTCATTCCCTGCTGGGAGTTGGCCTGCAGAGAACTGGCCTGCGACCCAGGCATGTGCCCTGACTGGGAATCAAACCACAATCCTCTGGTTTGCAGGCCTGTGCTCAATCCACTGAGCTATGCCAGCCAGGGCTTATAGAAAGCATTTCTTATAAGATGTGATAAAAATGGCCTTTTATCTTCTTCCTCCACAAAACTCATAAACACAATCAATTCGGGAGATTAAAAGAAAAATCAGGCAAATTCCAATAGAACAACATCCTACAAAAAAGTTGACCCATACTTCTCAAAACTGTCAAGGTCTTCAAAAACAAGGACATTCTGAGAAACTTTCACAGCCAAGAAAATGGTACCAAAGGGAAAATGGCAACTAAATGTAATCTGGTGTCCTCAGTGGGCTTCTGGATCAGAAAATGCATTAGAAAAAGGGAATCTGAATAATAATAAGGGACTTTTAATAATAATACATCAGTATTGCTTCAGCACTTGTATTAAACATAATCTGCTAATGTAAGATGTTAATAATAGAGGCAAATGGGTGAAAGGGTACATGGAAAGTCACTATCCTGACATATCATTCCTTAAATCAGACTTATTTAAAAGACTTATTAGACTTATCATTTCTTAAATCAGAAACTATTTAAAATAAAGTTTATTTCCTAAAAGATTCCCTTTCATTTGCATTATTTTCTCGAGAATTCTTGGGTGAGAGCATTGTCTTTTGCTGGACTTTGAAATATCAGCTATTTCTGCTGCTATCCAATGTTTCTAAGAAGTCAGTCATACCATTCTTTTCTTATGTATAACATTTCTTCTGCCCACCTCAACTCCCTACTTGCTTTAAAAGTTTGTTTTTATCTTTGATGTCTGTTATTTGAGTATAATATTATTTACTGTGGTTTTAGTGGAATATCTTTTGGGAGGTTTGCTAAACTTCTAATATTTGCGGGTTGATGCTTCAGGGATATATGTTTAACCATTATTTTGTCACACAGTGTTATAACCCATTATCTCTCTGCCCTTCTCACAGAAGCCAAATTAAATTTCTGTTAGGATCTTTGTTATTGTATTATGTATTACAGATCATTAAGTCTCAGTTTTACTTCTTTGTTATTCAGATTGGGAAATATTGATTTCTTTTAAAGTTTACTGATCCTTTTTTCTTCTTCAATTTGCTGCTATTAATGCTGTCATACATATATCTGATTTACATATCTGGTCTATCCTGAAAAAGTCCAGCAATTGTTAATATAACAAGAACAGTTTGCACAATATCAATGTAATCTGGCACCCAAGGAGAGTGGACTGGATTGTGCATGTGTGAATAACAGTGACTTCACTGTACTAGTCAATGGGAGTGGTAGATGCCATTGAGTGAGCATGTATACTGTGTGGTCATCACATTCAAAATGACTGAGCAAGTAAAGCAACTGTCTGCATCAAATTTTCGGTTAAGCTTGAACATTCCTCCACAGAAACTATTCAGAGGATTCAGAAGTATTTTGCGGATGATGCAATGAGTGCAGTGCAAATGAAAGTGGGCACAAAAACTTCAAAGATGGTTGAGAATCTGTTGAAAGTAATCCACATTCCGGAAGACCTGTAACAAGCAGAACACCTGCGAATGTTGCATGTGTAAGCACTCAACAAAGACCAGCGACTGACTGTGCGAGAAATAGAAACTGATCTCAGGGATTCCAAAAATTACTGTGTCTGAGATTTTGATGCAAGATCTTGGCATGAAATATGTTGTGAAAAAATTTGTCCCACAGTTTCTTCTACAGGAGTAGAAAGAACATTGTGCTGCAGTTGTGAATAACTTTATTCAAACCACTCCCAATGAACCAGATTTCTTCAAGAAGGTAATAACTGGGCATGAAGCATGGCTCTATGGCTACAATCCAGACAACTGGGGTGACTGGGACTGGTCATTCCCATGAAAGTTGCCTGGTTTTCTAAGCACATAGAAAGCAGGGCAAAGTCATGACAAATTTAAGACTGTATTTTCTGATTGGTAAGGTGTAGTCCATCATGAGTACACTACTCCAGGCCAAGCAGTTAATAAGGAGTACTCCCTGCAGTGTACTAGGGTTCCCTTTGGATTCTGAATCACCAATTCAAAAGAACCTCTGCACCCCAATGTTCATAGCAACATTATTTACAATAGCTTAGTGCTGGAGACAGCCTAAGTGCCCATCAGTAAATGAGTGGATCAAAAAACTATGGTACATTTACACAATGGAATTCTACACAGCAGGGAAAAAAAGAAGGAACTCCCACCCTTCACAACAGCATAGTTGGAAGTGGAGAGCATTATGCTGAGTGAAATAAGCCAGGCAGTGAAAGACAAATACCATATAATCTAACCTATAACTGGAAACTAACCAATAAAAGAACCAAGGGAGCAAAATAGAATCAGAGACTTTGAAATAAAGAACAAATCAACAGTCGCCAGATGGGTTGGAGAGAAGGATAATGAGGGAAAGGGGCAAGCAAAGGAACATGAATGGAGGACTCATGGGCACAGGCAATGAGGAGATTGACTGTGGGAGTTGAGACGGAAGGGGTAGGGGAGAACAATGGGGAAAAATGTGGGATAATTGTAACTGAACAACAATAAAAATAAGGAGTCCACCCTGGCCTGTGTAGCTCAGTGGATTGAGTGTGGGCTTATGAACCACATGATTGCGGTTCCATTCCCAGTCAGGGCACATGCCTAGGTTGCAGGCCAGTTCCCAGCAGGGGACACACAGGAGGCAACCATACATTGATATTTTTCTCCTTCTCTCCTTCCCTTCCCTTCTAAAGATAAATAAATAAAAATCTTTAAATTTTTTTAAAAAATAGGGAGGCCTACCTCAATGTTCTTCATTGGTTGAGAAATGCAGAATGAAAATGGTTGCAGCTGTGGGCAACTGGTGATTAGCAGGTTCATCACAACCATGTGCCCACTTATGCATAACATCTCTCGTAGAGCTTTTTGGCAAAACATCAAATCACCCAGATGACTCAGCCCCACTACAGCCCAGATTTGATGGCCTATGATTTCTGCCTTTTTCCCAAACTAAAATCACCTTTGAAAGGGAAGAGATTTCAGACTGTCAAAGAGATTCAGGAAAATACAATGAGGCAGCTGATGGTGATTCCAACAAATGATTTTGCAGAATGTTTTGAACAGTGGAAGAGATCCTGGGAGAACTGTATGAGTTCCCAAGGTGCCTACTTTGAAAGGGACTGAGGTGTCATTGTCCTATGTACAATATTTCTTATATCTTCTTCAAAAAAATGTGTCTATTTTTCATAGCACATGGTTGGATACTTTCTGGACAAACTTTGTATGTATTATATATCTGATCTATGTATTACACAAAATATTGAATATAGATTAAATATTTCTATATCTTCCATCATCATTTTCCCAATTTAAAAAATATTTGCATCACTCTGTTGAAAATTCTTTTATTCATTTGACTTTTTCACATTTATAGTAGCTTCTTTGCCTTTTAACCTTTATTTCTAACATTATTGTCATCTTGAGGTCTGTTGCTATAGGGGTTTTTTTTTGCTTTAATCTTGAATCACATTTTCCTTTTACTTTTCTTAAATTATTTCTGCTTGAAATACTGGTTGTATAAAAATTAGTTTTGGATTTATCCAAGGATGTCATTCTTACTTCTAATTTATGGCCCTTTTGAATTGTAATATAAACCCAAGGCATTTACTGAGTATCTGTAAATAAGTCAAATTCCTGTCTGTTGTGGTAGGCAACAGTTTTAATTTCCACTCAGTTTTATCAGTCTTCTGGCTATGGCTTTCATGGGACTACTCAGATATCTCACCAATGTACAGTTTAGGAAATAGCCAAGAATGTGAGGAAATTTTATTTGCCAATTTTAGAACTATCTATGAGGCTTCTTCCTTTAAATATATTTTCTCTTTCCATTCCTAAATGTTACAGTATAGTAGTTCTGACCTCTGTTCATTAATACTTCGACTCATAAAAGGATTCCAACTCTCCATTGAAGATACCACCTTATAAGCGTAGACCAGAGATTGGCCTCTGTGGAAAAATTATAGAACAATGCCGGACCCTGTCAAAGGTCAATTCTTCCCTTTCTGTGTACTCTAGTCAGTTTGAAGTTTATTACTTTTTTTGTTTCTTTGTATATCCACAGTATTTGTAAATTATCTAAAGACATTTAGTTTGATACAAGACTTATGTCATTTCTGAAACCATAACTTATACTCCAAACTTTATAGATTCATTTTTTGCATCTCTTTCTGTTTCTCTCTCCCATTTCCTTCTCAATAATTTCCTTGGCCATATCTTCTGATTTGCTTGGGGCCTCTTTCTCTGTAAATTCAGCTAGTTAATCAGTCTATTGAAGTTTTTGTTTTAATAATAATGTTTTAATTTCTAAATGTTTTAATGCTATATTTACAAATATAGTTCTTAACTTTATATTATCTTTGTATTTTGTAATACATCCATACTTTTATTGTTAGTTCTTCAAGTATATTATGTAAGTTTATTTTATTTACTATAGGTACTAATTCTAATTACTAGTTGTAAAACAACAGATTTTATATTATTGTTTCAGCCCCTCCCAATTCATAATGACTTATCTCCTTATTTGCTCTCTCCATATTTTGTTAATATTGAAAATACATTCTTTGAAATTACATGTTCTAAGTTCAAATTATTTAAACCCTGAAATTCCTTATTTTTCCCAAGTCCATGGACCATCTGATTGTCAAGACCATGGGATCACTATGAATCCAGACAAAATAAAATACAATATGTTCACGAAGATTTTTTACCTTCCAACCAAATAAAAATCAAAATATGTTAAATATCCCTGAAATATTTGTATTCTGAGAGATTTTTGACCCAGTTCACTCATTAAAATTGTTATTTTCAGTTATTTTGGTTCTATGTGTAAGTCTCTGATTTGCTCCTTACCAGGCAGTGGGCTCCAGGATTTTTCTCATTTTTCATGTGCATGCATATATTATTAGTGACCTCCTTGAAAAAAGCTAGCTTCACCACTTTTGTTCCTCCATGAATATACACATTTCATGATTTCCAAATTTGAACATCTCCTTCATTTCTTATAGGTTGTGTGTGTGTGTACACTCATGGATGTCTATGTACTATACGCAAAAAAGTTCTATCAGAGCCCTCAGTTTTGCTAAATATGAAAGTTCTAAAAATATACATCTAAAAGTTCGGTTTAATTTTTATGATTTAAAAGGCAATGTCAGGGATGATGATATATTTATTATGAAAATAACAATTAATACTCTAATGAGTGTATTTTTCAACAAACACTTCTTGATGCCTTCTTAGTCCAAAGCACTGTCTAGAGACCCAGGATACAGAAGAGATAAGACAAACAGTTCATAAGACTTACTGTCTGATAGATAATAGCTTTTATAAATAATTACACAAAGAAGGATTTGAACATAATTGTGATAAATCTAACAATGGTAAGGTACAGGGAAATAAAAGAACTAAAATGCATCAAGGGAGGAAAGTGACATTTAAGCTGAGATGGGAAGCCTGATTACCGGTAGTTATTCAGAGGGAAGGTTATAAATCATACAGAAAAAACACCCAAAACTGGATACAAGGGTATTGAGTTTGGTAGAAGCATAACAAGTTTAAGACATTGAAATATGGGAAAAGCAGTTACAGACGAGAATAAAAAGATGAAGAAGAGCCAGGTCATTGATTTGTTGCTACTTCTAATTTTAATTATATTAAACTTTAACCTTCCTTTATATAATTTATTTATTCAGTTGGTCAGTTTTTGATTTATTGACTCAGTGTTTACTATGGACTTACTATCAGGAGCTACTTTAGGAAATTTGATGAGAGGGGTCAACAAGACTGTCTGCATGATCAGAGAAAATAAAATTGAGTGAGGGGATATAGACTCTACACAAGTACATGAATAAGTATGAAACATTTCAACTGTGACTCTTTTTTTTCCAGTCCCATTCATTTTATCTACCAAAGTAATAATTCTGGGGAAGTCCTCTCACTCAAAAATTTTTTAAGTATAAATTTAGTCCATAAATATGAGGTTAAGTATAGAGCTGAGTGATATGATTGTAGTCAATGTTGGTATATGCTTGTAGAGTTGAAAGAGTGTTTTATTTCTGATTGGTTTATATCTATGCCATACTGGTTATTAAATATTTTAGACATCACTCATGTTCTTAACATAGGTGAATGTGATATTTCAGTATTCAATTAAAAGCTAATTGCAGTGGTCCACAAGAAAGATTATAAAGTTTGGGTTAGGATGTTTGTTGTAGATGCATAAAAGGAGAGATTTCAGCACTACTCAGAAGAGAATCACTAGAGCCTGATAACAGACTAAATAGCAAGCAGATGTAACATGCAGGTAATATAGGCATGTTTTAGGATAATGTCAGCTTATGGCTTAAACAGCTGGTTAGTGCTACTAAGTTAAAGAACACTGGGAAAAATAGTTGTTTGGTGTACAATGTATATATTTTTGTAAGTGCTTGTATTGTATACAATGAAGTCATTTGTTAAAATGCTTAGGTGTATATATATATCTATATATATATATATAGGGATATATATATATATATATATATATATATATATATATATATATCCCTGACCAGGTAGCTCAGTTGATTAGAGTGTCATCCCACACACCCTAAGTTTCTGTGTTGAATCCTGGTCAGGGCACACATGTAGGTTGTGGGCTCAGTCCCTGCTTGGGGTGCATATGGAGGCAAAGTGATCAATGTTTCTCTCTTTCTCTGTCTCAATTTCTCTCTCTCTCTTTCCATTTCTCTCTAAAATCAATTCATATATCCTGAGGTGAAGATTTAAATTTTTTAAAATATTTACATATAGAGAGAGCTTTGAATTTGGGATTAGTAAATAAAACAGTAAAAAATTGAATCTGTGAGAATGGATAAGATTTTCCATTAATAAAATATAGAGTAAGAAGAAAAAAGTCCCAGGAAGAAGACTTTAAAAATCATAATCCAAAGTTAGGTAAGAAAGAAGTGCCAACCAATGAAATTGAGAAGGAAGCAAATGAAGAAAGTATGGTGTCATAAAGCCAAGAGAATAAAAGCTTTATTTGAGAAATAAAAAGTGGTCAACTGTCAAATTTCAAGAGAGTTCAGATGATATAATATTGAAAGCTAGATATAAGCAAGATATAAGTAGACTTTATAATCTAAGTTCTAGTAACCTACATTATTTGTTCTTGTCCTCAATCTTCTAAGCAAGAACAAGAACAATAAGTAAGCAAGCACATCATATACAATGTAGTAATTACTAATATTATTGAAGAATATCTAGCATTAACAACTATGAAAAATCAACTAAGATTTTTAGCAATGTTGTCCAACACAATAGTGCCATTATTTTTCTAAATATAAGACTCTAGCCCTGGCTGATGTAGCTCAGTGGATTGAGCGTGGGCCTGCGAACCAGAGGATCATGGTTCAATTCCCAGTCAGGGCACATGCCTGGGTTGCAGGCCAGTTCCCAGAAGGGGATGCATGAGAGGCAACCATACATTGATATTTCTCTCCCTCTTCCCTTCCCCTCTAAAGATAAATAAATAAAATCTTAAAAAAAGACTCTAAAGGACTAAATAATCCCTAATGTTTTAATTTTGTTATCATAATATTATTTTACAGAATCATTTAATATAACACCAGTTATTAGGCATAAACGTATTGATCAAATACCATAGTTTAATCTCTAGGGAAAATAAATACTTAGAAATAACTGTTTATTTTTTTAAGATTTTATTATTTATTTTTAGAGAAAGGGGAAGGGAGGGAGAAAGACAGGGAGAGAAACATCAACGTGTGGTTGCCTCTTGAGTGCCCCCTACTGGGGACCTGGCCCACAACCAAGGCATGTATCCTGACTGGGAATGGAACCTGTGACCCTTTGGTTCACAGGCCAGCATTCTATCCACTGAACTACACCAACTAGAAACAACTGTTTTTAAATGAGGGTAAAATTTAGTATGTTTGGCTTCTGGTCAATATGGCAGTGTAGGTAAATGGAGGAATTACATCCTCCTGTGACCACATCAAAATTACTATTAAGCTACAAGAATCATGAAAACTATCTGAAGTTCAGCTAAATAAAAATCCTATAACTAATGATATATAAAAGAAGCCACATCAAGACTGAGACTGGTAGGAGGGGGCAGTGGTGAGTAATGGGCCACTCTAACACCCACCTGAGGTGATTAAAAATTGGGAGGGATAGCTCACCTGCAGAGTTCCCACCAGAGAAGCAGGGAGTCCCAGATCCACACCTGGGTCCTCAGCACAGGGTTTCAGTGGTGGGAAGAGAAATCCTATCATTTATGGCTGTGAAAACCCAGGAATATTGAGGCTGAATAAGACAAACAGCTTCTGGAGTCATAGGCATTCCTCTTAAAGGTCCTGCACATGGACTTACTCTGACTCACTCACTCTGAGCTCCAGTGCTAGGACAGCAACTCAAAAGGCCAGGGCTATACAGGGAGGGACTAAACTGTCTGGCTTTGGAGTGGAAGTTATACAGCAGCTTTCTCCCAGGCAGAACTGCTGGCAGAAGCAATGGTTCCTTCACTGAGTCCTCCCCGCTGTAGACACAGGCAAGCCCATAGTTCCATCTCCATTATCTTGGATAACACCATTTGCCCTGCCCTGGTGATTCTCTTAGATCATGTCTGATCTAACTTGTGGGCCCAAATAAACTGCTTCCAGTGACATTTCCATAGAAAAGACCTGCCTTGGCTTATGCCATAGGCTTTCCTAAAATCTCTCATAGGTCCAAAAACCCCAGAAAAGCTATCTATGACCTTGGGGTGCTTTATACATCTTGCCAAACAGCCCCATCCCTGGCAAGAGAGGCAGCTGATTCAGGTGAAAAGAGAAATTATATCACTGGACCCCATAGGACACCTACTATATAAGGCCACTCTGCCAAGACTGGGAGACATCACAGCTCTACCTAATACATAGAAACAAGGACAGCCCAAATGAGGAGACAAGAAACAAGTTCCAATTAAAAGAACAAAACAAAACTCCGGACAAAGAACCAAACAAATTGGAGACAAACAATCTACAGGTGCAGGGTTCAAAATACTTATAAGGATGCTCAATGATCTCAGTGAAAAATTCAACCAAAAGATAGAACATGTAACAATAGAAATAGAAAACAATAAGAACCAGTCACAATTAAAAATATAATAACTGAAATGAAAAATACATTAGAAGGAATCAATAGTATATTAGCAGAAGCAAAGAGCTGAATCAGCAATGTGGAATATAAAATAGTAGAAAATGCACAATTAGAAAAGCAAAAAGAAAATAATAGTCCAGAAAAATGAGGATAGTTTAAGGGACCTGTGTGATAACATAAGCATACGGACATTCATATCACAGGGGCACCAGAAAACTTTCCTAACTTGACAAAGAAAATAGACGTATGAGTCTGTGAAGTGTAGAGTTCCAAACAAGATGAACCCAAAGAGGCTCACACCAAAACACATCATAATTAAAATGCCAATAGTTAAAGACAAAGAGAGAATCTTAAAAACATCAAGAGAAATGTAGTTAGTTACCTACAACCAGGAACTCCCTAGTTATAAGGAATTATAACTCCCTATATAACTCCCTAGTTATAACTCCCTAGTTATAGCTTATGGTTAGTAAGAAGAGTAAGGAGTTATTTAAGACTGTGAAAAAGCAATTATGAAGAAGCAATGCTAGTACCTTCTTATAAACCTTATCACCCTATTACATGCCTTATTTTTAATGTATATGAGGACATCAAGTATTATTAGACCTAAAGCATACTGCCATCTGATTTCTCAGTAGAAACTTTGTAGGCCAGAGGAGATTGGCAAGAAATATTCAAAGTGATGAGAAGCAAGGACCTGTAACCAAGATTATTATACTAGAAAAGCTATAATCTGAACAATAGGAAAAATAAAGAGCTTCACATATAAGAAAAAGCTATAGGAGTTCATCACCACAGAATCAGTGTTATAAGAAATGTTAAAGGATCTTCTTTAAGAACAAAAATTAAAAATATGAATAACAAAATGGCATTAAATACATATCTATCAACAATTATTTTAAAAGATAATGGACTGAATGCTCTACTTAAAAGATGCAGTGTGGTTAAATGGATAAGAAGACAAAACCCACACATAGGCTATCCACAAGCAACTCACTGCAGATTGAAAGATGCAGACTCAAATAAAAGGTTGAAAAAATATTTCATAAAAATGGGAACAACAACAACAAAAAATGTTGCAATAGCAACACTTATGCCAGACAAATAGACTTTAAAACAAAGACTATAACAAGATATAAAGAAGGACCCGGTAATTCCACTTCTGGGTATTTATCTGAAGATACCCAAAACACTAATTTGGAAAGATATATGTATGCATCAATATGTTCACTGAAGCATGGTTTACAATATCCAAGAAGTTGAAGTAACCTAAGTCCCAACAATAGACAAATGAATAAAAATGAGTGGTACGTATACACAGTGGATCAAAAAACTATGGTACATTTACACAATGGAATTCTATGCAGCAGAAAGAAAGAAGGAGCTCCTACCTTTTGCAACAGCATGGATGGAACTAGAAAGCATTATGCTGAGGGAAATAAGCCAGGCGGTGAAAGACAAATACCATGTGATCTCACCTTTAATAGGAACCTAAACAACAAAACTAAGAAACAAGCAAAATATAACCAAAAACACTGAAATAGAGAACAGGCTGATAGGAACCAGAGAGGAGAGGGGAGGGAATTTCAGGAGAAAAGGGGAAGAGTTCATAGGAACAAGTATAAGGACACATGGACAAAAACTAGGGGGCAGGTGGAAATGGGAGGGAGGTGGGGAGGACTGGGAAGATGGGCTGGGATGGGAGTAAAAGACAGAAAACTGAACTTGAACAACAATTAAAATAAAAATTAAAGTAGATCAGTAAATTCAAATTATAGATTTTAAATATCAATCAGTGATCCATGTCCATAATATAATAATTAATAATTTGGAGGAAACACCAATGTGAACAAAGTACTCTACTGATTTGAGGAGCAAGTTACTTAGGGTTAAATCATTCTACATTGACATTTCAGATTACTTAGCTATTTGTTCATTCATCAATGAATATAATGTGTTGCTTAAAAAATATATTGTTGGATTGTTTACAATAAAATATAACCTAGGGAAGTTTGCATTAATTTGGGATTTGTGAAGCTCTTCATATTTTTTCTCACAAAGATCAAATATGTCCTGTTATGGGAATTAATCACATTTAGGAGAAGTACAGGGGGGCATGGAGAAGCTAGAAAATACAAATCAAAATGATTCATTTGACACAAAAGAAATTCTGTGATAACTAGATATGTTCTCAGCTAATGTTAATGAAGATTCTCATTTTTTAAGCCAGACTCTTGCTAATGAAAATCACCAGCTTCTCTGAATCAACAGAAGGGATTACACTGAGGCTACTAACACCTTAAAAAAAAAATTTAACCTACGGCGCTCCCAACATGGGGCAGTGGAAAACCTCATGTGATGGTGGCTTATGGTTAGTAAGAAGAGTAAGGAGTTATTTAAGACTGTGAAAAAGCAATTATGAAGAAGCAATGCTAGTACCTTCTTATAAACCTTATCACCCTATTACATGCCTTATTTTTAATGTATATGAGGACATCAAGTATTATTAGACCTAAAGCATTCATATTATATTTTTCAAGACTGAAAAAATATTATTATTTGCAGTCTTGGTGAACATCAAAATATCTCAATTTTGTGTTTGCTTCCTTCATTAGTGATTTTTTTTCAAATCTCATTCATTTTATTTTTCTTGTTTCCTCTTATAGAATGAGAATGCTAGCATGTGCCCCAGCCTAGAACACAATAAGGACAATAAATGGAAAGGAATATTAAATTGAATTGAGAGAAAGAAACATAAGGCAACCTTCTTTATAAAATCATGCTACTTCAAAAGCTAAGAGCAAAATATGCTGAACAGATACCACAGCAGGGATGGATGACTTGAGCACTTAACTATTTTTTTCATGAATGACTTCTAAATATCTGACCTTAAGTAGGTCAGGAATCCTGGGAGACACTGTGCCCCTAGGTCACAGGTGGCAAACACAAAGCCCTTGGGCCGAATCCGGCCCTCCACCTTGTTTTATCCGGGTACCTTGTTTCTACCTGGTGGCAGAGCTGAGTTCTCACTTAACTGTTAAGAAGTAGTTACATTTATACAGTCCTATAATTATATTCGGCTGGCTCTTTGACGGCAACCGCAAGGCTGATACGGCCCCCGGTGACAATGAGTTTGACACCCCTGCCCTAGGTATATGCTAACAAGGGTGCAAGTATGCTAAGATTTACCATTGTTCCCTTGCCAAGATAAAAACAACCAAATGGTCTCCTACCCAGCACTGTTTTTATTTGAAGTATTATGTAGCTTAGTGTGCAAGCTGGGTGTTTTGAATTACTGTACCAGGATTTCACAACATCACTAGCAGTAGGAAAGAGAGAGGAACAGAAACTTTCATCATGGAGGGGTGAGAAAGGAAATGAGGGCTCCCATATTTTATGTCTCTGAGTGTGGCATCCTCACCCAGCTGCCAGATCCTAGGAGAGCACAAAGGTCAGAGGTGAAGACATTGCTGCTTTCTGTGGCCTTTTCTCCATTTGTGTTTCACCACAAAAGTACCTTTTCTTATGTAGCACAGTTTCTCACTTCTCTAGGCCATGTAGCCCTGGGCCAGTGAATAGCAAGCTGGGTCACCTACACTAACCACGCCCTCTTTGCAGCATTCTGGATTTGAGAGGTTTGGATATAGAGCAAACAGGATTCAGGAAGAAGCAGGAACAAAGTACCTCCCTTGACAATCTTCCTTTGATAAAAGATGAGCTGAGAAACTCTGCAAGAGTGGCAAAGTAACTTTCCCAGTTTCAAAAATTACCATCAGACCATACAGTGACTGGACAAGACTAACATGACAACCTGAACGATTGTACTGCCTGCCTTTTCTTTTTTGCCAATAGAAAGTAGACCAATAGTTACACAGAATTGAGTATGGGTACAGTAAAGTATCACTGACTGCTCCCTGAAATCCCAATTTTTTGTCATTAAAAAGAGTGAGAAGGGGAAGGGTTTGCAGAAACAAGTATAAAGGACACATGGACAAAAAGAGCGCGGGGTGGACACCGGAGGGAGGTGGGGTGGGCTGGGATGGAAGTGAAAGGCAGAAAACTGTACTTGAACAACAATTAAAATAAAGCATAAAAAAGTTTAAAAAACAGTGAGTCATTAAAGAGAATTATGTGATGAGTCAGGAAAGGTTAAGGCCTGCTAAATTACTTGCAATTCTGTAACTCCTTAAAATGTAACATTTTGTTAACTGATGCCAACTGAGTAGTCAGAAAAGCAGCATATATATGTGGAGGAGAGGAGGGAGGATATTGAATACAAGTGATGAGGGATATTTCCATAGTTTATGGCCCACTTCCCCTTTACATGAGAACAGTGGCAGAGTAACCATCTGCCCCTTTTTAAGCCAAACTCTCTTTAAACCTAAGGCAACTTCTTATAGCAAAGCCATTGTGAGATTGTAATAATAATTAGAGCATGGGAGGACAAGCACATCAGCAGGAAATGGGACAACATGTTTATTATAGTTGTGAATGTCCATGACAATCTTTGCTTTTGAAGCATTACATTGTGCGGTCAGAAAGACTTGTTTTGAAATCCAGCTATGTGACATTAGCAAGTACCTACCTATTCTAAACATCAGCTTTCTCATTAGTAAATGATTACAACAATAATGCAGACCTCAGAGTGCTCGTGTACGATTAAGTGCAATGATGTGCATCAAGCAATTAGCTCAGCTTACGGCACACACTAGTCAATGCATGTTACTTAAATATTAGTAAGTTAATTACTATACAGTTAGCAATGTAGCATTTAATAAAAATTCTGAGAACACATATCTATTCCCCTTCAAAACACATGTTTAACTGGCTTACCTTATAAAACATGAGAAAATCATGTACGTTTTTGATTCATGAAGACTAAAACAATCAACAGAGAATATAAAATTCTAACCATTTTGGCAGCCCTGGACTTTCTCTCTTGTTTTATCAGGACAAAGCACATTAACTATCACACTTACTTTGTATTACACCAGAACTATGCAGAAAGAACTCTAGACATTCAAAGTAATGTTGCCAGTATGCAAACCAACAATAAAGAAATAGTCCTAATCATATCTTACTATTAATAAAATAAAAGAAAATTAAACAGCAGGATACTGTTTTACTCTATGGTGCATTGGAGGTGGTATGAGAAATGATAGCTTACAAATATATCAGTGAATGTATAAATTGATCCAAAGGTTTTGGAGAAAAGTTTAATAATATGTCTGAAAGGCTTAATAATTTTAATAACTTTAGATTAAAATTTTTCACATCTTAGAATTTGCCCTAAACAGAGAGTCAAAAACTTGGTGAATAGTGATTTTTGTATTTATAATAATAATATAATTAATTTTAGAATAAGCTAAATGTCAAAATGACATAGAACTATAAACACAAAATCAGAAGTCTATGTAATCCAGGTGAAATCTGAATAAAATCTGTCAATTGCACCAACATGTCAATTTTTTTAGTTTGATGTACTATAGTTATGCAAATTGTTAGCATTTAGGTGGCCCTGGGTGAAAGGCACAGAAAATGTCTGCGTAATTTTTTCCACAACTCCCTTTGAATTTGTAATTATTTGAAAATAGAAAGAAAAGTAAGATAAAACCCTTTGCCAAGAACTTCATTCCACTTTTAGTGCAGAAAATAACACTGCTGTGTCTTTTGTCTGCTGTATCAAATCCACACTTCCAACCAAAATTTAAAGGTTCTTTCTATCCTAGTTACCCACCAACCCTCCTTTTCTTCCAAGGCTCTCGTGTAAGAATTCCTCTTCCATCAGGTACTGCCTTCTTATGCTGTCTCCACACTTCAGTCCCTGCAGCTTGAATACCTTGATACCTTAATCATCCAAAGCACATCAATCTTCACTTGTAACAATGCCTGTCTCATTTAGATTGAGATACATAGGAAACATCATTCATATTTTCTCGTTGCTAATATTCCTTTTATTTACCAATGGAAAATGAGGAACTTTATGGAGAAGCCTAGCTTTGGCAATTTATCCAGAATCTACTTGACACAGTGGTTGAACATGTAAGTGCTCAGTAACTGCGTGAGGCTAGTAAAAGCTTCAATAAAATTAATTTGGAAACATAAGATAAAGAAAATAGAAAAATAGTGGCGATATTTAAAACATCTACAAAAATCTTTTTCTCAAAGAGTTAAACAGATAAAGGTACAATGGGGAAAACACATTTTTTTTAAACAAATGGTACTAGATCAACTTGACATGCATCTCCAAAAGAAAAATCTTACACTCTCCACAAAAATTAACTCAAAATGGATCACAGAACTAAATATAAAATATAAAACTATAAACTCCCTTAAATGTAACATAGGAAAAAACTAAATATCCTTAAATATGATGATGACTTTTAGCTACAATGGTAAAGCTCAAGTTTTGAAATAATTCACTGATAAGCCAAACTTCATTAATATTAAAAATGTCCTCTCTGCAAAGGACAATGTCCATAGAATGAGAAGATAAGCTACTGACTAGGGGAGATGTTGGCAAAAGAGTCATTGGATAAAAGTTATTAACCAAAATAAGCAAAGAACCTGTAAAATGAACAGTAAGAAAATAAGCATCACAGTTAAGTCTCACACATATCAGAAAGGCTATCATGATAAATCAAACAACAAGTGCTGGTGAGGATGTGGAAAAAGGGGAACACTTTTGCACTCTTGGTGGGAATGCAGACTATTACAGATACTGTGGAAAGCAGTATGGAGATACCTCAAAAATTGAAAATGAATCTGCCTTTTGACCCAGTGATCCTACCTCTGGAATACATCTAAAGGAAACCAAAACATTAATTTGAAAGAATGTAAGTACCGCTATAATCATTACAACATTATTTATGAACACCAAAATATAGAAGCAGCCCAAGTGTCCATCAGTAGATGACTGGATAAAACAACTATGAGACATGTACACAATGGAATTCTACTCAGCCATGAAAAAGAAGAACATTTTACCCTTTGCAACAGTATGACAGTATGGATGGACCTGGATATCATTATGCCAAGTGAAATAAGCCAGTCAGAGAAAGACAAATTACCATATGATTCTTCTCATATGTGAAATCTAATGAATAAATGGAACTAACAATCAAAACAGAGACAGACTCATAGATGGCGAGCAGATAACAGCTAGTTGGGGTGGAGGAAGATAGGAGGTGAAGGAATTGAGCAAAAAAAGGAATAAGGACTCATGGACATGGACAACTGTGTCATGATTGCTGGTGGGGGCAGTATAAGGGGACTAAATGCTAATGGAAAAAACATACAATAAAGATTAAACTTTTAAAAATGGGCAAAACATCTGAACAGACATGTAGGCAAAGCATGGCCAATAAGCCTATGAAAAGATGATCTACCTCACTGGTCATCATAGAAATGAAAGTAAAGTTGCAATGAAATACTATTACACACCAATTAGAATGGCCAAATCCAACATACTAACCACAAATGTGGCTGGAGATGTTAAGCAATAGAACTCTCATTTGTTGTTGGTGGGAATGCAAGATGGTATATTTTAGAAAACAGTTTGACAGTTTTTTAAAAAAATTAAATATACACTGCAGTGATTATGCTTTTTGATATTTACTCCAAAGAGCTGAAAAGTTACATCCACACCAAACCTGCTCATGAATGTCTATAGAAGCTTTATTCATAATTACTAAAACTTGGAAGCAGCCAGCATGTCCTTCAATAGATGAATGAATAAATAACCTGGGGTCCATTCAGACTACGCAATTTCATTCAGTGCTAAAAAGAGCTGTCAAGCCATAGAAAGGTATGGGAGAAACTCACATACCTATTACTAAGGGAAAGATGCCCATCAGAAAAAGCTACATATTTATGATTCCAGCTATATGACATTCTGGATGAAGATAAAACCATGAAACAGTGAAAAGATCAGTGATTGCCAGGGATTAGAAGATGAAGAGAGCCATGGAAAAAGGGGACCTTAGAGGATTTTGGAGGGAAGTGAAACCGCTCCGTATGTTACTGCAATGGTGGATACATGTTGTCACGCATTTGTGCAAACGCATAGAATGTATAACAACAAGAGTGAACCCTAATGTAAACGATGAACTTCAGATGATAATGATATATCAATGCAGTTCACTGATTGTAACAAATGTGCCATTCTGACAGGTTGAAAATGAGGGAGGTTGTACATGTACGGGGGCAGGAGAGCTATGGGAATTTCCATATTGTCTACAGAATTCTGCTATAAAAATTAAAGTTTATTAATTAATTTATTTTTAAAAATATTTTATTTATTTACCTTTAGAGAAGAAGGGAAGGTGAGAAGGAGAGAAATGTCGATGTATGGTTGCTTCTGGTGTGTCCCCTGCCGGGAACTGGCCTGCAACCCAGGCATGTGCCCTGACTGGGAATCGAACCGCAATCGTCTGGTTTGCAGGGCCCTGCTCAATCCACTGAGCTTCACCAGCCAGGGCTAAAATTTATTAATTTAATAAAATAGCACCACAAGCATCTCTCCTTTAAAGTCTTCAGCCATAAGGGGATTATTAAATGTTGTAGTGACAGGATGTAATTAATATAAATTTACTGTGACAGAATTTGATTTAAGTAAGTTTCCATTGCATTTTTTATAATATTGGTGCTTATCATTATAGAAAATTTTTGTCTATACTTAAAAAAATGGGTGGAAACCCTTAACATACAATTACTCTTTAAAATCTGGTCATTGTACAGAGTATTTGCTTTAACACTGTTGTTATCAATTAGAGAAATAAAAACCCTGAAATTGTCTAAGCTTTGATAATAGCTATTATTATATTCGAGACATAGAAGAAAAGAAGACAGAATACTTCTACATGTTTAGTGTTCTAAAATTATGAATTAAAGTTGAAAAATGTAATAACTTAGAACAAAGTAATTTGTTCTCATGATGTGAAAGATGGAGGCAGAAATTCCACTCACAGAGAGAATACTTACTTAAATATCATAAACTTATCACAGGTTAATGACCCAGAACACCTTTCCAATCAAGACACTTTTTCAGTGAATAAAAGAATCATTTGATATTCTCCAGAATAATGTGGGGTTGAAATGCAACAGTGAAAATAAAGACTGATCCATGGATTTCCTGTGAAATAATCCCAAACCAGAAATATTTCAAAAATATCTCAGATATATCTCAGGAAGGAATAATGTGTGGATAAACATTACTCAAAATATGAATAAAAAGAGAATTCTTAACTAGAGTTTACACAACTCTGGAGACTCAGTTATTTGGTTAAACACTAGTTCATTTCAATAGCAAAATGATTTGAATTGTGTGACAGAATCTGTTCCCAAATTTCAAAGATGAGAATTTGTTATTAGGCAGCTTAATTCAAACAGACCTACATGTATAGTGATAATTTCATAAATGATATAAAAAATTTCCTCTCATTTTTGATGCATATTTCTAAGATAACATAATATTGCTAAGGTCTTTTAACTAAGAAGAGGATGAGTTCAATGAACATGAACATATAAGTTCAATGAACATATAAGTTCAATGAACATGAACACACACATAAATGGAAAGAAGTGCTCAGCATCAAATTTTTACTAAAATCAAAATATTCTTTAAAATATCAACTTAAAGTTCACATAGACAATAAAAATCAAGAATATTGAGAAAAATTCTGAAAAATAAGAGTAATATGTACATGACATCACCACTTTTTAAAGTATGTTATAAACATACAAATAAAACTGTGTGGTGCTGATTCATAGCTAGATAGTCCAACACCACAGTAAAAATTTAAGTAATAAGCCCAAGTACATATGAAAATGTAGTATATAATAATGGAGGCATGAGAAAGTAATGGAAAAAAAATGAACTATTTAATAAATTATTATGTATTATAAGTATTTGAATGAAGATTAAATTAGAATTCTATTTTCTTTTATATCCAATAGAAACTCCAAATGGATCAATGAGTTTGATGAGCTAAAAAATAAAAAGTGAAACTATGGAAGCTCTGAAATTTAAACACAGGTGATGTTCTTGATCCCATAGGGGTGGGGAAAACCTTACTAAATTACAGATGGGTATGGGAATTTGTCAAATGCTTTTTTCCAAATGATCTTTTGTGTTTTACACTGTTGACATTGTAAATACATTGGCTGATTTGTTAAAATATTAAATCAACCCTGAATTTTGAAGAATAGTCAAGCTTGGTCAGTATACATTCTGTTTTTAAAATATTTTTTACTTTATTTATTTTAATTGCAGTTCGAGTACAGTTTTCTGTCTTTTACTCCCATCCCAGCCCATCCCCACCCCTCCCCACCTCCCTCCCATTTCCACCCCCTAGTTTTTCTCCATGTGTCCGTCATACTTGTTCCTATAAACCTTCTCCCTTTTCACCTGAAATTCCCTTCCCTCTCCTCTCTAGTTACTGTCAACTTGTTCTCTATTTAAATATTTTATATTAGATTTGCTCAGCTTGTGATTAGAAGCACTGATGTACTTTCATTATAAAAATTTGCCAGAAGTTTCTTTTCTGAAATGTCTTTGTCTGGTCTAGATGTCAGAGTTATGCTGGCTCCATAGAATGACTTAGGAAGTATGTGCTTCTCTTCAATTATCTAGAAGAATATGTGAAAATCTGTAGTATTTTTTCTTAAATGATTGGTAGACTTCTCCAGTGAGTCCTGTGGGCCTGTAGTTCAAGTTATCTATTTTTAAAGAAAGTTTGGTAATTTACATTTTCAAAGAATTCATAATTTTTGTGTAAGTTTTTAATATATTTGCATAACTTAATAATGTTCCTTTATTATCCTTTTAATATCTCTTGAATAGGTAACCCATATTTCCATATTACCTATTTCCAATAGGTAACCCACGTTTTGAAGTAACTCGTATTTTGTGGCCATTTTAAATAAAGTTGCTGTGAATATTATTGTACATTCCTTTTTGTAGATATGTGCACTCGTTTCCATTGGATATACATCCAAGATTCAAACTGATGATTAATAGGCTAGGTACAGCTGCATTTATTGGAAATTATACTGAAGAGTTATCAGCACCATGACTCCCACTTACCTATCTTCCAGTCTCGTGTGAAATTCCATTGAATCTCTTCATTGCCAAAATGTGGCATTTTCTTTCTTTTTAAGTTCTTATGAGTGTTTAGCCATATTTTATTTTGGTTTTAGTGACAGAAAGACTATTTTTGTAAGGTCATTTGAATATCTAATATTATGAAATGCTTAAGTCTTCTGTCTAATTTTTAAAATTTGTTTGTATTTTTCTTATTTATATGTCCAAGTGCTTTAAATAGATTAGACAGAAATCATTTGAGATATATAAATGTATACACACACATATATAAAATTATCTCATATTATCAAATAATATGCTATTATTTGCCTTTTCATTTTTATATTGGTTATATATAAACAGAAATTTATATTTCTGATGAAATATATTTTAATTTTTTGTGCTTTTTTCTGAATCTTCTTCAGATTATGAAGTAAATATTCTATGTTTTCCTCATGAATCTTTATAATTTTAGTGTTCACATTTATGTCTATAATTTATCTCTATTAACTTCTTAGTAAAAAATTAAGTAGTAGTAAATTTTTGGTAGTAAAATACACATTTTTTTCATACAGGCATTCATTTTTTAAATAATTGTTTATGAAAAGAACATTAAATTTTATGAGTACTTTTGACAAACACTTAAGTTACTTTATATTTGTAATTCCATTGATGAGCTATCTAGTTCAATGCTATGAGCCTATATGTCTATCATTATGACAATACCACTATACTGTTTACTGAAGTTTTATAGTAAACCTCAAATTAAATAAGACTCACTTTGAACATTCTTATCCCTTTTAAAGTTAGTTTCTTTACGTTTTTTAGATTCACAACTCTCCCATGCCCTTACAAACATAATTTTTAGTTGATCTGAATTCTTATGATCCATGACCTTAAACAGAAGTGGAATTTCAGACATGGATTTCTTGAAAAAAGCACAGAAATGCACACTACAAATAAAAGTCTGGTAAAAATTCAACTACATTAAGGTGGAACTTATTAGAAGTTGCTGTAAGGAGAGCAATAAGATAGACTCATCTAATGAGGATCATGTACACAAACACTAGGCGATATAGAATGAATAGCTTGTAGCAGTATCTTTTAGAACATAGAATTTGCATCCCTTTATTGTTTGTGTGTGTGTCTTTTGGTCTAGTCACTGAGTTGTACACCTGAAATTAATATAATAATGTATGTCAACTGTTACTGAGAAATACAAAATTATTTAAAGTAAAAATGAATGATTTGGAATTCATCCAGACACTATTGCTAATAGAATAAAAAAAACTAATGTTGGCGTGTTCATACAATTGGATAAAATTCAGCAAAAAATGAACTATACCCAATTAAATCAACATGGATAAATTTTAAAATATAATGCTATAAAGAACTGGGAATTCACAGAATGCCATATCTTATATAATTGTTACTTCATTTGAAAATATTAAAACCAAGCAAAGTTATACTAAAGGCATGCATAGAGCATGCATAAGCAGATATTTAATGTTTACATAAAATTTAAACATCTAATAAAATGTGCAAAGAACAAAAACAAGGCATGGATAAACATATATTTAATATTATATAATAATGTTATATAACTTACATTATTATATAATGTTATATAATAACATTGTTTATAAAAATAATGTAAAATTTCAACCACATATTTTTATTGATAAAAATAGGAAGTGCAGTACTTAAGAAGTCTATCATTAAGGTGGAAGAGAGCTAATGTCCACAGTGTACTGGTTGGAGGACAATGTAGTGAAGGCTTTCCAAGAATAAGTTGGCAATTATTATCAACTCATTTTCATTTTACCTTCTCCTACAAATTCTGCTCCTAAGTTTTTATCTTAAAAACAATTCAGATATAAAAATGTGTTTATTAACAAGCAAACACACTGTACTTTTACTTAAAATGCCAATAAAAAGATGTATATTATATGTTCATCATTTTGTTTGGTGATCAGATCATTATATGATAGAATGTGACTGTTAAAACAAAGTGAAAGTGGTACCCTGTAATAGAAAATGTTGGTTGATACTATTTCAGAGAATCTTAAACTTCAGGAGATTTAAAATTCTTACAAATCCATATTGTATAGTACATTGCTTTCATTTTCTTTTTAAATTTAATCTTTATTGTATTTTTCATTACCATTTAGTCTCCTTATACTCCATTCCTTCCATCGTCAATCACTGTACTATTGTTCATGTCAATAAGTCAGGTTTTTTGTTCAATCCCTCCATTTTAGGCCCCCATCTTAATGGCTGTCTGCTCTCCACCTATGATCTGTCTCTGTTTTGATTGTTAGTTCAGTTAATTCATTAGGTTCTACATATGAGTTAAATCTTATGATATTTGTCTTTCTCCAACTGTCTTATTTCACTTGGCATAATGATATCCAGGTTCATCCTTACTGTCATATTGTTGCAAAGGGTAAAATTTTCTTCTTTTTCATGGCTGAGTAGAATTCCGTTGTGTACATGTCTCATAGTTGTTTTATCCACTCATCTACTGATGGACACTTGGGTTGCTTCTAAATCTTGGCAATTGTAAATAATGCTGCAATGATCATAGCTTATGATCTTTCAAATTAGTGTTTTGGTTTTTTTCAGATACATTCCCAGAAGTGGGATTACTGGGTTGAAAGGCAGATCCATTTTTAACTTTTTGAGAAAAAGGTACCCCCATACTGCTTTCCACAGTGGCTACACTAGTCTGCATTTCCACCAACAGTGCAAAAGGGTTTCCTTTTCTCCACATCCTCACCAGCACTTGTTTGTTGATTTATTGATGATAGCCATTCTGATAGGTGTGAGATGGTAACTCATTGTGGTTTTAATTTGCATCTCTCTGATGATTAGTGATGTTGAGCGTCTTTTCATATGTCTATGGGCCATCCATATGTCATCTTTGGAGAAGGATCTATTCAGATCCTTTGTTCATTTTTTAATTGGATTGTTTGTGTTTTTGGTATAGAGTTTCACAAGTTCTTTATAAATTTTGGATATTAACCCCTTATCTGATGTATCAGAGAATATGTTCTCCCATTCAGTGTGTTGTCATTTTATTTCATTGATGGTTCCTTCACTGTGAAAAAACTTTTTACTTTGTTGTAGTACGATTTGTTAATTTTTCCTTTTGTTTCCCTTACTTGTGGAGATGTATCTGATAAAAAAATGCTACAAGCAATGTCCAAAATTTTCCTGCCTATGTTTTCCTCTAGGATTTTTATGATTTCAGGTCCAACAGTTAAGTCTTTGATCAATTTTGAATTTATTCTTGTGTATGGTGTAAGAAGGCAGTTTAGTTTCATTTTTCTGCATATATCTATCCAATTTTCCCTATACCATTTATTGAAGCTTTCATTTCATTTACTAAAGAGCTGATCTCACTCAAGAATTAGTAATTTATGATTATATAATTATGAATAAAGTTGCTATGAATATTCTTGTGTAATTAGTTTACGAACATATGCTTTAATTCTTCTTGAGTAAGTGTATATAAAGATAACCTCATTATCACTGGTCACATACATATTTAACTTTATTATTTTTTTTTCCAGGTTACTTTTTAATTCTTTAATTTTTTATTGTTGTTCTAGTACAGTTGTTTCCATTTGCCTGCCATGACTCTCCCCCACCCCACTCATCCCACCTCCCACCCTCAATACTATCCCACTTGGGCTTTGTCCATGGGTCCTTTATACATGATCCTTGATGACTCTTTCTTTGTAGATATATATTTAACTTTATTAAAAATTGCTATGCAGCCCTGAACACATGGCTCAGTTGGTTGGAACATCATTCTGTACACCAAAGGGTAGTGAGTTCAATTCCTGGTCATGGGACATACTTAGATTTTGGGTTCAATCCTGGATCAGAGCATGTATGGGAGGCAACTGATCAATGTTTCTTTCTCACATCAAAGTTTCTCTCTTTCTCTTTTTCTCTTTTTCTCTTTTCTCTCTCTTTCTCTCCCTTCCTCTTTCTTTAAAATCAATAAACATATCCTCTCATGAGGCTTACAAAAAAAGAAAGAAAAATATCCTTTAAAAAACAAAAATTTAAAAAAATAAATAAAATATAAGAATCCTGACTCCCCAATTCAAAAGAAACCTATACACTTCAATGTTCATACCTGTGCTCTATATAGTAACCAAATTCTGGAAACAGCCTAAGTGTCCATCAGTAAATTAGTGGATGAAAAAACTGTGGTACATTTACACAATGAAATACTACACAGCAGAAAGAAAGAAGGAACTCCTTTTCTCAACAGCATGGATGGAACTGGAGAGCATTCCAGGCAGTGAAAGACAAACACAATATGATCTCACCTATAACTGGAACCTAATCAACAAAAGAACCAAGAGAGAAAAATAGAATCAGAGGCATGGAAATAAATAACAAATTGACAGTGACCAGAGGGGCCAGACAGGGGGATAATGAGGGAAAGGGGCAAGCAAAGGGACATGAATAGTGGGTCAGAGGAGGTAGAGGAGGGTAGAAGAGGGAAAATGGCGATTGAAGGAGGCTTGAATTAGGGTGGTGAACACACAATACAATATACAGATTATGCATTATAGAATTGTATACCTGAAACCTATATAACTTTATTAACTACTGTCACACAAATAAATTCAAATAAAAATGTTTGCACAAAATATCTAGAATGGCAAATGATCTATTTGCTATCCTCTAACAGAATGTAAAAATTCAGTCATGAGGAATCATTCTTCTGGTATACAAATAGACATAAGGACTATCTCAAATAATGCTATTACTAGTTCCAGAAATGTGAGATCGGTGAATATATTATGAAATAAAGAAACTAAAGGAAGATAGTTTATTTTTTTATTTATTGATTTTAGGGAGAAAGAAAGAGGAAAAGAGAGACAGAGAGAGATGGATTTGTTTCACTTATTTATGCTTTCATTGGTTGATTCTTGTATGTGCCCTGACCAGAGATCAACCCCATAACCTTGGTGTGTGGGGACGACACTAACCAGCTGGGCTAGCTGGTCAGGGCTGGAGGAGGCAATTTGTAAAACCATTTTATTGTTAACTAGTCATCTTGAGCTACCCTGGTCATTTTGGGAATAATTTATCAATATACTAGAATTGAAAAAATCAGGTTTCACTTGCTCTAAGGGAAGGTTTCACTTGCTCTAGGCTCACAGATTAAAAGAAGGGAGGTTTTCATTTTGTATCTCGAATTTCTAGTTACAGTGTCTGCTGTTCACTACCAGGAAAGCTGGGGGAGAAAAGCGGAAAAGAATGCCTCATGTCATGGTAAATGCAGAACTAAACAGCTCCTGATACATTTTATGGATTCAATAAAACAGTGGAATTAATCTGAGACGTAGTTTAGATGGTCACTTCTAATGTTGAACATTAAAAAAATATTATTGAAATTCATAAACCTATATCTAATTATGAAGTAACCTAGGTGTGGTGAAATAAAAGATAACAACATTGATATCTTTTCACCTCCTCTAACAATTACAGGAGCTGTTTTAGTTTATCTCAAAGAGAGAAGTTCTGAAAATAATAAAAATGATCCATAATAGAATAAAGTAGTATGTAGTATGCATTCAAATGATCAAGAGTTATGAGTCGTTTATTTTAAATGCTTATTGGTGATCAGGGAAATGCATAATGTACGTTGTAATCTATTTTTCAGTTTACTTATATGAATTGGAATGAGTAAGATGGCATTGTTGACTACAAAACCAGATGCAGCAGCCTTTCACAGGAAAGAGCTATACTGAGGGAATAGGCTAAGTAGTCTAGAAGTTCAATAAATGCTTATAATGCATTATGGTGCTATCAAGTAAGGTAGCTTCATTCTGTTAATGCAGCATCTAAAAGTGCCTAGCTCTCTCCTTGGGCACTAGAAGTAACTGGCTCAATAAAATTTAAGAGCAACAATATCAGAAGGAGAGCACAATACCTCAGAGTTTTATAAAAGTAGAGCCATCATCATTACTGAGTATTAAATTGAGAACTCAACAGTCTAACTATATTCTTTTCTTTTGGTCTTATAACCATGCATGAGGATATTTGAAAATTTCACGAGTAAATATTGGAAAACATGATCTTATGGTAACAATGTCTGAGAAAACGTGAATATTAAAGAAATGCTGATGGGTTGAATCACAGAGTGTTAGAAGTAAACATAATAATGTTTCTCATTAAGAGACTTCACACTTGGTTAAAAAGAGTTTTAAATAGGTGGACCTCATAATAAATGCTCTACTTGTTCTTTTAGATATGTTATCTTCTCCCATCCCCCTTTATTTCTATTATAAAATACAAGGTAAAGTTTTTATAACCCTTTCTTTACTTTCAAGAACAAGTATTGGAAGACCATCTAAGTGCAATTTGTGAAATTCTATCTGCAACCCAAGAGAATAAAGTCTCAAAACAACTGAAGAGTATATTCTAACACATGAACTGTGAGAATTTCAACAGAAAGAGATGATCTTCCTGTATTTTATACTTAAATCCTTTTGGCATGCTGGGAGAATTGCATAAAAGCCTATGAGGCTGGAAGCAATAATTTGACATAGGAAGTACAGATTTAGGGAAAGAGATTGGTCTAAAAACTGAATTTTAACTGTAAAAATGCCTGAAATATCAGATACATTATTCTACAAATAATGAAGTCATTATTTTTAAGCAGGTAGTAGAATTTCCAAACATATTTATTTTCAGAAAGATAACTTTAAACAGAAAATGAGTATAAAAAGAAAAGAATTAAAAAAAAATATCCAGGGATATGAGGTCTGTCCAAAAAGTATTCAGCCACATATCTATGAAAAATAGAAACACTTATTGAAGATACAAGATACAAGCAACATTGTGCGTAGGACAATGGTACCTCATTCCCCTTCAAAGTAGGCTGATCATTGATTGCCACCCATGCGTGATCACCATTCTTAGGAGTTCTGCTTGTTGCAGGCCTTCTAGAACTTGGATCACTTTCAACAGATTTTCAACCATCTTTGAAGTGTTTGTGCCTACTTCTCTTTGTGATGCCCTCATTGTATTGTCTCTGAAGGCCTTCTGAATCATCCAAATAATTTCTGTGGAGGAATGTTGATGTTCAAAGAACATGTATGAATGACCCACAGACATGGACAGCAGCCTGGGAATTGACTGTGGCATTGGCAGGGTGTGGGATGGTTGTAAAAGAGCAAAGAGTGGGGGGAAGAGTTCTATTCTAATTCTAATAGAATAAAAATAAAAATGATTAAAACAGAAAATAAACAATTGTCAAGTTAAATAAAAGAAAACAAAGAAATTTGATGCAGATCCATTGCTCTACTCAGTCATTTTGAATGGGATGGTCACACAGTACACATGCTCACTCAATGGCATCTACTGCCCCCACCTACTACTATAAGGGACGTTGTCATTGTTGGCACATGTACATTCCTGTCCACTTTCCTTGGCTGCCAGGTTACATCAATGTCGTGCAAACCATGCTTGTTACATTAACAATAGTTAGCCTTTTTCCAGAGCTCAATATAAATCATCATAAGTAGGAGCAGGACAAAGAAATAGACTGTTTGAATTGAAAGCCATATGGAGATAAACACATTAGATTGCTATCTTGTAATGGAGTGGTGAAAGAGATGGAATGGTAGAAGCTTATCCTCTGATTTTTGCTTGGGTGAACAAATAGATGGTGGTGGCCTGGCACTATATAGAAAATACAGAAGAGAAAGATAGCAAATTTAACTTTAGACTTGTTCCTTGAAGTCATTTACAGCATTATGTGATATGTACTATTTAGAAAGAGCTGATCAATGTACATTTAATTTGGTTCTAGAAGTTTTGTGGTTTGAAGGTACAGATTTGGGTGTCATTTGAATAGAGATTTTGTTGGAGGTGTCAGTGGATGAGAACATAAAGTAAGAGTATGGACAGTTACGAATGTGAGAACTGAAAGTTGAGCTGTGGACAGTAACCACATAGAAAATGAAACCTAAAATATTTAAGAAGGAAGCACATGGAAATAGCACAGAAGTTTTCTGAGGGGCCACATAGGAGAGGCCCTGAGACTAGATCTTCGGAATACAAGTTTAGGAAAATACTCATACACTGAAATTCAAGTTTCAGCATAGTAGCAAACAAAAGTCAGTTTGTGTTAGGTGAAGGTGAAAAAATGAGAGCCAAGAACAGAGGTCATCCTTCCACTAAATTTGAAGGTAAAGAGAAGGCAAGATAAGTTGCAGTAACCTTCTGAGAGACAGAATCTAATGAGTTACTTGAAAAATAAGGGGAAATAATGATGAAAAGATAAAGATTAAAGGTACAAGTAAGAGAGAAAGTCAGCAATAAAGTA
Source organism: Sturnira hondurensis (assembly GCF_014824575.4). Lineage (NCBI taxonomy): Eukaryota > Metazoa > Chordata > Mammalia > Chiroptera > Phyllostomidae > Sturnira > Sturnira hondurensis. Next base: position 3,155,909 of record NW_028088915.1, read on the forward strand.
ACAAAAGTTCTGGTTAAATCAACAAAATGGATGTTGCATTGGAAAGAAAATTATCAGGAAGGTTGGGTATTGGTGTCAGTTTCCCACACTGTGGATGGGAGTTATAACACTGGGAGTAAGAACAGTATAGTCTCACCTATGTATTCGCATTTTATTCTGACTATAGAACCTATACTACCATGAGATGGGGCTTCTCTCTTTTCTTTATTTCATAGAGCAAACAGATCTGCATGTTATAAACCCTGCCAGCCAGATAAGAAATGTCCACCCTTAAGGTCAGGGATCTGGCATTTATATAGAACACTGAAAAGTCTGAATGCCCAGACATCTGCATATAGACTTTCCATTGGTCTTTCCTTTACATTAGCTTTTACAGTGGTTTTTGGTCTTTGAATACATGGGGATCAATATACAAATTTATGAATAGAAAACCAACTAATACTATACTTTATAAAAGATTTAAGAGATTTTCAAAGGTAATTGTTTATAGGAGTCTCAAATTTGCTGGCAAACCTAGTACAAGTAACATGCCATTCTACTGTAAATAAATCAAAGTAGGTCAGGTTATCTGAACCCAGAAAAAGGATATAACACAGATCATCCTCACAGACTGAGGACAAAAAGAAGTAAACCACACCATTTATTGTCTCTCTAAGTTTTTATTAACTCAAAGACCAATCATTTCCAAGCTTAAGGACTCCCCAGTGTGGTGCCAATTTCACATCTTGCCTGTTCCCATGTTCTTATCTCTTATTGTTCTCTTCCTTACTAACTTACTCCGGCCACCCTGGCCTTCTACTGCCTCTAATGTGCCCAAATCACTTATACACCCCTAGAGCTTTAGCACTGCCTGTCCCCTTAGGTTTGTATGTGACTTGTATCTTTAAATATTAACTTCAGGCCTTAGTTTAAATATTAAACCCTCTAAACCAAGCTAACTCTTCAGCCCTCATCACTATATTTTTATGCTTATATTCTTGGTTGAATTATTATTATCTATTATAATCTTTTAATTTCACTGTTTATTTTTTGTCTCAACTGAGGAAAGACAAAGACTTACGTATCCTGTGGATTATGTATCCTCAGCATCTAAACAATTGATTGTTTGCATAATAGGTGGGCATGCACTATACTATTTATGCATAGTATATATTACGCTATGCATAAATATGAAGTATGTTATGCATAAAATATAGCACTATCAGAAGAACAGAAGTCATAATTATAAAATATAATGCAGAGTTATCATGGGTCCTAGAAATTAAAAGTATAAATGGAAAGCATATGGATAAACTCATCAGGACTAGGAATAAAATTGGAAATGATAGATAAAATAAGATGCATATCTTTAGTTAATTAAGAATAGCGTCCCTAAATTATGAGTGCTCAAAAGAGTAGAATATGAAACCTTAAGGATTTATGTGAGAAGCATTGTGATGATTTTAGTTATAGTTAACTGTCTTCCATCTTACTAATGGGCCCACTTATCCCTCCCCAGTGCTAATGGAATTCTGTGGCTACAACCCAGCATTCCTGCAACTCATATTTTTCAGGTAGGAAAATTAAACACTTATCTGATACAGCAATCTGACAATGAGCAAATGAGAGTTTGTTATGCCTAGAACTTCATTTTTTATCACACACTGGTGTCTGTTTACTCGTAAGAAATAAGGATTTTGCTAAAAAGAGGAGAGGAAATAGGGTCCATAGAGATGCTTCTTCCTTCTAAGTGCCACATACCCCATTTTATGGTTTTATTTCATCAAAGGCTCCATATCTAAGCTATGGAAAAAGCGACAAAATGAGAGCTAGGTCAGCTATTGCTCAATTTTATCATTATCGCTTCCGCATTTAAATTTGATAGTATGCTTTCAGAATGGCACTTTGTAAAGCATAATATAACGGCACCTCGGTTACAAAATATAATGATGTATCAGTATGCTATCAGCTTCCTTGTGCTGAGGTTTTCTTTTTTATTGTAATGTATACCATATATGCAGACAAATATGTACAGTTTGAATAAGATTTTTAAAGCAAACAGCCATATAACCAACAGTCAGAACAAGAAAAAAATAAACACTACAAACACCCAATAGCTTCTCCTGTGAGCTTTTTCTTTTGCATTTCTTGTTTCTCTACTACAGATAAATACCACATTGATTTTTATGATCCATTCATTGACCTTTTTGGAGAGTTTTAAATCCTTCTATATATCCTCATATAATATAAGTTAACATGGCCATTTAGATATCTTCATATAAATGAGAAAATTTATTTTTTATCTTTTTTAAGAAAATTTATTTTTTAGAGCAGTTTTAGGTTCTTAGCAAAATAACGAGGGAGGTAAAAAGATATCCCATCTACCTTCTGCCCCCACACTTGCACACCTCCTCCATTGTCAACATCCACTCCAGAGTTGACTTCTCCTATAATTTATGAACCTTCATTGACACATAGTAATCACCCAAGTCCATCATCTATGCTAAGGGTTACTCATGGTGTTGTACACTCTGTGGTTTTGGACAAAAATATAATGACATATATTAATAATTGTAGTATCAAGCAAAGCATTTTCACTGCCCTAAAAATCCTGTGTGCTCCACCAATTTATTCTGTCCATCAACCCCTTCCCCCAGCCACTAATCTTTTTTACTGTTTTTGTAGTTTTGTCTTTTCCACAATGCCATAGAGTAGAATCATATAGTATGTACCTTTTCCAGATTGGCTTCATTTCCTTAGTGTACTGCATTTGAGTTTCCTCATGTCTTTTCATGGTTTGATAGTTCATTTTATTATAGCACTGGAAAAAATTGCATTGTTAGGATGTACCACAGTTTATTTATTCATTCACCAACTGAAAAGCATCTTGATTTTTTTCAAGTTCCAGCAATTATGAATAAAACTTCCATTAATATTCCTGAGAAAGGTTTTGTGTGGATATAGGTTTTGAATACATTTGAAAAAATACCAAGTAACACAATTTCTAGGTCATATAGTAAGAATATGTTCAGTTTTGTAAGAAACCACCAAATTATTTTCCAAAGTGGCAGTACCATTTTGCGTTCCCACCAGCAGTTAGTGAGAGTCCCCATTGCTTCACATCTTTGGCCACATTTATTGTTGTCAATGTTTCAGATTTGGGTCATTCTAATATGTATGTAGTGGTATCTCATTGTTGTTTAAATCTGCACCTACCTAATGGCTTATAGCGTGAAGCATCTTATCTTGTGCTTATACGGCATCTGTATATCATTTTTAGTAAGGTATCTATTAAGATCTTCAGCCCATTTTAAAATCAGAATGTTGTTTTATTATCGTTCTGTTTTAAGACTTCTCTGCCTATTTTGGATAACAGTCCTTGGTCATCTTTTGAAAATATTTTCAGAGTTCCAGCCAAGATGGAGGCATAGGTAGAAGTCCTTTGCTTCTTCACACAACCAAAAAGAGGATAACAACCAATCTAAAATCAATAAACATCCAAAATCATCAGAAAATCAAATTGCACGAAATTTTGACAACCAAGGAATTAAAGAAAAAAATCACCAAAAAACCAGATGAGTAAGGTGGACCATGCAGGCTGACTCAGAGCTGGGCAGGAGGGACTGACTTAAGGGGAAAACTGAGACTCAGAGCTGACTGTGGGCTAAGGCTAGGGTTGCCCAGTGAGAGATACTTCCAGTCTGACAGAGTCTATTGGAAAGTGCACTAGAGACCAGCAGGTGAGCTGCAATGTTCCCTCTCTGGCCCCTCCCACACAGGCAGCGCAGCAAACAGGGTGCCTTGCCTGGGTGAATAACTAAGGCCCCACCCCCTTACAACAACCTATCAACTGCACCAAGATAAAGAAATATGGCCCAAGTGAAAGAACACAGCAAAACCTCGGAAAGGGAACCAAGTGGTACAGAGATTGCCAACCTATCTAATGGAGAATTTAAAGCCCTGGTAATCAAATTGCTCACAGAACTGATTGAGCTGAGTCAAAAAGTGAAAGAACAAAAGAAAGCTACCCAAAATGAAATAAAGCAAAATGTTCAGGGAACCAACAGTGACAAGAAGAAAACCAGGATTCAAACAAGGATGTAGAACAAAAGAAAGAAAGAAATATCCAACTGGATCAGAATGAAGAAACAAGACTCCAGAAAAATAAAGAGAGGCTGAGGATTCTCTGGGACAACTTGAAACCTTCCAATATCCAAACTATAGGGGTGCCAGAAGGAGAAGAACAGTAGCAAGAAGTTGAAAACTTATTTCAGCAATAATTAAGAAAAACTTCTCTAATCTGGCAAAGAAAATAGATTTCCAGGAAGTCCAGGAAGTAAAGGGAAGTCCCCTGCCTTCCCTTTAGTTAGGATATTCTAAGGAATATATTGCTGAATATCCTTTCTACAATGATTTTTGCAGCAGATTAAATTCTCCTTTTAAATCCCAATAATAATCTGAGAAGAATTGTGTGGCATTTAGAAGATGTTAAAGAAGTGGAAACCATAATTCTCAGGAGCCTGTTGCAGCCAGATGTGGGCGGAGTGAGGTTCCTGACTGCTCATGAGCACTTGGAAACTACCTCAGCCTTGCAGACTGAGGCAGCTAGTGAGAACTTCTCTCTCAGCTTTGCTTTCTGTTTTTGTTTTTTTTTTTTTGTTTTGAGAAATGTAAAAACTTTGCAGCATGCTTTGAAACCTATCTGCTTTAGTGTTTTTGGTTGATATCTTAGTGGCTGGATTCTCTGCCCACTATCACATAACCTTCAGAGGAAACTTCCCTGAGTTTCCTCCAACTCTTCCAAAATCTTTTAAGTCCCTATTTCGCCATTAAACCCTTAAAACTCAAAACGTGATTTGCCTGTTCTCTTCCTGACAGAACAATGATTTTTCCAGGCCCTCACAAGGATGGATAAAATCTTTCAAGGGCCCTATTTAATTCACGTTAAGATACACCCAATTCTCATATTTCCTCATGCTAGCTATTAGCCAGACCTTGCATCAGAGTATCAAATGCCTCTCAGCTCTGAACGTGCTCATCTAGGTGCCCCAGACACCACCAGGAATACATCCTGCAAACTATTGATACTCTTCTCAGACTTTCAGTGGGATGCAATGATGTGTAATGGGGAGACAGCAAAGAAGGGGGGGTTCATTTTTCCTCTGATGGTGATTTTCAGAAGGCAGACATGGTCGGGTGACTGAGAGCGCCTGTCAGTGGCTGAGTGCCCCGGCAGCACTGGTGGAGTTAGAGCAGCACCAGAGTGAGTACCGCTTCCCATGTCTTAGACAGGCCACCAGTGTGTTTCCTAAATCAGGGCTGTAACTTGGGTACAGGGAGTGCGGCACAGGTTCCCGGGCTCCAAGGGCAGTGGTAGCTTCATGATTTGAAGATTATAAAATATTTCGGAAAATTGTGCGTTAAACAAAAATAATGAATACCTGATGGACATTTAGAAAATAGTGTAAACATCTGGAGGTAAACATGGCTAATATCTACTTAAAAATGACACATCAGACAGGGAGTCAACCCATAAACTTCAAGTGTTATACTTAGCATATGATATCTATTCATGGTACCCAGGTGGGAACCTTAACCATTAAAGTTGTGTAAATAACTCATTGTTTTGGTTCATTTTCAATCAACCTTATGTTTTTTTCCTGACTGTCCCATGCATGTCTGTGTATTGAAAGGGACTGCTAGTAACTGGTCCAGCAAATAAGTGCCATTGTTCATGTTTTCCAATACAAATGGATAAAATGTCACCTTAATATCATTCACGAACACAGGGATTCTGGTTAAAACGAACCAGTTCTATGTAGGAGACTTCTCTGTGTGGTGTGGGCCCAGCTCCCACTGGGAGATGCACAGGACCCATGCCCACAAACAGGTTCTCCCTTGGGGAATCAGGCCTGCTCTGTACCTAGGCCGCTTTGAGTCTTGCTTTTTGCTAAAAACTCCCTCACCTGGATTTGTGGCAAACATGTACTGCTAAGTAACTTCCTAAAAACCATGCTAAAACTTCTTAGGATCAGTGTAACCGGTCAAGCACTTTTACCCTTTTCATTTGCAAATATCCCTCTTCTGTGATGTGATTAGAAGCACTGGCTCCTTTGTTTTCTGTGGAAGACAACCACCTAAAGCAACCCGTGCATAGTAAATGAGGGCCATCACTTAATGTGCGGAGAAACCGGATAAAGGCCAGTCACAGCAAGGGCCTCTGCTTTCGCTCCCCCTGAAAGAAAAGCCATGCCCACCCTTTCCCTCCACAGGACTCTGTAGTCCATGTGAATGTCTCATTTCATTCACGTTGACGTGGACACTGTGGACCGGTGTCTGCATCAGTTCTATGACCAGGATCTCCTTTCTATGGGCTGTCAAACATCAGAATTCTGTTGCTGAAGTACTGAGGGACAGACCCTAGACCCAGATAAATTCATAATCTCGGTGTCTCTATAGGGTGAGCCAAAAATTTCTATCTTGGCAAAACTCTGACCTCGACATAAGTAATTTCTTCAGAAGTTAATAGAAAGCAATTGAAATAATGGATTAAATTTCCTTTAATATGAAACCACTTTTTAAAAAATGTTAGTGGATGAGGAAATGCAGGATAAAAAATACAACTCTTTACTATAGAGCTGCTACTGGTCCATGCTGGCGTTTTTCCATGCAGTGCTAATTATACTTGCTATGCCAATTAGTCTTCTGTCTAGCCATTGTTATTATTCTTCCCATTATTTTAATAGTTAGTGACAAAGTAATGAATGCATTATGGAAATTTATTTAAAAAACATAGAAGAATACTTTTAAATACTATTTTTTAATCTGTGAGACATAATATATCAATAAATATGTCAAATTAATTAATCTGGATTGACCTGTGCCATGAAGTTTGAAGTTGAAATTCAGTGTATCTTTAAAAACATTTTCCCTACCTATATGGTTTAAAATATGGCAATGATTAGCAAGCATCCTTGGCTCCATCACCCCACCTACACTAGAGCAAAACTAGTTTCTCAGTGAGGTCAGATTGACCTGGTAAAGGTTACCTGCCAATAAATGAGCATTTAGGAAAGAAGAACAAGAAAGTCACAGACAACGATCCAGGCACAGGCCCTTTGCCTGTCAAACAAGGAGAAACAAGGATTTAAAAATAAAACACACATCACGTAAGTTCAAGAACTCCTGTTGTGCTAAGAGAATTTGAAGCCTGGAAATAGGAGATGCTTAAGCATCTAGGATGAAAATAAAAGTTCTGACCCAAGATCATTAGCGTGACACTTAACCCATGACCTGAGCTCCCATAGGTTATGGCATTCAGTTTAACCAGGGCTAGAAGGGCAATGCAAGGCCAGAGGAAATGACACTCATTCCGTTTAAACATAATTTAATTCTCTGAAGACTCTTTTGATAGGTTCTTGGATTCAACATCATAGAGCACTCTGACTGAATGGTGTTATTTTGGGAAAATAAAATTGCTGCTGTTACTATTTCCTGTATAAATTCAAGGATCTAAGGAACCAAGTAAGGTGCCTTTGGCCCTTCCATCATGTAGTCTAAACTCAATGTATGGATGAAGTTAGTGAACAGTTCTAAAATAGTCTTTGTTTATGTGTTTTCAGATATGCTACCAGCATCCATGTTGTATTAAAATAATCTAGCATGTTGTATATATTTCTACCCTAATAAATAGACCTAGTGTCAGACTGCCTTTTAAAACCATTTCCATTATCACTACCTCAAGTTCTTCATCTCGTTCAAAGCATATTGGAAAGGTACAAAAGGAACTTGAGCACTTAGTAAGTGCAAAGTGCATCCTGAATGAGCAAACTGTGTGGGTGAATTCAAATGGGTCCCGAATTCTTTATAAAATATCACCACTATCATCTGTCTTCATAAATTCTTTATAAAGCAGTATGATCTGAGATAAACTAACTACTCATAGGCACAAAGCAAAGTTTGTTAGCCAGCTGTCACCTATAACAGAGAAATGTTAGAATCTTGTACTTTGTAGAGAAATATTTTACTTGGAATCAGGAGTAGAAGCTCTATTATTGATAGTTTGACATGCTGTAATTTAATAAATGTAGATTCCACAGGTTAAAAGATAATGAAAACAAGAATCATCCCAAGAATGGGATATAGTGCTGACAAGATATGGGGTATGCTTCCTACCTCAGTTTTAAGATTAATCCCAGACATTTTCATACTTACATTGAGATAAAATTCATTAATCTTGAAGGTACAATTCATTGAGTTCTAGAAAATGTATACATTCACTAACACCATAATTAAGCTATAAAATATTCACTACATAAAATTTCCTTATGTAGTTTTCCAGTCAAAGCCCACAGCTACTACACTAGACCATAAGCATTCTGATTTCTATCACCATAGTTTTACTAGCTGTACAATTCATACAAATGTATTTTATTGTGTATATACCTCTATGTCTGGTTTCTTTTGCAAAATATAGTTGTTTGAGAACCATCCTTGTTGTTAAATGTATCAATATTTGTTTCTCTTTATTGCCAAGTAATATATTTCATTATATAAATATTCCCTGTTTTACCTACCCATTTTATCAGTGGCAACAAATGGCATGATGTGGGATTTCACCCCAGTTTTAAGCTAACAAATTATCCTGCCACAGTTTCACAAACACTGAAAAGACATGAGATTCTGGGGTCAGAGATAAAGGACATTACTACACTGCAAAAACAAGAAGCAGTGTGAAATTTACATTTGCATCCGTTTCCAGGGAGTTACCTCCAGATCTCATGCACATGACCTGGAGGTGGGTCCAGGTGGATTCTGTACTTACAGTAGGTCTGTGTCACAACTAGGGATCTCCCACTTAGGAACCCCTGGTCTTTAAGATTCTGTGGTAACTTTCCCTATCTTTGCCTTAAAGATATCTTATTTTTATTTTTCTAAACAGGACACAGAAGTCTATTTTCTGCCCCATCCAGAACAAAAGTCATTATAAGACAGGTAGAAAAGCCATATAGAAAAGTCTCTCAATACCTGGTAATTTACACTTCAGTTGTTTCCAGTTCTGGAGTATTACATAAATACTCTAGGAGGGTCCATATAATCAATCATGTCATATGTAAATTAAAAGTTTTATTTTTTCTTTAAAAATTGTATTTCCTCCTTTATTTTTTCCTTAATTAATGTATTACAATGACAAAGAACAATATTAAATAGGTATAAAATTGACTTTTCATAGTTTAGTTTTTAATCTTGGAATAAACATATTTAATAATTCACCACATATGGTCTTGGCTGTAGGTTATTCAAATATGTACTTTATTGCTGGAGAAAAATTCTTCTATCCTTAGATTGCTTCATATATTTATGAAGAATAGATGTTGAATTATGTCAAATGCATTTTAGGAATCCATTAAAATGATTACATACCTAGAACTTTTATTTTATTAATGTGAATTACAGTGATTAATTTTTGAATGTTAAACCTGTTAATTTAAAAAAACAGACTTAACATTATATATTATCTATTGCTTATATTGCTGATTTAAATACTATTATTTTTAAGTATTTTTTACAGTTATTTTATTGATGGTTGTTCATTTTTAATTTCATTTTCTTGTAATATCTATGCCTGATTTGTCATCAGAAAAAACTGTGACCTCGAAAAAGTTCTGAGAACTGTTCCCTCTTCTTTAATTTCTGAAAACATTTCTTTTTTCCCAATTTTTTTATTTAATTATGTTTCAAGTACAGTTTTCTGTCTATTACTCCCATCCCATCCCAGCCCCGTGCTCCCCCCCTCCCTCCCATTTCCACCCTTCTCAGTTGTTGTCCATGTATCCTTTATATAGGTTCCTCTAAATCCCTCCCCTATTTCCCCTGAAATTCCCTTCCCTCTCCCCTATGGTCACTGTCAGCCTGTTCTCTATTTCACTGTTTTTGGTTATATTTTGCTTGCTTGTTTGTTTTGTTGTTTAGCTTCCTGTTAAAGGTAAGATCATATGGCATTTGTCCTTCAACACCTGGCTTATTTCACTCAGCATAATGCTTTCCAGTTCCATCCATGATGTTGCAAAAGGTAGGAGCTCCTTCTTTCTTTCTGCAGCATAAAATTCCATTGTGTATATGTACCATACTTTTTTGATCCATTCATTTACTGACGGGCACCTAGGTTGCTTCCAACTCTTGGCTATTGTAAATTGTGCTGCTATGAACATTGGGGTGCATAGGTTCTTTGGGATTGGTGTTTTAGGGTTCTTAGGATACAATCCTAGCAGTGGAATTGCTGGGTCAAAAGGCAAGTTCAATTTTAGTTTTCTGAGAAAATTCCATATTGTTTTCCATAATGGTTGTACCAGTCTGCAATCCCACCAACAGTGGACCAGAGTCCCCTTTTCCCCACACCCTCTCCAACATTTGTTGTTTATTGCTTTGTTTATGATAGCCATTCTCACCAGTGTAAAGTGGTATCTCATTGTGGTTTTAATTTGCATCTCTCTGATAGCAAGTGATATTGAGCATCTCTTCATGTGTCTCTGGATCCTCTGTATGTCCTCCTTGCAGAAGTGTCTGTTCAAGTCCTTTCCCCATTTTTTAATTGGGTTAGTTGTCTTCTTAGAGTGAAGTCGTGTGAGTTCTTTGTATATTTTGGAGATTAAACCTTTGTCTGAGGTATCATTGACAAATATATTTTCCCATACAGTTGGTTGCCTTTTTATTTTAATGCTGTTTTCTTTAGCTGCACAGAAGCCCAGAGCAAGTACAAGGAAGGAAATGGCCAAGATCAGAGCAGAATTAAATGACATAGAGACTAAAAGCACAATTCTAAGGATCAATGAATCCAAGAGTTAGTTTTTTGAAAAGATAAACAAAATAGACAAGTAATACACAAGTAAAATATGTATATAAACTTTTTTTTACATATAACCTTTTTTTGAATGTGGAAAAACAATGAAGCTGAAGTCTAACTAGATCGTTGTCAGCAACACTCCACAACTTTTGACGGAAATATTCAGTCTTAGGATGAAAGTGTTTAACTTATGTGCATATAATTAATGTTTATCTGACCAGCCAACATGAAGTTGTCTCTATGTGGGAGTGAAAGATCCTGTGACCCCTCGGGTTTGCTTCTTAGGAGTCCTACTTCAGGGACTACAGATTTTTACTCTGAGGTACATTTCAAAAGACAAAAATGATTACTGAGAGACAACTGTCTCTATCCAAATGGCTTCCTTTATGGCTATTTTATTGCTCACCTGTGGCTATGAAGTTATTCTTTTCTCTCTCTTTTTTGGGGGGGTCATTTTAAAATACATGAAAAAATAAAAAGAAGGCTGTGCATCTCTTCTTTTGTGTGCCTTTACTTTCTCATCCCAGTTTCTAGATCTAGGAGAAAAGAATCTGCCCCAGTTTGCATGTAAACAGAACAAATATCTGTCTTCTCTACATAGGATGGATTCTATTTTTAAGCATAAGCCCCTTTGAAACCAATTAATACTAGGTATCTGACCTATAAAATAGATTCAGAATGCCTTATTATTTTTCTCCTTTTTGTTTTTAAAGCAACACTATTGTTTTTACATCTTTGTATCGATTCCCTGAGCAATTTTCTCATGGTATATATTGATTGAAAGAGATTTCAAAAAAGCTCTTTAACCAATGTTTTACACTAATAAGCACTTTCAGGAAACAGTGTCTTTCATACTGCTGGAGTCTAATTTATATATTTGAACTGACAATGTTAAATGTTTGTAGCCACACATGTTGGTCCTGAAGGAAAGTTACCAAATATATCTCCCTTCAGAAAAGTTGTGAAATTGTTTTAAAACCAAAACTCTGATTTACCTGCTCCTTTGTTCGAAATCTCTGCTCTTTATTTTTCTTTTGACCTCTGCATTCTTAGTCCTTTCCCACTGAGAACCTTCATCTGCGATCTTACCTTTGGGCGTCTTCCACTGTGACCTTTTGTGTGGGTAAACAGTTACACATTTAGGTTTGTTCCACCCCTGGGTCTCTGCATTTTAAAAGAAAATCTTTTAAGAGAAAAATGTAAGAACTCTGCCAAAGGGAAATTGTCTATAGAGGCCCAATTCTCAGCATCACGCTCAGTGCTGGGAAAGACATTTTGTGAAGGGGAAGCTGTTCAGGGGCCTTTCAAATTCAGACACATGTACATACATGTTGACTGCGTTGTAAGTGAAACACTTTTAAAGAAATGCTCAACTTTTTACGTTTCTTTGAGTGTTTAGTAGAGAAGAAGTTTAGGTGAGTCACTTTATTGCTCATATGATATTAGTGAATCACAAACTTTTTAAATTCTAGAGTTATTTCTAGGAGTTTTGTGATTTCTCTGTAGAGTTATATTGACATGAAGAATGCTGACTTAAGAGTTTTGTGTCTAAGTTTATATCTGCTATTGATGTCTTTATATTTCACCATTATATATATATATATATATGTACATACATATATAAAAGGTATATATACGTGTATATATATATATATATATATATAGTATTATGATCCAATCACATCTGTAAGTTCTGTATCTAGAATGCATCACTGCCACTTCCCTTTACGTAATATCCTACACCCAGCTTATTTCAAACTCCTTTGGAATTTATCTTTCACACATGGCACAATGCTATAATGAACACCATGTAACTCATCTTAGTAAATGAGACATAGTACTAAGGGTGCTTCTTGTATATTCCATCACAATTGCATACTTCTCCCTCTAACATTCCCAAAGATAACATTTTTCTTGAATTCTTTGGTCATTATTTCCACTGCATTTCTTTTTCCTTTAAATATATGCATGCATTTTTACATATAAGCATGCAAAAGTATATATACAATTAAAACTCCACTTTATTGCAAACTTGGTTTTTACACTAAAAAGTTTATTTGTGCTGATTGAGATCTTCAGTGGGCTTTATTTTCTTAGATGGCTATGACAGTCTTTCCATCTAATACGTTCTTCTTTTTCTTTTCCATTGAATTTATTGGGGTGACACTGGTTAACAAAACAATACAGGCTTCAGGGACACAATCCCACAATACATCATCTATACACTGTACTGTGTGTTCACCACCCCAAGTCAAGTCTCTGTCTATCAACATTGATTCTCCTGTGCCTTCCTCCTCCTCCACCTAACCCCTTTCCTCTCAGCAATCACCACACTATTATCTGTGTTCCTGAGTTCTCTCTCTCTCTCTCTCTATCTGTCTGTCTCTGTCTCTCTCTCTCTCTATTTGCTCAATCCGTCCACCATCTCAGCCCAGTCCCTTACCCTCCACCTCTCACAGCTATCAGCCTGCTATCTGAATCAGTCATTTTTTGCTTGTTAGTTCATTTTGATCATTAGATTCCACACATGAGTCCATGTCCTTTTGAGAGGTGCCTGGAGGTTTTCTCCCAGATGGAAGCTTTTTGACTACTCTCAGCAGTAGGATATAGCAGAAGGGATGCTCTACAATCTCTGAAGTAGGTCACAAGAACTCAGCTTTCATTCTACTCTCAATTTTAAGATGCTTGCTCAAGGGAAATCTGCAACTATGATATGAGGAAACCCAAATTAGTCCATGTAGATAGACTCATGGAGAGGCTCTTGGAGGGTAACTGAGATGATCAGATAACAGCAAGCCACAGTGGAATTTGGAATGAGCTTGCCTTTAGATAACATAACCCCCAGGATTCAAGTCTACCAACTGAGGCTGCAGATAAGCTAGAGAAGGGCTAAACCAGCTCCTCTATGCTTTGTCCAAATACTGACGCATGAAAAGCAAGAACATAATAAATGTTTGTTCTATATTACTAAGTATTAGAGTGCTATATTGTGAAACTATTTAAGTGGGATTATATATATATATATATATATATATAGAGAGAGAGAGAGAGAGAGAGAGAGAGAGAGAGAGAGAGAGTTCATTTAATATAATTACTATATATTATACAACTATTTGAATATATCAAACTTATTATGTTGGTAAATAATTTGTTTTGCTTTTTGCTCTTATATACAAAGATGCTAATGACCGTCATAAACATATCTCTAGTGTGGATATGCAGGAGTTTTTCTGGCGGTATATAAAGAGGAGTGGAATTGTTTTGGCCCAAAATATAATTTTACCCAATTTTGTCAAGTACACAACAGTATTGTACTAATTTATATTTCTACCTGCAATATGAGTCCTCATTATTCCATATCCTACTTTCAAAAAAAACTTGGTATTTAAATCTACCCGTCTCTTGATTATGAAATAGTATCACCTTTGTCTTATACTTCCCTAATCTTTCTTCTAAGATTGAGCATTGTTTTATATGATTGCATTGTGGTGGAATATACATATATATATATATATATTAAAGTATTTAAATCCATATATATATATATATATGCAGTAATATAAAAAATTCATGAATCACTTGGATATACCACATTCAACTATAAATGTTTTCTGTATATTGATTATTTCAGGTTGGTATTATTGCTACTATTAAAATATTGATATTTATATCCTAAGTTCATAATTGAAATTGACACCAAATTTTCTATTCTTAAACATAGTTATTTGCTTATGATATCGAGTCTATCTTAATATCACAATATAAATATCACAGGGATCTTGGTTTTATTTTTTCTGATATTAGTCTTATCTTTTTCTTTAATGTTTGTTATTTAACCAGTTTCACTTTTAAAAATATCTAGGCCATATTTCATTATAATATTTACAATTATGGATTTAAATACTTCAACAATTATAGATCTATTTTATTGAATCAATTCAGTGTATTAAATTTAAAGTAATTCTCCATTTGATTTCTATTCAGATTTATCTCAGTATCATTAATTTCTTTCAATAATATTTTATAATTTTTAGAAAATTAGTTTGCATCTCTTTGGTTTTATTTTTCCTGTTTTATTCTTTCTGGTGTTCTTAAGTAAAATATTTTTCTTATTTTATTTTTATACTGTACATTATTAGTGTATAGCAATAATTTTTTTGTATATTTACCTCATACCCTGCACCATTGTGAACTTATTACTTACAGTAGTATCTAGTATGCATGCATTAAATAGTATAATATTAATATATTATAGTGGACTCCTTAAGTTTGTTCATATACAAGACCATGTCCTCTTTATTTAATTTTTTTAAAGAGTTTTATTTTTAAAATAATTTTATTTATTTTTTAGAGAGAGGGGAAAGGAGGGAGAAAGAGGGACACAAACACTGATGGGTTGTCCCGTGTACACTCCCAGCTGGGGACCTGGCCCACAACCCAGGCAAGTGGCCTGACTGGGATTGAACCAGCAGACTTTCAGTTTGCCAGACAATGCCCAGTCCATTGAGGCACACTAGTCAGGGTCATCATGTCCTCTTTCAATAGAGGTATTATACTTTTACTTCTTACTTTTGAATTCCTATTCCTTTTACTTACTTTTCTTGCCTAATAGTCCTGGCTAAAATCTTTAATAAATGTTGAAAATAAGAACAGATATCCTTATCATTTTCCTGACATTAGATGGGAAGCATTCAGTTTTCACCACCAAGTGTGGTATTACATGTGGGTTTTTGGTAGATAAAGTTTATCAGTTTGAAGAAGTCTTCTTTTATATTTAATTTGCTGACTTTTTTCATCATAAAAGATGATGGATTTTGAAAATTATTCTTTGATATCTATTAAGATGATCATGTGACTTTTGTCATTTATCGGTATAGTATAATACATTAATTTATTCTAGTTGTTAGGTCAATCTTGTGATTATAAGATAAATTTAGTTGGTCATGGTATATAATCCAGTAGATGTCTTCTACATTCAATCTGTTATTATTTTTGAGGTTATTTTAATCTATATTTAAATAAGAAATTTTTATGTAGTTCATTTTTCTTCTGATGTCAGTGTCTGGTTTCCTATTAGAAGGTAATGGCAGAATAAATTGAGAAATGTTCCCTTTTCTAGTTTTTGGAAGAGTTTGTGAAAAATTGTAATACTTCATTACATGTTTCATAGAATGTACAAATCATGTAGGCCTTGGCTTTATATTGTGAGAAATTTTTTTTTTTTAAATATTTTATTTATTTATCTTTCGAGGGGAAGGGAAGGAGAGAGGGAGAGAAACATCAATGTATGGTTGCCTTTCGTGCGTCCCCTGCTGGGTGTTGGCCTGCAGGGAACTGGCCTGCAACCCAGGCATGTGCCCTGACTGGGAATCGAACCGCGATCGTCTGGTTCGCAGGTCCGCACTCAATCCACTGAGCTACACCAGCCAGGGCATATTGTGAGAAATTTTTAAAATCATTTTCTGTCTTTATGGTCTATGGAGGTTCCCTATTTCTTCTTGAGTCAGTTTTAGTAATTTTCTTGTTTCTGTTTATTCAGGCTTTCATATCTTGTCCATTATATTATCTATGATCACTTTTATTTATCTGTGGTTAATAGTTATATTCCCCTCTTCAATTTTCGAATCTAGTAATTTGGTCTTGTATCCTTTCCTATTTTTCAATTTAACTAAGTTTTGTGAACTTTGTTTATTTTTTAAAAGAACTGACTTTTGGTTTAGTTGATTTTTCTCCAGCTTGTTTATTCTCCATTTAAAAAAATCTTCTCTAATTTTTATTATTCCCTTTATTCTGCCTGCTTTAAGGATAATTTGCTCCTTTTAACCTGTTATCTTGAAGTGGAAGACATTTACTTATTTGAGAATTTTCTTTTTCTTATGCATACCTATAGATACAAAATTTCCTCTGAGCACTACTTTAGCTACATCCCATAAGTTTTGGCATATTGTATTTTCACTTTAATTTATATCAAACTATGTTTCCAATTGCTTTGATTTCTTCATTTACCCACTGGTTACTTAGGAGTGTGTTGTTTAATTTTTACAAAGTGATGAAATTCTCAATTTTTTTATTTATCATTTCTAATTTTATTTAATTGTGGTCAATAAATGCATTTTGTATGATTTAAATCATTTAAAATTCATAACACTTTGTTTAATGGCCTAACATGTAGTCTATACTGGAAAATTTTTATACGCACTTGAGACATATGTGAATTCTGCTTTATTTGGTAAAATGTTCTATAGGTTTCTGTGTGGTCTGATTGACTTAAGTGTTAGTCAAGTCTTCTGTTTTTGATCTGTCTCTTTATTCTATGCAATAGTTAAAGGGAAGTATAAAGTCTTCAACTATTACTGTTGAGTTTTTTTTCTTTTAATTCTGCTGCTTTTGCTTCATGTATTTTGAGATGCAAGTAATCTGTTATTATTTTCATATATGTTAAAAATCATTATACTTTTCTGATATTTCAACACTTTTATTATAAACTTTTTCTCTTTACCTCTAGTAATATTAATTTTATAAGTCTATTTTGTCACACACTAGCATAGCCACTCTAGCTTCTTTTGTGTTCGATATTTGCATACCTTTGTTCATCCTTTTATTTCCACCTTTTGTATTTCTTTAAAGATTTTATTTACTTTTAGAGAAAGGGGAAAGAAGGGAGAAAGAGAGGGAGAGAAACATGAATGTGAGGTTGCCTCTCCTGTGCCCCCTACCTGGGGAAATGGCCCACAGCCCAGATATTTGCCCTGACTAAGCATCGAACTGGTGACTCTTTAGTTCACAGGCCTGCGGAACCCACTGAGGTATACCAACCAGGGCCCCCTTTTGCCTTTTTTAATCTAAATTATGTTGTATGGATGTCATATTGTTGGATCTTGTCTACTGATGCAGTTTTAAATCTCTGCCTTTTGATTGAATTATTTAAAATAACATTTACTCTTTCACTGATAAAGTTAGATATACATTTGTCATTTTATTTGTTTTACATGTCTCATGCTCTTTTGTTTTTCTATTGCTCCTTTACCACTTTCTATTTGATTAGATTAATACTTTCTATTTAATTAAATTAATAATTTACTATTTAGTTTATATAATTAATGATTCAATAGTTACTATTAATACTATTAGCAATAATGCCTTTACTGATTTTTACTACATTTTTTACTTATTTTTAAAATGCTTCCTCTAGGGTTCTTTCTCTTAATATTTATTCAACACACTTATTAAATTCACCTTCAGATTTATACTCAATTTCAGTGAGATAAATAAGTATTATTCCTACATAGCTCTATCTAATTTTTTTCTTCTTTGTGCTATTTTATTGTACATACTGCTATGTTACAAAAACAAAAATGCATTGATATAATTTTGCTTTCCATAATTATAAATCTTTTAAAGAGGTAGAAAGAAGAGTATACATGTATAAATTTTTGTTATGTTAGCTTCTCATTTATCATTTCTTTTTATCTTATTTGTTCCTCAGCATTGATGTTATTTCATTTTCTTACTTAAATACAAAATTACTTTACCAACTTCCTCTGCTATTATTTGTGACTATATTAGATATCTATATGTTATGTTCTAAAAATACATTTACATACATATCATATTATATAGTTGCTTTTTAAATCCATTAAAAAGAGAAAGAGGAAGAAATATGAAATTATACTCTATTTTAATCATGCTGTACTCAAAATTACCTACATTATTACTTTTACCAGTATTACTTATGTGTGTATGTGTGTATTCATATTTTTTTCTCAGTCACCTACTTTTAGCCTAAAATAAATACTAATTTCCTTTAGTATCTATTGCAATTTGAGCCTTTTAGCAATAAGATCTGTTGGATTAATTTCTGTTTATTAACAAGGGGATGTCTTTATTTTGCCTGCATTATTAGTGTATAAAACAACTATAATACAGTTATACAATGGAATAGTCCTCAGCCATAAAAAGAAAATTTTACCCTTTGCAGCAGCATGGAGAGACTTACAGAACATTATGCTAAATGAAATAAGCCACTCCAAAAAAGACAAGTACCATATGCTTTCACTCACATGTAGAATCTAAGGAACAAACTGAACTAACAAGCAAAATAGAGACAGACTCATAGATGAAGAGCAGGATGACAGCTCTGTGGGGGAGGGAGGGTCAGAGCAAAAAAGAAAAAACTCATAGATACAGACAACAGTGTGGTGATTGCAGAGGGGGTAGGAATAGAGGCTGGAGAGAGTGTAGGGGGGATAAATAGTAATGAAAAAATAAAATAAAAATGAACTATTAAAAATAAAAATATAAAAAATCTTTCAAAAGATAATTTTGTTGGATATTAGATTCTTGGTTGACAGTTCTCTCACTCCCAGTTCTTTTAGATTATCTCCCACCACATTCTGGCTTTCATTGTTTCTGATGGAAAATTAGCTATTAATCTTATTAGGGTTCCCTTTCTTGGGATGGATCATTTTTCTTTTGCTTCTTTTAAGACTTTGTCATTGGCTTTCAATATTTTTACCAGGATGTGTCTCTGCTTAATCCCTTCGTATTTATTATTATTCTTATAGTTCACTAAGTTTCTTGTATATTAGTGTTTTTCAGCCATTATATCTTTGAATATTGTTTTCTCCTTTCACTCCTCTGCTTCTGGCACTCTCATGACATGGTGTTGGCATACTCACGTGTGTCCTACATTTCTCTGTGGCTTGATCTTTTTTTTATTTGTTTTAGCCCTCTGTTTTTCTTCAGATTACATAATCTGTATATAGTTATCTTCAAATTTTATGATTCTTCCTTTGTTAGGACAAATCAATGCTGATCTGCTTTTCAACCCCCAATTTCCAGTTTTCATTATCTCTTATTGATATTCTCTATTTGATGAGATATTGTCATTATATTATCTTTCCTTTTTTTAAAGCAAGATTATTTTTGTTCTTTTAACAAATGTGTAATGGCCGCTTTGAAGTTTTTTGTGTGCTAAATGCAACAGGCCAGCCCTATCAAAGGCAGTTTCTCTTGCCTATTTATTTGTTTTTGTTTTTCCCTATGTATGGTACACATTTTTTCAGTTTGCTATCTGGGCCACACTCTTTAGCTTTCTGCATGTTTCATAATTTTTCCTAAAAGTTGTATTTAAGATAATACATCGTAATACATTTGGATAATAATCCCCTAGGACTTGTTGCTTGTATAGTTTTTATGTGTTTTGTTGTTTGTTTGTTCATGGGTGTAGCTGGCATAGTTCAGTGAAATCTGTTTCTTCTGCAATTTAGAGCCTCTGGCATTATTCCTTAGAGGGCGTAATCTAGCACATTCTCTAACAGTCACCCTGGAATGACAAAGGTTTAACAAGATTGTCTTTGACTATTTTTCCCCTAATTTCTCTGTTAAGCTGTCTGCTGTTGTTGGTATTACACCCAGTTGTTCACCTATAGGAAGTACCAGCTTACGGTTTTATTGCTTCCAACAGGTTATGAACATAAATTGCTGCACAGTAGGATCCAATTAAATTCAGATCCCTTTGCAGGGATAGGTTTCGATACCAGTTTTTGAGACTTTTTCTAATCTGAGGGAGAGTTCTTCACTCTTACCCTGATTGATCTGTTAAATTTATTTCTCATCCATGGTTGAGCCTGTTTGTTTCATGGAGCTACAGTCTTTTCTTCATTGCTTACTATTAATATCTCCATTGTATCAACAGTGTCCCTATACTTGAAGTTCTTCACATATGGGATATTTTTCGCAAATAGAGTATTAGTTACCTTGCAGAGGACTTTAGAGCTGTGTGTTCTTATGGCCGGCCTCTTCCTCTGGGTTAGGTAGTTGTACCACCTCTCCCGAGCTGGGATGAAAACAGTGCTTCAGTTTTCTCAAAATGACATTCCTTCTTTACAAATAGTGTGCTGGGCATAGCCTCTGGTCTTCATGCTTCATATATTGAGCTGTCCAATAAGTCCATTTAGGTTTTTCATAAAATAAAAGACACATTTTTCATCTTCATCAATAACTTAATTGATTTGAATATTTTGTGTATATTGGCTATATCCTGCTATTGGCTTCTAGTTGGTAGAGGCCGGGGTGCTGCTAACATCTTCTGATGTATAATAGAGTGCCATAATAAAAAATTGTTTGGCCAAAATATCAATAATTCCAAGAAACTTTGCAAACTACTTTTTTGACATGTTCAATCAATTATGGCACCTTCTCCGTACACTGGACAAATTTTTTTTTGCATTTTAGTTGCATTTTTACCTTTCTTGAATTACTAAAACATAATATGCTGAAAATTTTGTGTATCTTGTCCATTTTCAATATTAAAATGGCTGCATAAAAATTCACCAATTTTGATAAGTCTAGTTAAATGCATGATGATATGTCAGCTATTCTAATACAATCTAACAAAATTATTTCCAGTGAAGTTAAAGACATCAAAGTGCTACTAGAACCGTTATACAAAAAAAAAAAAGCTAAATGAACTTTTTGGCCCACCCAATATTACGGAATGGGGCCTCCACCCTCAGAGTAAACTCAAGTGAGGATAATGTGGGGTCATTGTCCCCTGTCTTCCAAGTTTGGCAGAACGTTTCTGTGTTATGAGGGAGGAGGCTGGTTAGAGGAAAGAGCCTATACGTTCTCGGCCATTCTGGCTTGAAACAGAGAGTGTGCAGTTTGGAACTGGAGTTGATGTGGAGGACGGAGAAATGTTACCTCATAACAGCTACATGGCCTCTTCTAATAGACTACTTAAAAATCAGCAAATTCCGCCCTGGCTGGTGTAGCTCAGTGGATTGAGCGCGGGGCCTGCGAACCACACGATCGCGGTTCGATTCCCAGTCAGGGCACATACCTGGGTTGCAGGCCAGTTCCCAGCAGGGGACTCATGAGAAGCAACCATACATTGATGTTTCTCTCCTTCTCTCCTTCCCTTCCTCTCTAAAGATAAATAAATAAAATATTTTTAAAAAAATCAGCAAATTCCTCAAGCATAAAAGCAGTTTGGAATATCGGGCCCACTTCAATGAGTCTCCTATCTCTTCAGACTCTTGTCCACCCAAATCACACTGCCATGGGAATTGTAAGATTTTCAAATGTGTGTATCCACAGATACTACATGCGTGTACATGTTTTCATATAGCTCAAACATTAGATGTTAGTGGGAGATTTGTTAGAGCTTAAAGGTGAACATATAAATTTAGAGCAGTTGACATGGAGCATTTTAGTATTTTCTATTCTTCATTAAACTTGAAGGTAGTAAAAATTAATTTTATTTTTAAGCTTATCAGTTTTAAAGTGTTATATTATTTAGAATAAGTTATTATTAATTTCATTGTATTCAGAAAATCAGTCTTGACTACTACTAATTTATTGAATATTTTTGAGAATTGATTTACTACTTACTACATGATTCATTTAATAAAACATTCTATATGGATTGAGAAAAAAGGTATTATCTCTAATTGTTGATTTAAAGGTTATTCTTTTTACCTGGGTTATTCAAATAACTTGTTTCCAGGATAATTATTTTTATATATTGTTTATCATTATATACTCTTAAAGTTATAAGTCTCCACATATCATAAACTATCAATTTCTTTTGGGATTTGTTCATATTAAGGTTACATATTTTGATGAATGCAAGTTATAGCTCATGATTCATTTCTTTAAAATAATCCAAATGCATCTGTTATATAAATCTTGAATTTACTTGCAAAAGTAAATTCAAGGAAGCTTTTCTTACTTCTTGACTTGGTTCCATTCCTTTCTCCCCCATATTTCCATTAATTCATTCGCTGTATGAGTAGTTTACTTATTTCTTGGTGTACGTCCTACAGTACAAATACTAATCTGGACCCCAGTGATATTGAAGTAAATAACATCTTGTACTTGTCTTAGGGATTTCTCACTCAGGTACTCCTAACAATAGCCCTTCGTGCAGAGAGAAGAAATTGTGAGCTAGGGAATATGTGTGCAATGTTGGGGGACAGGTGGGGGAGACAAAAAGACAGCAGAAATTAGTTTAGAAAATAGGACCAGCAGTGGCATTTGCACAGTTCTGAAACTCACTGACATAATCTGCAGTTCATCCCTGGGGTCTGTGTCATACAGGGAGAGCAAAGGGTAATTGGAAACCCACCAGGGTCTGCAGATCTGTTGACTTGCACTGACTATGAATTATTTCTAGCAATCCATAGGGCCCTAAAAACAGACCTATTTAGGAGTGGCAAATATTCTACATTTCAATAGCAGCTTGAGTTGGGAGAATTTTGATTCATAATGTCTGAAACAAATAAGTGAATATATTAGTTGCAACAAGAATCTATGTGAGCAGTGATTTAAAGTAATTTTTCTGTGGATGTGGGAGGTTAGCCAACAGAAATTTGGTATTGTTGTTAATTCTTGAGCTATACTGGTAAATGTGTGATTAGGCAAAACACTCTCCATACGTAGCAGTCAAGAGAAGGAAACACTGATTCAAAATACAAAAGCCATCACTACTCTGGCATGAATCCTTCATCAGGATGAACCCGGCTGGATTATAACAAAGGCCTTTTTGCCAGAGCCTGGATTTTCATAATGTGAGAAATGCTTTCTCTTTGTAATTACCGATAATGTTGTGGGGTGAATTGAAGACACATGGAATGTTGAATTAAATAGTACAGCTCTCTATTGGAGAGCATGTAAGACAGCAGCCTTGCTATTTGTATCCCATACACTACAAATGCAATTTTTGGATCGGCTTCTCATTTTCCCATTTTCACTTTTATCCTTTCTCTCCTCATTTGGCCTATGAAATATTCTTTGCACAATATCATGTCATGTACATTGTTTGGATGTATTATTCAAAATCAGTACCACTACTCCATCTAAACTCTCTCCTCAGAACACTTGATATTTGCCAGTTATGAGTACTGAAATAACTACCTTATGTTTTTTATATTACTGTGTTGTTTATATCACCCCAGAAATGACTTAATTAATAAAATGCATAGCTACTTGAAATTCAGTCTAGAAAAGTATGTAGCTATGTATAAATCAGTTTGGGCAATTATAACAGAGTAGCATAGACTAGTTGACTTAAACAACGGATATCTATTTCTCACAGTTTTGGAAACTACCAAGTTCAAGATGAGGGTAAGGGTAATGGCTGATTTGGTTTCTGGTGAGAGCTCTCTTCCTGGTTTGCACATGGCTGCCTTCTTGCTATGTCTTCACATAGTAGAGAGAAAGAGAGAGCAAGCTCTCTAGTCTCTCCTTGTGGGTACAAATACCATAATAGGATCCCCACCCTCATGACCTCAATTAAACTTAACTGACCCTCAAAAGTCCCACCCCCTGATACCATCCCTTTGGCAGGTGGAATTTGAAAGTACAAATTTGGGGTTAACACATATTCCATAATGCATTCGGACAGCAAAACATCACTCCTCTGCTACAGGTCTATCCAGCAGTCCAGAGTTGCGTAGCCAGTTTCGTGATGGGCTCACTGATACAGAAGCTTCCTGTGGCAGGGCGTTTTCAGTTTGTGGACACCCAATACTTCTTTCAGAAACTTTTCATAGAATTAGAAATAAATTTAATACATACTATTCAAATTACTTCAAATATGTATTTTTCAACTATAAATTTTTCAACTATTAATTCAGTAAAGCTTCAGGTATGTCTAATATAGAAAGCCCTTTCACATTGGACCAATAAAATTTTTCTTGGTATCTCATAGTCTTTTTAATCTATATTTAACAACCTGGCCCAGTTTTTTCAATGTAGCTGAATTGAAAAGTTTGAGAGTTACTTTGGGTTAACTCTTTGAGGTTACAGAGCTTACCTGATGCTGCCTTTAAAGTTTTTTGAAGACTTATTGAATTGGAAAAGTAAATGGCTATTCTTTCATTACCCAGATGTTCCCACTGAAAAGAACTATGCTGAATTCTAACTTTGCATCCCCTGTTGTTTGAATAGGTTCAAATCTCTCTAACTTTCTCCATACACACACACACACACACACATACTTTTTCAAACCTGATGGCTACTGAGAACACTGACACCTCCAAGTGCCATTAGGTTGTCTAAAATTATCACTCATATTTTTAGCATTTGCAACTATAAAAAGAAAAATAACAGAATACCCTCCTTATTGAGCTGATACTGGGTGAAGGAAAGAAGAAAGCAGTTAGAGCCTCTTATACATTTCCCTATGTATAAGAGAAACATCAATATGTGGTTGCCTCTTGTGTGCCCCTCACTGGGGACCTGACCTACAACTCAGGCATGTGCCCTGACTGGGAATTGAACCAGCAACTCTTTAGCTCACAGACTGGCACTTAATCCACTGAGCCACACCAGCCAAAGCTGTTCTCAGAACAATTGAACTCAATGTGAGACCTACGTATGATTTAGGGGGTTATCCATAATTTTGAATTATTGCTATTTTTTCTATTAAGTCAAGTAATTGAAAATAGACTATGTTATGCTGGGTAAGATTTTGATAAATAAGACATTTGGGCTATAATGAAATACCCAATTATCATGAAAACATTTAGAAGAACAAGTTAATAAAGTGTTCAAGACAGAATTAAATGTCATAGAATTTGAAAATTTTCAAGTAAATCATTGAGTCATTTGTTGAAGGGTATGGACCAGAGTTTGATTACTTTATTCAGAAGCATTTATCTATCTACTCTCCCCTGACATATGCATAAATATACTTAAGAAATTGTCCTATTTTATGAGAGGCCACAGAATGACAGCTCTTGATACTTAAAAGTGCTAAAGTTATTTTACAAAATTAAATCTCTGAATTTTTTGTTTGACTTTTTGTAATTTCAAATGTATGGACCTATTAAAAGCTTTTTTTTCACATGACGGTTGCTTAAAAATTTTTTTTTTCTTCTTGGGAGATAAAATATCAATGTTTTGTAGTGTATCAGTTTCTACGGTAACACTATTTTTTTTTAATAACAGTTTGAACTGTCTTAAACTTGAGCAACACCCTGACCTGCTGAAGAGTAAATTGCTGCCTGACCAGAGTTCATTCTTTAAGCCCACTCACCCTTCTTTCTGTCTCCCACCTCCTTGTGCTCAATAGAAATTTATTCACAAATACTCCATCCTCTTGGTTAGCATATAATATGAACTCTATTAATAAGAAATTACCAATTAAATATGAGGAATGGGTAAATTTTCCAGTTTACCTCTATTGGTAGAACAAATGGGAAGATTTTGTTTCTCATAAACCTATTAACTCTCTTCACTTAATGTGTGTCAGCTCCTACTCCACTTTTCCCCAGAACTCTGGTTCGGAATGGTTGAGCACGCCTCTGTGTCAACCTCTGTAATGACTGTTTGAGGACAAATGAGGGTCAAAGTTAGTTTCAGTTCATTTTAGTTTATTTGTTACTAAAATGAAACTGAGAACATCAAACCTCTAGTGTGGAGAAATGTAAAGTACCCCTTGACCAAAATCATAAGATAGCAAGAGAAATATGTCAACCCCTGTCTATCATTCACTTTATAGCTGCTTGTGAAATAAATCAAAGTATTTAATAATATTTTATCTTAAAATCATGGTCTTTAAAAAATAAACTTTGCTTTATTTCATGAAGATGCATAGACTTGTCGGTATTATGATTGATTTTATTTGAAAACTACTATCAAAAGAAGTCATTGAAATCTAAATGCAACATAACTCAATAATACATAGCTTTGGATTTAAATAATCTTTTTTCCTTCAAAACAAAAAATGCATAACATAAATCTGAAATTAAATTATTAAATAATAATAAGGATTATATAGTATTTTTATAATGGGTTATAACATATTTGACATTGATATTTTATTCTCAATATGATATTGTATTAGTTTAATTACACTACATAAAACATTCTTAATATATACTCACATAGGTCTTAAAAATAATTTTATCTGCATGGATTCTAATATATATTGAAATCAGTAATTATATGATCCACCCAAACCTTTATGATGCACAAAAATATACTATGCACATTAAACAATATACCCAAAATCTGGGGATCTAAATTTAAAAAATAATGTTAATCGTGATTAATGTTTTAAGCATAAAACAATGCATATTTTGTTGAGAAAATTTCTCATGGCATTCTTCTATTTCTAAAACTTATCAGAGAATAAAAACTAATACAAACTGACTAGCAAGCAGCCTAAAGATCTGATGCATTTGAGTGTTTCTTACGCAAAAGAAAGGTTCTCGCCCTGGCTGGTGTAGCTCAGTGGATTGAGCGCGTGCCTGCGACTCAGACGATCGAGGTTCAATTCTCAGTCAGGGCACATGCCTGGGTTGCAGGCCAACTCCCAGCAGGGGACACACGAAAGGCAACCGTACATTGATGTTTCTCTCCCTCTCTCCTTCCCTTCCCCTCTAAAGATAAATAAATAAAATCTTAAAAAAAAAAAAGAAAGGTTCTGCATTTTCTTTCAGGCCAATCATAGAGGTGCAGTACAGCTTATCTCACCTCTTACTAACAGCCTCCTGGGACACATAGCCTTCCAAGGCTGTGAAGGCTTTATTGACTCTAGGATATACAGTGTAGTACTACTCCCTCAGCCAACATAAGTTTCAAAGGGTAGCATAGAGTGGAAGAGCCCTTTCTATAATGTGATGCAATACCTATTGTGTTAGGATTTTCTAGATAAACAGAATGAATAACAGATGAGAGAGAGAGAGAAGAGAGAGATTTATCATAAGGAATTGGCTCATGGGATAATGGTGGCTGACAAGTCCCAAGATCTTCATAGTGAGTTGGCAAGCTGGAAACCCAGGGGAGCTAATTGGTGTTTTTCCAGTCTGAAGGCCATCAGGCAGAAAAAAGCCTCCTTGCTCAGGGGGGGTCAGATTTTTTGTTCTAGTTAGACCTTAACTGATTAGATCAGGCCTACTCACATTAGAGAGGGCAATCTGCTTTAGTTAGTCTAAGAATTTAAATGTTAATCTTGTCCTAAATACCCTCACGAAAATACCCAAAATCATTTTGACCAAATATCCGGACACACCATAGCCTAATCAGCTTGAAATGTAAATTAACCACCAGGCCTAGAGTCTCTTCTGGTTCTACTTCTACCTAGAAAATAAATCTTGCTATTACCTTAACCTCTGGAGCTCATTTTATTACATGAAAATAAAGAAATTTAGTAAGACTTTTAAAAGATTCTTATTAGTTTAAAAAATGATATTCTCATGCAGGTACAGATGGTTTAAGAATATTCTTTTAATATCTTATGGAATCAAATAAATAAGATGATCAGTATCATTTGTTCTACCACAAGCACTTATTATTATTACTGCCACAAAGAAAGATGCCTGTTCTTCTATAGGTCTTTAACTTTATTTTAGTTTGTGCAATTTAAAGAAATTTTCACAAATAGAGCTAGGGATGCCTTTGGGATATAGAAAAAAATCAGTAAGAATAAGAAAATGTCTTTGTATTCAAATGAACCCATCCAATATTTGAATTTTTACTTATCTCCCTCCTCTATCTTGCACAGTGTTATTATCAGTGGAAGCCCTAGTAACTGGCACATTTATAAAAATCAAGACACAGAAAAACTTGCAAACAAAAGATATAAATGCAGGGAAAATAATCATAAACACAAAACAAAAATGGTCTTTAAGGTAGTATGAAAGATAATGGACATCACACACTCAATTCACATCTGAATCAGTACTGTGTGTCTATAGATGTACATACTAAAATAAGAAAATGATGACAAAAGTCTCTGGGGATATTTTGATAATTACATCATCAAACACCATTTGCTCTTCTCATAAACTTACGAATCGTTTAAAGCAGTTTCCAATTCTTTGCTTTGTGTCACGTCAGAAAATTTTTCTGCGTATGCCTCAAACATATATTTATTTATTTACAGATACTATATAATAGAGATAATAATCATAATATATTGAAAGCAAATGAAATCAAAATAGATTATCTTTGTAAATTGAGCTTTCTACTTTTACCTCCGATGAAACATCTTTTAGAAACATATACATAGTATATACATCTGCATTTACATAATTTCATATATTTTGATAACATTTTTTGTAAAAATTAACTAAAAAAATAAAGAAGACGGGACAACGGCCATGTGGAAATACTTGTTTCCACAAAGGACTGATCATAATAATATTCTGATGAGTACTCAGTAAAGAGAAAGAAGGTAAAGGAAAATGGTCAATAAGGGTGTGAAATTTGAAAATGTCTTCCATGGTGGAGTAAGGGGCGGGTACAACGCTACAAGTAGGAGAAATGAGTTATTGACTCAATCCAACCATTTACTAAGGTTGTGACTTAGTGCAACCTCACTCCACACTTCTCTTTCGAATAAGCATGCCCACCTGAGATAAAGTGTGAGCAATGCAGAGTGAAAGAATCTCAGAATGACCC
Organism: Sturnira hondurensis; assembly: GCF_014824575.4. NCBI lineage: Eukaryota > Metazoa > Chordata > Mammalia > Chiroptera > Phyllostomidae > Sturnira > Sturnira hondurensis. The sequence continues at coordinate 3,185,145 of NW_028088915.1, forward strand.
AGGGAGAGCATTTTTATAAAAAAAAGTTAATTAGACTGTGTCCCAAGGATTCCCAAGGAAAAAACAGCCAGAACTTACACAGAAGGTCCACTGTGTTAGTTTTACAATCATTCTTTTTAAACTTAAAAAATTCCTTAACTCAGTCCATTAGATTTAGAAGAGAACACTTGATGAGCTGCCAACCATTTAGAACACATGAATAAATGCATGTACATATGTTAAATCTATAATGCTTTTAAAAAATGCTCTCTAATAGCACAGGAAGAACAAATGGGCTGCTACTTGGACTTCATTTGCTTTTGTCTTTGGAAAAAAGTGTATGTGTGAGCATCTGTGCATGAATTTTAGGGGATTATGAATATGTGACAAGACATGTCTCTTATTGTCACAAAACTTCTATTTGTTAATTGCTAGGCAGGCTGATTTAATCCTGGGTAGGACAAACCCCCATAGGTGCAGAATTACAAACACTTCAGTAGGAGCCCACTCCACTGCTCTCCCACAGCCATACACACTGTTATTTGCCTCTTTAAAACTGACTTATTGGAGATCTATAGAATGGTGAACCCATAAGGAACAGTTCAACTCTTTCAGGTACTAGTGAAGAATTAAGTCAAGAGATGTTAAGTGCATTGTGAAAGGTCATACATTAGGTGATTGACTGGACAAGAATAAAATATAAACTTCCCAGTTTCAGATTCACTTTGCCCAATAACTCTCAAGTTTTATCAAGGAATATTCTTTACACACCCACTAGGGCCTAAACCTGCTACATTTTTTAAGATTCTTTCCTTCTTTCTTTTCCTTCCTTCCTTCCTTCCTTCCTTCCTTCCTTTTCTTTCTTTCTTTCTTTCTTTCTTTCTTTCTTTCTTTCTTTCTTTCTTTCTCTCTCTCTCTCTCTCTCTTTCTTTCTTTCTCACTTTTACATCTCAATATGAAGTACTATCATTTAATGTAGAGTAGAAAGAATCATTCTGAAACACATTATGGATGTTACAAAATATCACATTAAGTACTAATATATACTTGAAAGAACTCAGAAGCTTTTTGTTTGTCTTACTTTATTTGGAAGCTTAAATACAGTAAATGATGAAAATACCAGCAGTCAATAACTCTTGAGGATTGATTTGCTACCTTAGTCTTCAGCTGTTAATGTTTCTGTATCCATGATGTTAGAAAGAATTCAACCCATGAAAGAGGCTAAAAATGATTTCTGTGCTATCTGATTCAGATCCAAAGGTGAGAGACAGCTTGCAAAGAAACCAGTTTGACTTTAAAATAAGAAAACTGACTCCTAATGTTTCTTGTGATCTGGAACAGCTCAAGAACAGCAGGTCATGAACAACTCTGAGTTGATTACTCTCTGATTCACCACATTCTCTTTTACTTCTGTTCTTTCACCCTCAGCTCTTCTCATGATGTGATAAAAGACTCCGATTGGCTCCTTCTCACTGTGAATTTTTAAGGTCTGTATATATACTCCCCCCCCCAGAAGAGCTGTGTCCAGCTACAGAGTAGGCTTTCCTGGGAAGATCTTACAAATAGCTAACACTGAGACTTTCCCCCAGATCAATCCAATCAGAATTCCTAGGGTCAGGCCTAGGCACTGGCATTTTAAAATACTCCCTAGATGATGCTTATGTTCAGTTAAAGTATGCAATCACCATTAAAAGAAGGCAAGTAGAAGAAACACTGGTTAGCAGTTTAATGGAAATTAGGTTTCAACAATGTCGGCTACAGGCCAGCCAGGGGCCATGGTGACTGAGGCTGACTCAGAAGCCCTGTTGGGAGCAGTGTTGTTGGCAGCATATACACTGATGGAGTAGGAGTAGATATACTATGCATTTACCACCATTGGCACATGATGGAACACCAAAGTACAAAAGATATTTTGTAGAAGAAAACCTTCTATATATACTTCCCTGTATAGCATATAGCTAACCACAAAGGGAAGGGAGAGAGGTGAGCTTTGAGATACCTAATTTATCACCTCCACTCTCACCTCTTGCTAACACTTAATCTGCCACACTCCACAGCAAAGTAAATTAGTTAATCAGCCTGATTTGCCTATCTCTGTCCTTTCTCTTCTCCAGTACTTTCTCAGAAGAAATTGTAACCAGATGGAAGAGGTAGACAACAAAATAACAAGCAGCATAATCAGCAACCTCACCTTGGATCTTTTCCTGACTTAGAAATAGCACCCAAACTGATACACTGATACACTATTTGACTATCAGATCTCCGATCTAGTTCTAATAGGTTGAAATCACCCTCAGTCCTCACACCAAACATTTCATTCCCGTAACCTGTGTAGCTTCTCAATTGTCTCACAGCCCAAAGCTCTGCATTTTCCCTCTGATCTGTGATGCAATGGAAGCAGACCTGTCTGGCTTCTGTCCCACCAACAAGGAGGATGCTTCACAGTCTCAGGACTCAGGTCCTTTGTCTGCCTACTGTCCTCTAGGCAACTGCCCTTTCCCTGGGGGTTAACCAAAATACAGTCTGAGTACAAGTTCATGTACTCTCATTCAAATATTTTAAATAGGACTCCTCTTGAACTTCTTGCCCTCCTGCCCCTAACTCTGGGTAGCTGCACAGAACAATGGCATATAGGGTACTCCGTGTTGGTGTACAGTGGCTGCATTCTTCATGAGATTGCTCAGAAGTGATGGCCAGCTGATCTCTAAGAAACACACCCAGGCTCTTAAATAAACAGACCCTTTTGCTCTTAAATAGGCAAAAGACTATTTTAGTTATTCTTCACTGGTCCTCCTGAGGCTCATATTATGAAAATAAAATATTAAAACATATACATAAGGACAAACATCAAAACAACACAACACAAAGAATTCAATCTTTACTTTCCACACAGTTGTATTAGATAATCCTTAAAAACTCAAGACTTTGGACATTGATACTCTTTTTTGTGTGTGTGAAAGCACAACCCAGGAAGATTTTACTGATTTATCAGTTATTTGGATATGCTTTTCCTTAGTGTCATGGTTGGGTCCGCACTTGTCTAGAATTATACTGGTGGTACTTTAAGAGATTGTTGCACTTTTTACTTTATTTTTACTTTTTCTCCAATGGGTAGGTACTATTTGGTTTGGTTTAGTTTGGTTTTTATATCACTGTAATAAATTTGATTCCTGCAATCTTTCATTTTTAATATGCAATTAGATTTTTACATTAAGAGCATTAAATATTAGGACAATCTATTATTTCTCTAATTTAAAAGCAAGTGTATCTATTTTTAATATGTAAATGAGAAATAACAAGTTTTGAAATACTAGCATTTATTTCTTAAAAAAGATATGTCTTTGTACCTTATAGAAAAATCATATTCTCAGCCTATATATATGTATGTATGTATAAACCATTTTTTGAAATAAAAACTATTTTTTCTGAATTTTTAAATGTCCTTTGGTCAAGTTGTTTTTCATTTTCTGCTAGAGATACTCACAAATGATTTTTTTGTCCTTTGTCATTGCTTCATATGCATGTTTACTTAAGAACTACTTCTCACATAGATTACCATATAAACTATTTTGCAAATGAAAATTAGGCATCTCAGCAAAAGCACACACTTTACCAATAATACAAATTATCAACAGTTCAAACAGGCAAAGTAATAAAATATGACTTACAGCCAATGTGCAGGTGTAGGTAGATGCACTTTGTCTCCTTGCATAACCAAAGAAGAACAACAACAAATTTAAAAACAAAAATAACCAGAACTACCAGAAAATCAAACTATATGAAAGTCTAACAACCAAAGAGTTAAAGAAGAAATATTCATCCTGACCGGTAGGAGGAGCGGAGATGGGCAGCTGGAGTTGAAAGGACTCAGGCAAGACCATAGCTGGAGGACTAGGGCAGGCGAGGCAGTGGCTGGTGGACTTGGGCAACCCAAGCCTCCAGCACCAGGAAATAAACCCTCAAAGCCTCTGACTGAAAAAACCTGCAGAGGTTGAGGTGGCAAGAGAAACTCCCAGCTTCACAGGAGAGTTTGCTGGAGAGACCCACAGGGTCCTAGAATGTACACAAAACCACCCACCTGTGAATCAGCACCAGAAGGGCCCAATTTGCTTGTGAGTAGTGAGGAAATTTACTGAAAGCCTGCTGATTGCTAAGCAAGAGGCATTGTTCCCTTTCAGACAACTCCTCCACATATACCACCGCAAAGCAGCAACATTGGTTGCCTTGCCTTGGTGAGTACCCAAGGTTCCACCCTTTACTATACAAAAACCAAACAAAAACAAAAACAAACAAACAAAAAAACCCCACATAGCCCAAATGAAAGAACAGATTAAAGTTCCAGAAAAAAATACAACTAAGTAATGTAGAGATAGCCAATCTATCAGATGCAGAATTCAAAACACTGGTAATCAGGATACTCACAGAAATCAGCATACTCAACCATACTCAATGGTTGAGCATGGCCACAAAATAGAAGAAAAAGTGAAGGCTATGAAAAGTGAAATGAGGGAAAATGTACAGGGAACGAACAGTGAAGGAGAGGACACCAGGACTCAAATCAATGGTCTGTAGAAGAAGGAAATAAACATTCAGCCAGAACAGAATGAAGAAACAAGAATTTTTTAAAATGAGGAGAGGCTTAGGAACCTCCTCTGGGACAACTTTAAACCTCCCAACATCCGAAGGATAGGAGTGCCAGAAGGAGAAGAGGAAGATCAAGAAATTGAAAACTTATTTGAAAAAAATAATGAAGGAGAACTTCCCTAATCTGGCTTAGGAAATAGACTTCCAAGAAGTCCAGGAAGCCCAGAGAATCCTAAAGAATTCAGACCCAAGGAAGCACACACCAAAGCACATCAATAATTACATTACCCAAGATTAAAGATAAGGAATTTTTTTAAAAAATATATTTTATCAATTATGCTATTATAGTTGTACCATTTTTCTACCCTTTATTTCCTTCTGCCCTGCACCCCCCTCTCACCATCATTCCCCACCTTAACTCATGTCCATGGGTCATATATATACATTTTTTGACTTCTCCATTTCCTATACTATTCTTAACCTCCTTCTGTCTATTTTGTTTCTACCATTTATGCTTCTTGTTCCCTGTACCTTTTTCCTATTCTTTCTCCTCTCACTCCCTGCTGGTAACCCTCCATGTGATCTCAGTTTCTGTGATTCCATTCCTGTTCTAGCTGTTTGCTTAGTTTGTTTTTGTTTTTGTTTGGTTTGGTTTGGTTGTTGATAGTTGTGAGTTTGTTGTCACTTACTGTTCATATCTTTATCACTTTTTTAAGATAAGTCCCTTTAACATTTCACATAATAAGGGCTTGGTGGTGATAAACTCCTTTAACTTGACCTTATCTGAGAAGTCCTTTATCTGCCTTTCTAGTCTAAATGAAAGCTTTGCCGGGCAGAGTAATCTTGGTTTCGGTTCTTGCTTTTCATGACTTTGAATACTTCCTTCCAGTCCCTTCTTGCCTGCAAGGTTTCTTTTTAGAAATCACCTGAGAATCTTATAGGAACTCCTTTGTAGGTAACTGTCTCCTTTTGTCTTGCTGCTTTTAAGATTCTCTCCATATCAACCTGACTGGTGTAGCTCAGTGGATTGAGCATGGGCTGCAAACCAAAGGGTCTCCAGTTTTATTCCCAGCCAGGGCACATGCTTGGGTTGTAGGCCATGTACCCAGCAGGGGGTGCATGAGAGGCAACCACACATTGATATTTCTCTCCCTCTCTTTCTCCTTCCCTTCTCCTCTCTCTAAAAATAAATAAATAAAAACTTTTAAAAAGATTATCTGCTTAACTTTTTTATCTTGAGTAATGTAATCACGTTGTGCCTTGGTGTGTGCTTCCTTGGGTTCACCGTTTTTAGGACTCTCTGAGATTCCTAGACTTCCTGGAAGTCTATTTCTGTTGCCAGTTGTAGAAGTTCTTCTTCATTATATTTTNTACCCAAGATTAAAGATAAGGAATTTTTTAAAAATATATATTTTATCAATTATGCTATTATAGTTGTACCATTTTTCTACCCTTTATTTCCTTCTGCCCTGCACCCCCCTCTCACCATCATTCCCCACCTTAACTCATGTCCATGGGTCATATATATAAGTTTTTTGACTTCTCCATTTCCTATACTATTCTTAACCTCCTTCTGTCTATTTTGTTTCTACAATTTATGCTTCTTGTTCCCTGTACCTTTTTCCTATTCTTTCTCCTCTCACTTCCTTCTGGTAACCCTCCATGTGATCTCAATTTCTGTAATTCCATTCCTGTTCTAGCTGTTTGCTTAGTTTGTTTTTGTTTTGGTTTGGTTTGGTTTGGTTTGGTTGTTGATAGTTGTGAGTTTGTTGTCACTTACTGTTCATATTTTATCACTTTTTTTTAGATAAGTCCCTTTAACATTTCACATAATAAGGGCTTGGTGGTGATAAACTCCTTTAACTTGACCTTATCTGAGAAGTCCTTTATCTGCCCTTCTAGTCTAACTGAAAGCTTTGCTGGGTAGAGTAATCTTGGTTTCGGTCCTTGCTTTTCATGACTTTGAATACTTCCTTCCAGTCCCTTCTTGCCTGCAAGGTCTCTTTTTAGAAATCACCTGAGAATCTTATAGGAACTCCTTTGTAGGAAACTGTCTCCTTTTGTCTTGCTGCTTTTAAGATTCTGTCCATATCAACCTGTCTGGTGTAGCTCAGTGGATTGAGAATGGGCTGCAAACCAAAGGGTCTCCAGTTTTATTTCCAGGGCACATGCTTGGGTTGTAGGCCATGTACCCAGCAGGGGGTGCATGAGAGGCAACCACACATTGATATTTCTCTCCCTCTCTTTCTCCTTCCCTTCCCCTCTCTCTAAAAATAAATTAATAAAAACTTTAAAAAAGATTATCTACTTAACTTTTATCTTGAGTAATGTAATCACGTTGTGCCTTGGTGTGTGCTTCCTTGGGTTCAACGTTTTTAGGACTCTCTGAGATTTCTAGACTTCCTGGAAGTCTATTTCTGTTGCCAGTTGTAGAAGTTCTTCTTCATTATGTTTTCAAATAAGTTTTCAATTTCTTACTCTTTCACTTCTCCTTCGGTCACCTAAGGAGAGAATCTTAAAAGCAGCCAGAGAAAAGGAGACAGTTACTCACAAAGGAGTTCCCATAAGACTATCAGCTGATTTCTCCAAAGAAACCTTGCAGGCAAGAAGGGGCTGGAAAGAAGTAGCCAAAGTCAAGAAAGGCAAGGCCCTACATCCGAGATTAGTCTATCCAGCAAAACTATCATTTAGAATGGAAGGGCAGATAAAGTGCTTCCCAGAGAAGGTCAAGGTAAAGGAGTTCATCACCGTTAAGCCCTTAATATATGAAATGTTAAAGGGACTTACCTAAGAAAAAAGGAGAAGATAAAAAATATAAACAGTAACTGACAACAAACTAACAACTATGAACAACCAAACCAAACAAAAACAAAAACAAACTAAGCGAACAACTAGAACAGGAACAGATTCACAGAAAGAGATTGCATGGAGGGTTATCAGCAGGGAGTGAGAGGGGGAAGAATGGGGAAAAGTTATAGGGAATAAGAAGCACAAAAGGTAGAAACAAAATGGACAGAGGAGAGTTAAGTATAGCATGGGAAATGGAGAAGCCAAAGAACTTATATGTATGACCCACAGACGTGAGCTAAGGTCAGGGAATGATGGTGGGAGGGGGGCAGGAAAAATGAAACAACCGTAATAACATAAACAATTCAGTATATTAAAAAACAAAAGTAATAAAATATATGTTCAATGGTTTGAAAAATGATTAATTTCTTCAAATAGCCATTTATTAATTATAAATAAAAAGTGTAAGATAATCTTGAAGTATTTATATAAGCATATATAATATACTCTATAATTATAGTCCTTGTTTTTTCTTAACTGTTCTTTGTTTAGATAAAAGAAAAACAGTGAAAACATCTCCAGAAAATTGAAAATGTTATAGATAGTAGTGAAGTGATTATTGTAAAAGCTTAAATATTCTTGCCTAGACTATTCAGGCAATTAGACTGCTATAACGCACTTAGGAGATTAAACAACATGCAAAACCTTACTTTCAGACTTTGAATGATCTTTTCTGTTAGCTGTATTCTCTAAAGCTGTGCTCAATATTTTTAAGGCCTCCAGTAGAAACATCTGCAACATTGTGCATTAAGAATTAGAGAAACAGAGAAAGCTCCTTGTGTAGGAAACTCTTAAAGGAGAGAAAACTTCATGAATTTTGTACAGTTCTTGGATTATGACTTTAATGATTTCTAGATATCTGGTCTCTGTTCTTGAACTACTATAAAGTTATATATCTATTTATGTATTTATTTATTTAGGCTTAGCTGGAACCAACTAATATATTTTCTTCTCCCATTGCATTTACTTACACTATCTTGATTTCCTTTCATTAGTTATTTCTAGCCAAAAATTTCACCTAACATTAGTTTATATTTGCTCTAAGTTCAAAATAAATTGGGTTCTATAATTTTTTACTGCCTTGGTCTTAGTTCCTTGAAAAACCATGCAATATTAAAGGCATTTATGTACTTGGTTTCATATGTATCTCATATAATCAATATTATAAGTCGTCTTAAAATTTTAATTTAGTAGAGAAAAATAGCTTGAGAAAATAGGTGGATTTAAAAATAAATATAATAATAATTTATAATATTTATCATTATTAACTTTATTGCTGGGTTATCAAATGATAAATTATTTTGGATGTTATCCTGTGTTTAATTCTCATAATAATAATATAGGTACTAATTTTTCATATTTTATTGATAAAATAAATTATTTCTCTACATACAATATAAACATATATGCATGCTACGTTATCATGTATTTTATGCACACACACATAATACAGGTCTGTCCAGAAAAAGTTTAACTACTATTATGTAATGAAAACAGTTTGCATGACATCAGTGTAACCTGGCAGCCAAGGAGAGTGGATTGGAATGTGTGTGTGTGAACAATGACAACTTCAGCGCACTAGTCAGTGGGCATTCAAAATGACTGAGCCATTAGAGCACAACGAATCTGCATCAAATTTTGTATTAAGCTTGTACATTCCTCTGCAGAAACTATGCAGATGATTCAGAAGGTCACAGCTATGGGCACCTGGTGATTGGCAGCTTCATCAAAACAATGTGCTCACTCATGTACTCACTCATCTTGTGCAGAGTTTCTGGCAAAATATGAAATCACCAAGCCCAGATTTGGCACCCTGTGACTTCTGGTTTTTCCCAAAACTAAAACCACCTTTGAAATGGATGAGATTTCAGACCATTAATGAGATTCGGGAAAATATGAAGGGGCAGCTGATGGTGATTGGGACAACTGAATGAGGTCCCAAAGTGCCTATTTCGAAGGGAACTGAGGTGTCATTGTCCTATGTACAATGTTTCTTGTATCCAGTGTCTTCTTCAATAAATGTCTCTATTTTTCATATCACATGACTGGTACATCATACATTACACACTACTTACTTTCTAGACAGATTGTGTGTCTATATTCTCATGTATTCTCTCAACAGCACTTCCACTTACATATGGTTAAGACTAATAGAACTAAAAACATAAATTGTTATTTAAAACTGGAAATTTTAATATTATCCTCTCAGTAAGTGATGGGAATATAGGGGGACTATGAAATGTTGACAAAGTTAAACTATATGTACAATCATAAAATAAATCTCAACATATTTGAAACTAAGGAAATCATACATATGATGCTTATTTTTAAAATATCAATAAAATTAATGAATCTCTATTTTGGCTGATCGAGAGCAAAGACATAAATTATCAATAAAATAAATAAAAGTGGGAATGTCATTACAGGACCTACAGACATTTGTATAGGATTGAGGAAATACTGTGAAGAAATAGATGCCAGTTAATTTAGAACACATGCAATAGCTACATTCTTTGAAATACACAAACACATCAGGAACAAGCAGATAATCTGAACAGTCATATGTGTATGACAGGAATTGTCATTGAAAACTTTCTTACAAAGGAAATTCCAACACTAGATGCTTTTACTGGCAAGTTCTATCAAATATTTAAAAGAAAAAATACCAATCGTATTTAACCTTTTCCAAAAATTAGAGGAAGAGGCTATATTTATTTGATGAGAACAATGCCCTCATCATACCAGGCCAGATATTACAAAAGATAATAAAACTACAGTCCAATATTCTCTGTGAACAAAAATGTACATTTCATTGAGTAAATATGAGGAAATCAAATTCAGTCATATATAAAAAAGAATGACTGAGTGGAGATTATGTCAGAAATTCAGAGTTCGGTTTATCTTTTTAAAATCAACTACTGTAATTCTTCGTATTAACAAAATAATGGAAAAAGTTAGAATCTTAACAGTGTAAAAAATTACTTGACAAAATTTGGCATTCATTTTTGATAAAAACCTACATAAAACTAAAATAGATGGGATCTCTATAAATTTGATTGAAGGCATCTACAATAAAAAGAATATATATGTTAAGTCAGGCATAAGTAGGATGTTTACTATCATGTTTTTTATTTAATAAGTATTAGCCAGAATGATAGGTTGGAAAAGAATGAAAATGAAATGTATGTTTATTGGGAAAATGAGGGGGAAATCATTCACACACAATTTAATTACGTACATAGAACATTCTAAGTTGTGTACACATAAAAAATATGGTACTACTAATATTTAGCAAGGTGAGGCAAAAGTAGGTTTACAGTTGTGATCATGGGAACAGAGTTTATTTCTGTATTTTTATTTATTTATTATTGTATCATTTTTTCATACAAACAAGTGTAAACTTACTTTTGCCCAACCTCTACAAAAATACATTATATTTCTATAAAACTAAAGTTGCAGAGAATTGTTGTAAGAACTTATAAAGGATCTAAACACATGAGGAAATACTAATTTAAAGGTATTCTTTCCAAACAGATATACAGACCAATGCATTCCCAATAAATACCTCAGTGGAAATTTTCATGCTGGATGTAAAGTATTCACAGAAATGCAGAGTACATATATAGTTGGCAAAATAATTTTGCAAAAATAAAAAAATGTGGGATTTTGAGGCTTGCTATAAAACTGCACTGTTCAAGGCAGTCTGCATGTTGACATAGGAACATGGAGATAGATTAATAAAATAGAATAATGTCAGTTGACTTTAGACAATCATGCCAAATTTTTCAGCAGGAACAGTGTGATCTTTTTAACAAAAAGATGGTATAAAAAATAAGTTATCTATATTTATATCTACCCTCATCACTTTCTCATACTATACTACATATAGTAATAGTTCTATAATAGTTCTTTCTGCATTTCAGAACATTTCTGAGAGAACATGGTTCTGTTAACATGATTATAGTAAATTGACTACATTATGTATTTGTACAAAAATGTTTTCTCTGATCTTGTTTAATAGCTCTAATCATGAGATATCTGTGGAAACTGAAAACAAGCAACTTGTTCTTAGGTGTATGTTGTATTGGGTTATAAGAAAAATATCAAGGAGTATTTGGTTTGGTGATAGTTCTTGAAATTTTTGGATAAGCAGTTGAAACCCATAGCACACGATTTCAAACACAATTGCAGGGATTTATGGATTCTCTGCAACCCACTCAGATTTGTCATTTCAGTTCAACACTTTTTCCATGGTTTTATTCTGCAAGAGTAAATATTCTGTAATATCTGGCCTTTTGTCATGCTACCCATGGGTACCAGTAATTATGGTTCACCATTCTCACTGGTATTAGAATACTAAAGTTTTTTAAATAGAGTTAAACTCAATGTTGAATAAATAGTTACTTAAAAAATCATTAGGCTAAAACTCATCCAAAATAATAAACCATTTAATAAGTATATCATAAATAATAGACCCGAGAATCACTGGCAAAATTGAGCAACCTGAATTGTGAGGTAGGGTCAGGGGGATGCTTTATTTTAGTTTGCATAAAGTGTGAACACAAATGCAAGAAGGTTGGGATGCCGTAAAGTCTTGTTTTATCAGGGAATGTATTTATTTCAATAATGTCTCATTGGAACCAAATTACTAGAATTCCCTAGAGATATTCATGATATATGGATTTTCCTATTGCTATCAAGATGGGGTTTAAACTCATTTGTTTCATAAAGACTCTGCCATGCAGTAGATGCTGTGTGTAGGCTGCACGTGTGAAGATGAATGAAAGACCAAATTAGAGTTCTTGATCTCGGAAAGCTTGCAATAACAGGAGCAAAATATTCCCTTCGCAGGGAAATGATTTAGTATTAGTGGAAGTTAACTATGCAACACTGGGGAGAAACTTTCTAAAGGAAGCAGTCTCAAAAGGGGGCTTTGAGGGGAGACTATGTCATTTTTTCACTTGAAGAAAATTAGAGTAAGGGCATCTGAGACTAATGTTAATGATTTGCTGAAAACAACTGGTAACTGAGTTCCCAGCCATCCTTTTAACTGGAACTATTGCGCATAGAAGTCACTGTAATGTCATTATAAAGCTTATTACCATGAATTAATTAACTAATTTGCATTATACAGCATCCTATGTAACAGAGAAAGTTTGTTGTTCTTAAAGTACATGACAATTAAGTGTAGGAGTTCTGCTGTGGAAGAGCAGTGTTACAAAAAGCCTTAAATGTGCAAATTGTTTTATTGTTGTAACAGGAGTCATTATATAAAAAAAAGATTGAATCCTTAATGAGAGGCACAGACAATATGAACCTCTTCTTTCCTTTTTTCTGTTATTTTCTTTTCTTTCCTTTCCTTCCTTTTCCCCACCCTTTCCTTTCCTTTCTTCTTTTCTTACTGTAATCCCTATTCCCCTTGTAAGGAAAGGAAAAAATCAAGTTATGTTTATGCAGATATTTTTATTTTGTTCAATTTTTATTGAATTTATTGAGGTAAATTTGTTAATCGATGTATACATTTTGGGTGTATGACTCTGTAACACATCATTTGTATACTGTCTTCTGTGCTCACCACCCCAAGTCAAGCTTCCTTCCATCATCATTTTTCACCCTTTTAACTTCTTTTCCTTCCACCCTCTTTTTCCTCAGATAATCACCATACTGTGTCTATGAGCTTTTTTCCTTTGCTCAATCCTTTCATCTTTTCACCCAGCCCCTCAACTCTCCCCTCTGACAGCTGTCAGTCCATTCTCTGTATCTATGAGTCTGTTTCTATTTTGTTTGACTTTTATTCATTAGATCCCACATCTGGTTGCATAAGTACTTGTCTTTCTCTCACTAGCTTATTTCACTTAGCACAACACTCTCCAGGCCCACCCAAACTGTCGCAAAAGGTTAAGATTTGTCTGTGTGTGCGTGTGTGTGTGGCTCAGTGGCTGAGTACTATTACATTGTGTAAATGTACCACTGCTTTTTTATCCATGCATCTACTAACGGGCACTTGGGCTGCTTTCAAATACTTGCTGTTATAAGTAATGTTTCCATCATCATAGGGTGCATATGTTCTTTCAAGGAAAGATTTTAGGACATATTCCCAGAAGCGAAATCACTGGGTCATATGGAAGTTCCTTTTATAACTTTTGAGATAACTTAATACTGCTTTCCACAGTGGTTGCATCAGTCTGCATTCCCACCAAGAGCGCACAAGGGTTCCCTTTTCTTCACATCCTCACCAACAATTGTTTGTTGATTTATTGGTGATAGCCATTCTGACAGGTGTGAGGTGATGTCTCATTGTAATTTTAATTTTAATCATTAGAAATTTCTCCATAAGATGATTACTGATTTTGAGCATCTTTTCATATGTTCATTGGCCATCTGTATGTTCTTTTGGGAGAAGTAATTATTCAGGTCCTTTGCCCATTTTTTAAATTGGATCTTTTGGTGTTGAGCTTTATAAGTTCCTTATAAATTTTAGATATCAACCCCTTATCAAATGTATCATTGGAGAATATGTTCTCCCATTCAGTGGTTTGTCTCATCATTTTGTTGATGGTTTACTTTGCTATGCAAAAACTTTTTAGTTTGACGTAATCCCATTTGTTTATTTTTTTCTTTTGTTTCCATTTCCTCAGGTGATTTAAAGCACAAGGCAAATATCAGAAAAAATATTGCTTTGAGAAATGTCTGAGATTTTGCTGCCTATGTTTTCTTCCAGAATTTTTGTGGTTTTGAATCTAACATTTAAGTCTTTAATTCATTTTTAGTTTATTCTTTTGTGTAGTATAAGATGATGGTCCAGTTTTATTTATTTATTGTGTATATCTGCCCATTTTTCCTAACCCTATTTGCTACAAATATTTTTAAAGCACTTAGGTAATTGCCAATAGATTCATGTGCCAGTCAAACAGCATCTTGGTCCATGGATGAGAACAATGGTAGGATGCCAGCCTCAAGGTAAACTAAGGAGACTATTGTGAACAGGCTAAAGGCAACAAACAATAGATTGCAACAAATAAAATCCCAATGTTTGTAAGCCATGAATCAAGAGCTTTGTATTCTATAGAGACAACAATGACCTTCGCCTTCTAAATGTTTTGCACAATAAAATAAATCTGAATAGCATGACTGATGTAGATCACACGAAATGGTTATGAAATTAAACTATATTCTCTGCCAAATCACAAAGAGGCACATTTCAGCAAACTATCAGATCTAAGAAAATCAATGCTTCTGCATCTGAGTTAAGCATTTAAAAGATTTGCAGGCATCTTGAGTTATACTTCAGACAATTTCTTTGTTATATCGAAGGAGAGGAAAATTAAATTAGGGTCAGCTAACTACTGGGAACCTTATATTTTCACTCAGTGAAATAGTCGAAGTTGTGTTTTAAGTGGTTGTTCTAAATAAAAAAGCTATGACAATGTGGAATGTATAAAATTAAAATGAGTAACTATCAAGTAGCCTTCCCTTTCTTATTATGCCTTGTGTCATGTTGTTTTAATGAGGATTGATGAGACAAAACTGAGCAAAGGGAAGTCTAGGGAGAATCTTAGAAACAATTATGTAGTAGTGAGATATGATAAAAAGTGGACACATCTCTATGGGGAGCCTCTTCACCTGAGTTGCTTAAATCTAAATTGGACAGAGCATGCCAGAGTGCACGCCACAAGTATGATCTTGTACTTCAATTGGACATGCTGGATAACCTAGTGGTTCTTGGTTTCTGTTCACTTTGAAGGTACATGACTTTGATCACCAAAAGTTCTTTAAGAAGAATATCTACAATTCCCAGTGTGAATTATATGAAGATTATAAGAACCTTCTACTCAAGGTATGATAAAGCTTTAGTTAATTTATTGGCTTATTATAGGTCAGGTATTATGCTAGGTGTTTCCCTGATAAATAAATATTTTGTAGTGACAGAGCTGTTACCACAATGTTTCAGATGAGGATAGAAGTTTACTGTCACTTGCACAGACTAGTAATCTATGAAGAAACCAAATGATGAAGAAATAAATAAATGAATACAAGCTGGTATTGAATTAAGTTCTCTCTGACATTAATATCATGCTCTTCCCACTATAGGATTTTATATCATCAAAAATCTATCTAACTGCATTATTAGAGCCATCAACTATTATAGAACATAAATTGATAAAAACCTACCATGTGGTTGACTACCAAGTTGGTTGGTGTAATTGTGTTCCATACATTCCCAAATCACAATGAACGGTTGTCAATTTTTCTGTTATGACAACTCTGATTGTAGCACGACTGGGGGTAATGTACTCCTCATGGGATAAGGTGGGCAAGGCAGGAATGCGAGAAAAGATGAAAGCATTCACAAGTCAACAGAAAGTCATTGATGCTGTCTATTCTTTTTCATACAAATACTTTAGACTAAAAAATAAACCTTCCTAGTGTATGTGAAAAAAACACGGTTTCTTAACATGGAGAGGGGTAAATGGATCTAAGGGTTCCTTACGTACACCAGCAACCAAGCTGCATGTTTTCAACCCTACTATTCATATATGATATTACGGACAGGAGGAGATATAAGTGAAAAAATAAGTAATTATTTTTTTAAATTTTAATTGAATTAACATTTACAATAATTTAGATAATGCAGTTAAAATGGAAAAAATAAGAGGTCAGCACCTGCTGTCATGAATAAGTAAATCATGAAAAAACAGATTCATAGATAGGGTTGGTGGCTAGGTAGGGGAGGTGGAGGGATTGAGCAAAAATGAAAAAAAAAATGAGAAAAAAAACTCATGGTCATGGACAACAGTTTGGTGATTGCCAGGGGAGGAAAAGTGAGGAAAGGTAAAAGAGGATATGGCGGGGATAAAAGGCGATGGAAGGAAACTTGACTTTAGGTCAGGGGTGTCAAACTCACTTTCACTGGGGGCCGCATTAGCCTTGAGGTTGCCTTCAAAGGGCCAAATGTGATTTTAGGACTGTGTAAATGTAACTACTCCCTAACTAGAGGCAAGGAGGTTAGCGTTGCCACTGGGTAGAAACAAAGTGCTTACTGGATAAAACAAAGTGGAGACCAGATTTGGCCCATGGGCCTTGTGTTTGCCACCTGTGCTTTAGGTGGTGAACACACAATGACAGTACATCAATAATGTGTGTGCAGTTGTGCATCTGAAACCTATAATTTTGTTAACCAATGTCACCCCAATAAATTCAATAAAAAAGAAAAAATGATCCTCCGGCTGTATATAAGTAGAAACCTAGAAAGGAAAAATAGAAAACAACTGTTCTCAGACATTGGAGGCTGGAAAGTATTGTTATCCTTTAGAAAAAGAAAACAAATGAGATACACTCCAGTAGCATGAGGCTTTTTGCCTGGGAGCAATTCTGGAGCTGCTGTGTAAGGAGGACCCAAACAGAGCCGAACAATCTTGTAAAGTTGGAGGGATTTGTCAGATGTTGGGAATACTGAAGGAGTCAGAGTAAAATGAATGAAAGAAATTATTGAGGGATAGTTTTTCTAAAATCTTTATAGGATTTTTTATTATTTTGCTGAATATCAGTCTGTAAATGTAGATTTCTGTAGTTTTATCTTTCAGTGCTTTAAAAATGTTAATGGTCTTCTGACTTGCATAGTTTCATATGATAAGTTTGCTTAACTCTTCTCTTTATTCCTATGCATGTGCTGTGTATTTTTTTTGTCTGGCTAACTTTAGAATATATGGTTTACTTTAATGTTGAGTAATTTTAATATGATGTTTTTATGTGTTTGCATTTTATTTATTCCACTTAATATGTTTTGAATTGTGGGAACATGGTATATTATCTTTCATTCATTTGTGGAAATTATTAGACAGAATGTCTTCAGATATCTCTTGAGCCCTATTCGCTCTCTCTTTTTCCTCTGTAATTTCAAATATACACATGATAGACATTTTTATATTGTTCACATCTCTTCTTCTAACTCTATTCTTTAATTTAAAAATTTACTTCTTTAAGAGAGATGACCCAAATAAAATCAGAAATGAAAGAGGAGAGAAGACAACTGACACCACAGAAATACAAAGTGTTGTCAGAAATTACTGCAAACAACTATATGCCAAGAAATTTGAACACCTGGGTGAAAGTGATAGTTTTCTAGAAAAATACATTCTTCCAAAACTGAATGAAGAAGAACCAGAAAGCCCACACAGACCAATAACAGCTGGTGAAATTGAAGTAGTAATAAAAAAAAACTCCCAGCAGCCCTGACTGGCATAGCTCAGTGGATTGAGCACGGGCCTGAGAACCACATGATCGCAGTTCGATTCCCAGTTGGGGCACATGCCTGGGTTGCAGGCCAGTTCCCAGCAGGGGACTCACGAGAGGCAACCATACATTGATACTTCTCTCCTTCTCTCCTTCCTTTCCCCTCTAAAGATAAATAAATAAAATCTTAAAAAAAAAACCTCCCAGCACACTAAAGATCTGTGCCAGATGGTTTCACAGGAGAATTTTATAAAACATTTAAAGAAGAGCTAACCCCTATCCTTCTAAGACCATTTCAAAAAATCTAAGAAGAGGGGAGACTCCCAAATTCTTTTTATGAAGCCAGATTCGTTCTAATCCCTAAACCAGATGAGATACAACAATGAAAGAAAACTACAGGCCAATATTGCTGCTGAACATAGGTGCTAAAATCCTCAACAAAATATTGGCAAATTGCATCCAGTCACACATTAAAAAGATCATACACCTTGATCAAGAGGGATTCATCCCAGGGATGCAAGGATGGTACAAGTACAATATTAAAAAATCAATAAATATAATACATCACATAAACAAAGGTAAAGATAAAAATTGCCTGATCATATCAATAGATTTGGGAAAAACATTTGATAAGGTATAGCACCCATTTATGATTAAAACACTGAGCAAGTGGGAATCAAGGGAGCATTCCTCAACATAATGAAATCCATATATTAGAAACCTACAGCTAACATCAAACTCAATAGGCAAAAACTAAAAGATTTTCCAGTAAGACTAGGAAAAACACAAGGTGGTTTGCTTTTACCACGTCTATTTAACATAGTGTTGGAAGTCCTATCCACAGCAATCAGACAAGAAAAAGAAATAAAAGGCATCCAAATTGGAAAGGAGAAGCAGAACTGTCATTGTTTGCAGATGACATGATAGTGTACATAGATAATCCTATAGACTTCACCAAAAATCTACTTGACCTAGTAAGTGAATTCAGTAAAACAATGGGATAGAAAGTCAATATTCAGAAATTAAGGAATTTTTCTACACAAACAATGGAATACCAGAAATAAGAATCAGGGGGAAAACATTCCATTTGATATAGCAACAAGAAAAATAAAGTACCCAGGAATAAACCTAACCAAGGAAGTAAAAGACCTGTTCTCAGAAAACTATATAACACTGAAGAAAAAATTAAGGAAGACACAAATGGAAGCATGTATTGTGTTCATGGATTGGAACATTTATCACCATCAAAGTGCCCATACTACCCAAATGAATTTATAAATTCAATGCAATCCTTATTAAAATACCAATGACATATTTCACAGATATAAAACAAACATTTCAAAAATTTATATGGAACCATTAATGACCCCAAAAAACTGCTTCAATTTTGGGAAAAGAAAACAAAGTAGGAGGGATCACAATACCTCATATCAAACTGTATTACAAGGCCACTGTAATTAAAAGTCTGGTACTAGCATAAGAACAGACACACAGACCAATGGAACAGAATAGAGAGCTCAGAAATAAGCCATTGTCAATATGGTCAATAAATATTTGGCAACAGATGTAACAACATAAAATGGAGTAAAAATAGCTTCTTCAACAAATGGTGTTGGGAGATCTGGACAGCTACATGCAAAATATGAAACTCAATCACTAATGTACACCATTCACAGAAACAAATTCAAGGTGGATGAAAGACTGAAATATAAGTTGTGACACCATGAAAGTCCTAGAAGAGAACATAGACAGGAAAATCTCAGATATTCTATACAGCAATATTTTCACTGATAATTCTCCTAGAGCAAGGGACATAAAGGAAAGAATAAACAAATGAGACTCCATCAAAATAAAAAGCTTCTGCATGGATAAAGAAGACATCAGCAAAATGAAAAGGGCACCAGTTGTATGAAATAACATATTTGCCAATGATACCTCAGACAAGGGTTTGATCTCCAAAATATGTAAAGAACTCGCACAACTCCACTTTAAGAAGACAAACAACCCAATAAGACATGGGAAAAGGTCTTGAACAGACACTACTCCAAGGAAAACATACAGAGGGCCCAGAGACATATGAAAGGAAGCTCAGCATCTCTAGCCATCAGAGAGATGCAAATTAAAACCACAATGAGATATCACTTCACACCTGTCAGAATTACCATCATAAACAAATCAACAAACAAGTGCTGGAGAGATGTGGAGAAAAGGGAACCTTAATACACTATTGGTGGGAATGGAGACTGGTGAAGCTACTGTGGAAATCTCAAAGGAGATACCTCAAAAAACTAAAAATAGAGCTACCTTTGACCTGGCATTTCAACTGCTGGGACTATATATTAAAAATCCTGAAACATCAATCCAAAAGAACCTACGCACCCCAATATACATAGCAGCACAATTTATAATAGTCAAGTGCTGGAAGCAACCTAAGTGCCCATCAGTAAATGAGTGGATCAAAGAACTGTGGTATATTTACACAATGAAATACTATGCAGCAGAAATAAAGAAGGAGCTTCTACCCTTTGTGACACCCTGCATGGAACTGGAGAGCATTATGCTAAGTTAAATAAGCCAGTCAGTGAAAGACAAATACCATATGATCTCACCTACAAGTGGAACTTAATCAACAAAAAAAGGAAGCAAAATATAACCAGAGACACTAAAATAAAAAACAAACTGACAGTAACCAGAGGAGAGAGGGCAGGCAATAATGGGGGAAGAAAAGGGGAAGGGTCATGAAGGAACATGTATAAAGGACCCATGGACAAGGCCAAAGAGGGCTACGATCAATGTTGGGAGGTCGGGAGGGGTGGAGTGGGGATGTATTTTGGGGAGGAAAATAAAGAAAATTATACTGGAACAACTTCCCTTTTTTATTCTCTTGGTTTTTTGAGTTAGATAATTTCTATTGACCTAATTTTAAATTTGTAATTATTCTCAGTTCTAAATCTACTAATGAGCCTAGCAATCAAATATTTTATCTTAGTTATCATGTTTTTTTATTTTAGCATTTTCATTTGATTCTTCCACATGTTTCTATCGCTGCTGAAATTTCCCCATCTGTGCTTCTGTACATCTTTTTAACTAAGAACCTATCTCGTTTTAATCACAGCACTTTTTATTAATTTTTAAAAATTTAAATATTATTTTAATTACAGTTGATATGCAATAAATTAGTTTTAAGTGAACTGCATAGTGATTGGACATTTATATACTTTACAAAGTGATCAACCCCAGTAAGTCTAGCATCCATCTGACGCTGTACACAGTTATAATATTATTAACTATATTCCTTATGCTGTACTTTACATCCTTGTGACCATTTTTATAACAGGCAATTTGTATTTCTTAATCTCTTTTAACTTTTCCACCCATTTCCCCAACCTCCTTCACACCTGGTGGCCATCAATTTGTTCTTTATATCTATGGGTCATAGCTATTTTTAAGATCCCTCTCTGATAGTTTCAATATCCAAGTAACATCTGAGCCAGGTTCCTAACATCTGACTGCATGTCTCTTCAGCATATTTTTTCCTGTGCTTTATTGTGGTTCATTATGATATATATAATGAACCATGGATATATAATATAACATATAATATAAATATATAATATATAATATAACATATATATATATAAGAAACTGGACATATCGTATATGACATTAGACACTGAGTTAAATAAAATATTTCACTGGGATTGAGCATACCTCAGTTATTTTAGAACATTAGTTGGGCTGTTGAATCAATTTGGTCAAGTATTGAGCTAAATTTGGGTTTTGTTGCTATAGCTGCCTTCAGTACATCCACCCTAGGTTTCATTTCCTCTAGGACCGTCTTGTGATTGGGGGGACCCTTCTGCCAGTTTTACTTAATGTCTGTTTTATGGTCACTTTAGCTCTTGTCCTTGTGCCTGTACCTCAGAGAAGGTCTCTATCCATCTTCTTACCTATCTTTCTGAAGTAGATTGATGTTAGTTGTTAATGCTTGATAATATGATGGTGGGGTAAATGTAGTCTTCTCTTTTGTTTTTTAAATGGTTCTACCTCAGTCTTCAGTTAGTGACTTTTCTCTCAGTCTTGGGAGCATAGCCTTCCCACTGATTCTTTCTCCCTCTCTGGGAGGAATGAGTAGTAATAGTAGTCGTCGTCATCGTTGTGGTCGGTGTCCTCGTTGCAGTAGTAGTAGAGCTCAGTAGTAGTCTGAGCTCATGACATTTTCTTCCCTCTTTCCACTATTAGGGTTGTTGTTTATTGGGCTGATTGGTTGTTTTTAATTCACTTTCCCTAGCTGCAAAAAATTGCTGCTCTTTTCCAAGTGACTTAAATCTTTTCTTCTGTAAGGGAGATAGAGGATGTGGACATGAGTAGGTCTTTGCACTTTTCTTGCAGTTGCTGCTGTTTGCATCCTGTAGGCATGCCGGCACTTTCCTAGTCTTGAATGCCTGCTGAGGCTTGTGGGAAAAAATCTGTGAGTTCAAATTCCCTCACTTATGTGGGGCTTTAATGGGTGCTACGCTCAACCTGGCTTATTCTCAGCCCTTAGCCATTCATTGCTAATTTTCAGATTTTAGCTGATTTCTTCTTATATACTTAAAATAGGTCCAGTATCTGCCCCAAGTAATCAAGTGCTTGCATCGGTGTTTTGTTGAGAGTGCCACCTTTGCACACACACACACACAAACACACACAGTTACTTTGTTGCCTTAGGACTTCAGCTCAGTGACAAAAAGCATTGAG
This sequence comes from Sturnira hondurensis, assembly GCF_014824575.4. Lineage (NCBI taxonomy): Eukaryota > Metazoa > Chordata > Mammalia > Chiroptera > Phyllostomidae > Sturnira > Sturnira hondurensis. The sequence goes on from NW_028088915.1 coordinate 3,207,528, forward strand.
TCAGAAAAAAATTACTGATTTAGAAAAAACATGGATTATGCAGGTAACCTGACATTTTCTGTTGAAGAGGTAAGTGCAATATTCTTTCTAGCTAAACTAAGATCAAGCTAGAATATTTCTAAAAGAGAAATTTTAGGTACTTTATAATTTAACAGTGGATAAAAGAAACATATAACTGAAACATGACATGAAACAACACACATTTTCACTTTAAGAAAGTAATGTGTTTAAAGCTATACATTATCCGCTACCTAAATTTTATTTGTATCACACAATTTTAACTCAACATTATCATTATCCTTTAATTACAAATAATTGATGATGTATTTGTTATTTAATTTCAATTTATGGAAACTTAGGAGCATAATTGTTTTTGTGAATGCCTTTTTTTCTCCACAAAATTTGGATAAGGCCATTTAAACTCCAAATTGAAATTGGGAGTTCTTTCACCTATTGGTATAACCTGACTATACTATATACCATTAAGCATTTCTGAAAATCTCCTTAGCCTCATAATATTTTATTCCAGGTGCCATTTTAAATAAAAATTACATGTAAAGTATAATTTTTATGAATCTAAAAATATTTAACTTTTTGGATAGTTTCATTAACTTCAATTTTTTAAAAAATGATTACCATTTTAATGCCTATTAAAAATGTGTTCAATTGGTTCAAAATCAATGCTTATAAGTAGGATTCATTAAAAAATACCACTTCAGACTCGAATAGACATTTCTCCAAAGTAAATATATACATAGCCAGCAAACACATAAAAAGATGCTCACATCACAAATCATTAGGAAGTATTAGGAAAATACAAAAAAGTAAAAGCAGGGACTCAGATATTTTCCTTGTTCATAGCAGCATTATTCACAATCACCAAAGGCAGAAACAATCCAACTGTCCACTGATAGGTGAAGGGATGAACAATGTGTGGTATATACATCCATTGGAATATTATTCAGTCTTAAAAAGAAATGAAATCTTGTCACATGCTACAACATGGATGCATATTAACAGCCTTATGCTAAGTGAAATAATCTAGAAAGCAAAGGATTAATTATCATATTAGTCCACTTATATGAGATGACTAGAGTAGTCAAATTTATAGAGATAGCAGGTAGATGTGTAGTTGCCTAGGAATGGAGAAGCACAGAATGTGTAGCTATTGTTTAATGAATGTGGAGTTTCAGTTTGAGGGGATAAGAAAGTTCTGGAGATGGATGGTGGTGGTCGTAGCCCAATAAAGGGGATGCACTTAATGCTACTGAACTGTGTATGTTAAAAATTAAAATGGTAAATTTGTGTTATGTATGCCACCACAGTAAAAAAAAAAAGCACTTTTCTTAAGTATAATGATGAACAAAACTTTATTTGTTGTTACTAATAAAGTATCATCAAATGTCAAACAAATACTATTGGCTGTTAAATAAGAAACCTAACCCACGATACCCAAATGTAGTAATACTAACTATAACTTTCTTCTGTGTATCGGTAATTATTCTGTATCACACAGAGAAATACTTACATTTTACTTTATTTGTACTGCCTTAAAAATAGATTTTTATTAGGTATGTAAGAAGAAAGAACCTGCTAGAATAACAAATAATCCTCTTTTATATTTGATATTTAAAAATCACAAAGATTAGGAAAAATGCATTAACTGGACAGTTAGAGAGGAATGTACAATTCTGAGAACTTAAGAAAATTTTAAAATATAATTTCAACACAGCTCTGCAATTATGCAAATCATCATATATCTTGAATGGCTAGGTTGCATATTAAATCTAATATAGGAATTGTGGGAGTAAATTATTGTCTAAAGGCTGCTAAATACTTTAAACTATAAGTAATATTACCTTAATTAAGTGTACATTGTGCAATGGTGGGTTTTTTGTTTGTTTACTTCTTAGTGAAACCTTTGTTTTCTCAAGAACTTCATTTAAGATGATAGACTTTTTGTTTCCTTTTCAGAAGGTATTTTCAGTCTGATATCCAAGTTCCTCACTTCCATCACCATTTTTGCGATATAAATGCTATCATGGAAGAACTGGTTAACTTTATACATATTTAATTAAAGCTTTATAACTGTGTATTCTAACTGTAATATTTTATAATAATCACCAAGATCTGAAGAGTGGAGAGCCTAGGCACACGAGAATAAAATTAGTAATAATAGCTCAGTAGTCATTATTCTTGACTAAGTTAATGTCTCAGACATCCTGTAAATGTTAAGTTTAATATCTTCATTCTTCCTCTGAAGTTCTCCTTGCTCTTTCTTGTCCCATCAAAATATTGGTCCATTTAGAAATGGCGTTTCCTTCCAAAAACATTGAATGCACACAGATAATAGACTTGGGATAGTTCCAGAATCCATGTTGGGTGAACTTGTTGGGATGGGGAGTAGTGATGGCTTGGAGCGTCTGGCAGGAAGAGAAGAATGAAATATATCAATGCTTATAACTACACCTATGTATCTACTCTGTTCCTACATTATCCCATTGCACATTGAGTAATGTGGGTTTCTCTTAAATATCATTGTATATCTTTATGTTGATGAAAAGACAACATAAGTAATTGGGAATTTCCACACAGACGATAAGAAGTGAGGAAAAATGGGAAACTATCTACTGAATGATGCAGTCAGACCTCACTGATAATTGGAGCCATTATTATTCAATAGTCAGTAGCAAGAGTAGTTACGCAAGAGAAGATCTGAAAACCTGCTTATCTTGCCATTTTTCTCACCATGAATAGTAATACTTTTACTCTTTCCACTCAGCTATTCGTTTATTTGTCTCCTTTAACACTTTTCTATACTTTTACTAATTATCCAGCTGAACCACCTGGTTCCAACTCTTTCTCTTTGCTTTACATTCAGGACTCTTGGACAGGGTAAGTGACTGTTAACACCACCCAAAATGCATCCTCCTTGCTGAAGTAATTGTTATATAGCATAGACTATGCATACTGTGGTAAGGGTGTTATTTCTGGAACAGCAGTGCATCCTGACAATAATTACAACAGCAAAAGTTTATTAGTGACATTTATGTGCCAGAGACCCTTTTAAGTATATTTTACATATAATAATTTGAGGTATGCCCTAATACTATGAAGTAGCTCATGTTAACATCTTCATGCTGCACAGGTGGAATAAGACTAAATAAATTATCCCTGGTTGCATGCCAGTAAGTGTCACACCTGGAATAGTTCCTCAGTATTTTGGCATCAGAATTGTAACTTTGAAACTCCATGGTACATGCTTCCTCGGGCACTTGTTTGGTTCCTTTGCAAAATAAGGATTCATTTTAAGACTGAGGTCCCTATGTACATGTTACTCTTCATACTACACAAAGTACTCTAACTTAGGCTTTGTGGGCCACCTGTGCTGGCTTTGCCCAGAAGCGTGCTAGGCACAAAACAGGCACCAATCCTTCAGAAAAAAAATCTTTCTGCATTGTAATTTCCTTGATGGTAATAACTGTATTATGTAGCTCTCATACTCAACCTGCACAGTGCAGTGGCTCAGGTCTGCAGATAATTAAAGAAAATATTTACTGTGAATGAGGGGAAGCAGTTAGCTTGCCAAATGCCTGCCATACCCAAGCACAGTATTGGGTACCAATTACACCTAAAATGATAAACATGCCCATGAGCTCATGAGCTCATTGTCAAAAAAAAAAAAAACAAAACAATTTCTCCTTATCTGTATTCTACTTTGAGACAAAGAAAGGGGCCGTGAAGCCATACAAAAATGTAAAGTAACTGAATGGGATCACATTGTTGGTAAAATAATGGTTGTATGCATTCTTTGAGTAGGTCATTACTCTGAATACTTCACACACATTATTTTATTTCTCTAGCTTTACATGATACTTGTTATAAAGCATGGAATGTTATTTATCAAAACTGACTTCTACACATTAGGTACCATTAGCATTATGGAAGAGAAGCCAAGATCTGTGTCTCTCAGAATCCTTTTCTCTGGAGGGTCCTGGTGCAGAGTTTTCCAAAGAGAAGAAAATGGGAGATCTGGAAAGGAGAGAGGAGGGTAGTCCATTCTTCTCAGGAAGCAGTGATGGGCAGACGCAGCCTCTCTGCTGACATCTCCGTAAGCTCTTGCTTGTCAAATCCCTTCAGGAACTCTTGCAATTGCAGCTTTGAGGTTTTGCCTTTCCTCAGATTCCTGTGAACTTCCTCTTCACAATTGTTGGGGCCAGACACTGTGGAGTCTCAGATTTATCTGGGAGTTGTGACTTTTTCATCTGGTCAGCACATCTGTCTAAAATCCTCCTTCGGGGCTATTTCTCTGGTTCTGGGGCAACAGCCTTCTAATCTAGATCTTCACTCCTCTAAAATTTCTTGTTTTGATGTTCCCTAATCCATCTATTAAACTGTTTTATTTCTACAAACATTGTAGTAGCTCTATTTTTTTCTTACTGAACCCAATTTTTTATCTCCATTTTACAGATAAGGCCACCCTGTGAACAGCAGTAAGAAGCTGTTTGGAAGTGTTCTCCCCCTTTGTATACTTGAGAAAAAAACTAGCAAATATCAATCATGGGCCACATGCAAGAAAAAAAGTAAAATAATCAAGATCTATAAAATAGAGATTATATTTATTAACTGTAGGACATTTATTTACATATACTATAATGAAAACAAAAATAGATGAATCTTAGCAATATAATATTAAAAGAAAATGGTAGAATCTAAAATATTTACATAAACAAATACAACTTATATAATGTTAACATAGTTAATTAGGAATTTTTTTTCTTTTTTTAATATATATATTTTATTGATTATACCATTACAGTTGTTCTATTCCCCCCCTTCATTACCCTCCACCCTGCACACCCCCTTCCCCACCATTCTCCCCACCTTAGTTTATAACCATGTGTCTCAAGTTCTTTAGATTCTGTATTTCCCCTACTATTCTTGCCCTCCCACCCTATCTATTTTCTACCTACTGTCTATGCTATTTTCTGTACCTTCTCCCCCCTTCTCCTCCTCCCACTCCCCTGTTGCTAACCCTCCATGTGTTCTTCATTTCTATGGTTTCACTCCTGATCTAGCTGTCCTCTTGGTTTGCTTTTGTTTTAGGTGTGGTTGTTAATAACTGTGAGTTTGCTGTACATTCACTGTTCATATTTTTCATCTTCTTTTTTTTATATAAGTCCCCTTAGCATTTCATATAATAAGGGCTTGGTGATGATGAACTCCTTGAACTTGACCTTATCTGAGAAGCACTTTATCTACCCTTCCATTCTAAATGAAAGCTTTGCTGGATAGAGCAATCTTGGATGTAGGTCTTTGCCTTTCATGACTTGGAATACTTCTTTCCAGCCCCTTCTTGCCGGTAAGGTCTCTTTTGAGAAATAAGCTGACAGTCTGATGGGAACTCCTTTGTAGGTGACTGTCCCCTTATCTCTTGCTGCTTCTAGGATTCTCTCCTTCATTTTAATCTTGGCTAATGTAATTATGATGTGCCTTGGTGTGTTCCTTCTTGGGTCCAACTTCTTTGGGACTCTCTGAGCATCCTGGATTTCCTGGAAGTCTATTTCCTTTGCCAGACTGGGGAAGTTCTCCTTTATTATTTGTTCAAATAAGTTTTCCACTCGTGGCTGTTTCCTTCCCCCTTCTGATATCCCTATAATTCAGATGTTGGAACATTTAAAGATGTCCTGGAGGTTCCTAAGCCTCTCCTCATTTTTTGGAATTCTCATTTCTTCATTCTTTTCTGGTTGGATGTTTTGTTCTTTCTTCTGGTCCATTCCATTGATTTGAGTCTCAGTTTCCTTTCCATCACTATTGGTTTCCTGTGCATTTCCCTTCATTTCAATTAGTTTAGCCTTCATATGTTCCTCTAATTTGTGACTATAATCAACCAGTTCTGTGAGCAACCTGATGACCAGTATTTTGAACTGTGCATCTGAGAAGCTGGCTATCTCTTGGTCGCTTAGAGTTATCGGCTGTGGGGCTTCGAGTTCTTCTTGGGCCATCTTTTGGACTGTTAGTGCCTGTTACATATCAGGATTTGAGCCCTAGGTGTTCACTAGAGCGGGGCAACTCAGTCGCTGGGTTGTGACGCTGTACTTGGGGGCGGGGTCAAAGAGGAGCAATGGCGGTCTCGTCTGCCACCTCCTGCTGCTGCAGCCACAGCTGCCACCCTCACCAGGGCCCGCGTGTTTCGTCCCACTGCATGAAAATGTGCCACCACCATCAGCCCTCCACCACTGGGTTCACCTGCTGGGGCCTGCGCAGTCCAGCTCACTCTGCGTGAATGTGCGACTGCGGTCACTCTGCCCCGCACCCTGCACCACTGGGTCCGAGCTGCCTGCGTGCCTGGGTTGGGGGATCTTTCCTGCTCGACCCTGCTCCACTGCTGGTTCCGCCCCTCTTACCATCCCGGTTGAAGGGTTCGTTGTTGTCAGACTTCCATATAATTCAATTTTCTGTTCTTTGACTGTGTCTTTGTTCTCCAAACCTTTGTTGTATTCAAACTTGGTTGTAGGAGAAGGCACAGTGTTTCCACCTATGCCTCCATCTTGGCGGAAGTCTGGAAAATATTTTAAAGAAAGCTTATGCATGTATGAAACTATTTAAAATAGGGAACAAAGAAATAATGGCTACAGAATTTAATATGATGGTCATGATCAATAGGGAGAGCTAAGAAAGTATGATAGGGAAGCCCAAGATCATAAAATGTTATTTTTGAATGTTAAATCAACCTATTATAACACTAAAAATAATAAACTTTAAAAATTTACATTTTATAAATACATAAATTTTTTAGTTTACATGATTAACTTATTCATTTGCTTATACTTACTCTCCGTTCCTACCCTATAGACTTCCTAAAAAGAAAATTCGCTTAAAGCCTCATGCTTGTCACAACTCCTTAGAGTTACACCTCTGGAAACTTTATGTAGGCATATGAAATTATATATAGAATAGAGTACATGCAAGGTGTTGGTCTTCCTGGCATCGGTAACCCATTCTTTGGGTGACAACCTGCCTTTCCACTGAACACTGTGAACATCCCACTTTAGTCAGGTAGCTCCTGTTGAGACTGCCAGCAACGACACTTACTGATCCAAGAAATAGTTATTGGTTCAGTTATAGGCATGAGACCCAAGCCAGGCAGGTAAGAATATATCCTGAGTAACTTTCAAACTAGAAGTTAAAGAGTTTCCTTTCTTGTATAAGGAGAGGGCCATTTTGATATTAGGTTAAACATACCTTATAAGGCTCCAGTCTTATGAAGATACCTGGCTTGGGTAAATGCCTCATATTGAATACATTCTGAGGGGGAAAAAAAGACAAGAGAGATGCGAGTGTCAATGGCATGAGTTATTCATTCCAAAACCGGAAAAGTCGGTGTTCGTGCTGTTCATCACTACCAGAACCAATAAGTAGAGACAAGGATTGAGTCTTCATGGGCGCTATGCAGATGCTGGAGATCTGAGAAGGTGGCAGGTTATGTACCCTCGAAAACCAGCTTAACAACTCCTCTCAACAACCTGTTCATCAGGAAAAGAAAGGGTAGGTAAGGGGGTGGTAAAAAGATCAATCAGATAAGAGCTGTAGTCCCTCTGTGATTTCCTAGTACTTTTTTATCTGTTGGTCAACAATTTTTTAATCTGCATCACAGGTTGTTCCCTTGCTGGAACACAATGGCTCAGATCCCATCTCCATTGCTTGCAGACCCCCTGGGGCACAAAAGTTAAATTATTGGGGCCCTGTAGGTCATGTACTCCAATTCCTGGGATAATAGTTTTTTACATGTGTTAATCACTCAGGCTTATCGACTAGGACTGAAGCTAAAACCTTAACTCTCGAGTTCCCCAATCATTCCTCCACCCCCATTTGTTTTTAATTATCTTATATCTATATTAGTTTAATTAAAGCGATGAACTAAAACAACATAGAAACAGATAAGATTATTGAAGATCCCTTTGTTGTTATTAAGAGTCCTTCCACATATTAGAAACCATCCTGCAGGCAATTTGCTGTGACGAAAGGCAGTGTTGTAATTCATCTAAAACACTTTTTAGTCCAGTTAGCAAAAGTTGCACATTTTCCAGCTGGGGCTACATTGTTGTTTTTCAAATAAAACATTTCCCTGTCCTTTAGAATAACCATAGAATCCCGGTTATCTTTCCAGGGGCATATGAAACCTAGCAAGATATAAAATGACAGTTTGTTCTACACAGTTCCAGTCCACTTTTCTTCTTTGGGGATTTGTCTCACAAGTCTTGAGTAGCACCTTACGTCTAGGATCAGAGGAATGTAGGGGAGAGGAGTCTAATACAACTAAGATCATTAATCACAGCTAAGGTCTGACTTAAATGTTGTACATAGTTCTTTACCTTCACTTCTTCAGCTATGTACATATCCCCCAACCCCATCATAGGCTGAAATGATCACCTGTACACAATTTTATAGGATTCAAGGAGCCACCTTTATCCTGAGTAAGGCCATAGGTAAAACTTGATCTCAATGGAGTTGAGTTTCTTGACATAGTTTGACTACACTTTTTTTAAGGTGTTATTCATCTTTTCTACTTTCCCAGAAGCCTGAGGTTTCCATGCCATGTGGAGTCTCCACTTGATTCCTAAAATTTTACTAACCTTCTGTGCAATTTCTGAAACAAAAGCAGGTCAAATACGGTTCTGGGTGCTGCCAGGTAAGCAAAAGAGCAAATTATTTTCTTCAGTGGGGCTTTCATTTTCTCTGAGAATTTCTCAATTTTAGTACAACAGTCCTCTGCCCATCCTGGAAAGATGTCAATGAAGACTAACAAATATTTTCATCCTTGAGCCCTCAGCATCTACCTAAAGTCTATTTGCCAGTCCACAAACAGGCCCTTCCCTGGGTATTGTTTCCCTTCTTTTTTTCTGACGGGGATCTGCCTTGGGATTATTCTTCTGACATACATGGCTTTAGAAGTCCCAGGACCTGTGGGCTATGGTTTGATATAGATGATTCAAAACCCCAATTCCTATCTTTCTCTAAGTCTGCAGTTGAATATTTAGGGTTTAATTGTACAAGTAACAAAAGATTTATAATCGTTCCTTTTGCAGCCTCCTTTGCTGCTTGATCAGCCAGATTGTTTTCTTTAGCCACTTCAGTGTCCTCTTTCTGATGCCCGGGCAGTGCATAACTGCCACCTGTAAAGGTACCTGTATAGCCTCTAATATTTTAAATTTTCTGTTGCATGCTTAATTTCCTTTTTATTGGAGGTTAAAAGTCCTCTTTCCTTCTAGATATCCATTCACTCTCTTTTAAATCAATTCTGCTAGAATAAACTTCATCAATTGTTTCAGCACAGTCATACATTACCATGGTCAAGTCAGGCTCGGAGAAAAGGGAAGCAGGATTTAATTTAATTACACTTTTGAATTGCTTCGCACTTGCCCATTTTTCCAGCAGAGATTCCTTTTTGCTCTAGCAGGCTCAGCACTTAGTGGGGGTTACAAATGGTGATAGGCCATCCCTAGGAAAACTTTTCAGCTTCCTGTGAAAGCTCACAGGTGGCTTCCTCATCCCTCAATCAGGCTGGCCCCTCCTGGATGGTGGGATCTAATTTCTTTGACCGTCCAATAAGGCTCTTTTTGCAGGTTCAAGCAGGAACCCAAGAAACATTACTGCTTTTGGAAAATCTGGGCCTTCTGTGCTGATATTTTATAGCTACAAGATGCTAAATGTTCTAAGGTAGCTATAGTAATAATTACATGGTGCATCTACTTATTCTAACAGAGTTCCTCCTTCTGCCTTTAAGTCTTTTAAGTTTTGGCTCAGAGTCTCACCAAAAATCATGGGGAGAGTTCTTGAACCCTTGTGGTAAGACTGTGCAGCAGTACTGGGTCTTGATCTCAGATTCCTAGTGCTGCCATTCAGAAGCAAACAACGGTTGAGAGATCTGGTCAACTAGAATGCAAAGGAGAGCATATTTTAAGTCTAATACTGAATACCAGAGGCTATTCCCAGGTATCTGTTCCATACAATGTCATCTATAGCCCTTAAATCGTCTATTATATGGGGAGCAGCAAGGCTGAATAAGTCCATACTCCTGAAAATTCTGAATTACTGGGCATATTCCTTCTAGGATCTTCTTTTGCGAAGGATAATGCTTGCCCCCACCACAGTTTGAGGTCAAGTTTAACAGGGGAGGCTTGTTTAGACCTGTCTGACCTCCCAGCAGCCCACACAATGACAAGGTTTCTTCGGGTCTGAGTTGCTTTCCTCATTCGTCCCAAGGTTTCATAAGGAACTTCCAGGAATGTTCTGAAGAGTCCTATAGGTGGAGCTGTGGTTATTTTGGAGAGAAAGTGATTTGAGCATGGAGTTTCAACAACAAATTCTTTCCCAGGAAAGAAAACCATATCTCCCAAGCACATTCAAATAGCTTTAAGAAACATTGACTTTCAGGCCTCCCAGAAATTCCAGTTGCAGTTCGTTTAGTTAACTTACCATAGACTATGTCACTCTTGGTATCTTCAGAGAGGTGTACAGTTCGTCCCCCGATGCTTAGTTTTACCTGAGTTCTCAGACTCTGACCTGCTTTTTCCTCACTTGGGTCACTCATTTTTTCCTTGTCCTTTTCTCTTGCAATATGATTGACCTGCCCCAGTGGGAACTTGTCCTCTGCCAAATTTGGTTTCCTAATGTGTTCAGGTTGGAGAGAACAATTCAGGCTCACCTCCTTCAGCTTCCTCAGATGAGTTAGGAGGACCCACCCCCCCCCCCCCGGGGCTGGAGGGGCCATGGAAACCCTGATTACATAATCAGGGTTTATGCTGCTGTTTGCAGCAGCCATCCTAATCTTCCTGGCCCTCTCTCTGAGTTTCTTCTATCTGCAACAGCTAAATTCCCTTTCATTGGGACCATTACTGTATTTCCTTTTAATTCTACATCTTTATTATTAAAGTAAAAAAAAGTCTACACATAAGGTATTTTATTTTGTCCCACTTCACAGATCTTTCACAAAACAACTCCAAGTACAATATAGTACAACAGTTTAAAGACCTGTGCAGTGGCCAGCATTGTCTTGAATCCAAATTATACATAAGCCAATCAGTATTACAATTTAAAAAATCATTTTCTTAGGTTTATGAGCATAGATCACCTAATCAGCTGAATTCACCTTAAATGGCTATTCCCCAGAACAAAGTCTCCCCTACCCATTCTACCAGACAGAGCTCTGTAATATCATACAAAACAGAAGGAATTCAGCTTAAAGGATGGTTCCCTGGCACAGAGTCTTCCATCCCCTCATTCTACCATACAGAACTTTATAATGTCGTACAAACCAGAAGGAATTGGCTCCAAAAAGGCTTACTCCTGGGATGGAGGCTTCCCCCATTCTGTCAGACAGAGGTCTGCAATGTCACACAAACCAGAAGACATTTTAATTAACCTAGGGCTGCATTCTCACACCAGAAAGCACAGTGATTCAATCGAAAGTGAAGGTGACAGAGAGTGCTGAGAATTGGAGAACGAGAATCCCCAAATGAAATAACTTGGCAGGTGCTAAGGAGTCTCTAAATCCACAGCCACGGACCCTCCACTCCAGGCAGCCAAAGGGACACTCCACCAAATACCCAGATACCCATAAAGTTCTAAAGACCCATAGAAAGCCAAATATCCATGGAGTTCCAAAGGTGTCCCACCAGAGTTCCCAGAAAATGAAACTGGAAAAGTAGGTGTTCGTACTGCCTGTCACTATCAGAACCAGTAAGTAGAGACAAGGATTGAAACTTTATTCAGGTGCTGGTGAACTCAGAAGATGGTGGGCTACATACCCTTAAAAAGCATCTCAACATCTCATCTCAAATTGACCTTTTTATATGGAGAAGAAAGTGTAGGTAAGGGGTTTGTCTGGCACCTAGTTTCCTGTATTTCCTTATCTGTTGATCAACAATTCTTTACACTACTGGGTGTTCCCTTCCTGAAACACAATGGCTCAGACTCCATCTCCATTGTTTGCAGACCCCTGGGGCACAAAGGTTGAATTGCTTGTTGGGAGTCTTTTGATCATGCATTCTAGTTCCTGGAATGATAGCTTTCTATATGCATTAATAACTTACACCAATCACCTAGGATTGAAGTTAAAACCTTTAACTCTTGAGTTCCCCTATCAATTTCACCTATCTCTAAGATGCTTCTACTCCTGAACCTTTGGATTTCTAATTATATCACTTAATTTTTTTGGTTTAGGCAAAGATTTTCTTGGTTTTATGACCAAACTCTCACCTATTATAAAGCATCCACCAAACCTCATAGAAACACAAATTATGTAAGTTTTCTTATTCCTTATAAATATAAAATCTCACACCATCTAATAATCTATTATTTTCAGGGCTTCAGAAAGTGTGATCAAAGAATTTAATTACAAAGCCAGTGATCTCTGTTTAAATAACATTAAAGAAATCCATAAATTTTGGAGAATGGAAAGCAGAAGAGAAACTAAAATGAACTAAAATGCTCTTTGTGGTTACATTAAAAACCTCCAAAGTGATGTAATATCGCTGAGGATAAGAACAAAATAGAAAGTTTATCTTATATTTAAGCATTCCAGGCTTTGTTGTTCAGGCTTGAGGCAAATGTATGTTATTTACTCCATGAATCAGAGCATTCCCCTCATAAGAGATGAGTTTGTAATGGAAATGCCGGTACATTCTTAGTCACTAGAGCAAGAAGATGTCAACTTAATAGCATCTCTATTGCTCCAAAACTTAAGAAAATTATAACCCAAGGTTTTGTGGTGTCAAAATACTCTAGACAAGAATATTGTCCCCTTCCCTCTTCTCGCTAGAGAAAGAATCCACAAGTCTGAGGAATATGCAATTATCATCAATTGGTCCATTTACCCTCTTTTCCTCTGAAATTTCTTTATGAATTAAAAGGTCAGTATTAAAATTATTTCAGCCATATTTACCCAGGAGTAAGATTAATGAAACCATATGCATCCTCTTAATTATATTTTACTTTTATGCTGCTTTTTACCTGAATTCATACTTTCTCATCAATCAAGAAACATTTGGTTACATCAGGAACAGGTATTCTGACAGGCATCATTGTTTTCTCTCTCTAAGATTGTTGGGGAATTTATACTTCTGCAATGGAAACACTATTTTTACAATCTGTAACTATTATTAGATACAGGAAAAGTAGACTCAAAACAAAATACAGGAGCCACCAATTCTGAATGTGTCATTTCTGAAAGTTCAAATATGATTGAACATTAGTAAATTTAAAGATAGATTGATCTATTAACTGACTCACTGTTTTCGAAAAATTGCTTTCTACATTACTGATGTGTTTCTTGTTATTGTGAGACACAGATTGAAGTCTCCTCCTCTTTAAAAGTTATTTATTTATTTATTATTTTTAAATAAATTACGTATTCGTCTGCATAGATTCAGCAGAAGGACTTGAACATCCAACATAATATCCCATAATATTTAAGGGATACATTCTTAAGTACAAAATTTAAAAAAAAAAGCAAATCTTCCAACCATTCCCTGAGTACATTAAACAAACATTTACAACTGTATTCATGAAAAATCGACTAAGTTAAAGGGAAAATAATGAGAAAACATATAATCACAATGAGAGACTTCCACATATTTCTCAAAAATAGTGATAGAAGAAGCAGACAAGTAAATGTAGAAAATAGATCCTTCGAAAATAATGAGTCATCACAGAACGATGTGCAGTCACAATTACAGAATGCATGTTGTTTCAAGTGCCTATAAATCATTTGCCAGAATTTACCATAGGGCAAAAATTTAAAAAAACTTAATAAAATTGAATTTTAAAGCATAATATATGATTTAAATTATAGCTTTCCCACTAGGGGGCATATAAGCTTGGGCAACTTACTTGGCTCTCTAAACCCTGAAAATGTACTTAATAATAGTAGTTCCATTCATTGGATTGTTGTAGGACGACACATACAAAACCCACACACCTGGCATGTGTTAAGGAAATAAATGTATATTTAGGGACATCAGTATTTCTTGAAAGTTGTTGAAAGTTGTTCTAATACATCTGTCAGATGTTTTAAAAATCTCATACTGGGAAAAGTCTATACAACTGACCTAAGTAGCAATGGAGGACAAAATGAGTGGGAAATTAAAGAGAGGCATGTTTTGACATAGAAGAAGCAACACAGAGGCTGTGGATTTCCCCTAATCAGTGTGGGTGGACTCAGTACTTAGTGAGTTTACTGTTGCCGTAGGTGTTGAACAAGGTTTCACGGCACCATTCCAGGGCATCAGGGAATAGTGGCATTCAAACTGTGCTCTGCAGGACCAGGGAGGTGGCTGTGGGAGAGAGGAACATTATGGTTGCTTCCTCTGCTCCCAGACGGAGCAGTTCAACTTTTTCTATTTAACATGCGGAGTGTATAAGCAGAATTCTTTTTGGAGGAAATGTTCTGCTATTAAAAAAAACATTTAAGCATCGCCACTACTGATGATGTTACTGCATCAAAGGAAGGTTAAACTAAATAACCTCTAGGTTGCCTCCTACTTTAAAATGGTTCATAAATTGCCTACATTTTTTTCCCATAGGCAAGAATGCAACATAGTTACCATAGAATGAAAATACAGAGCTGAGAGAACTCACAGGCTATGCAATATTGCTAAATTGGTCTCCCCTCAAATTTGTCTAGCACTTATCACTTAGAGGCAGTTTCCACCTTTTGCAACATTGAATTTTACCTTTATGGTAGATCCATATTGCTACATTTAGTCTTCCATTTTAGCTCCTGGAGACTTTATTCAATTGCTCAGTAGCTTATTAATACATAATCCTGTCATCTAAAAGCAAAAGTGAAGAACTCCAGGCTACTTTTTCAAAGTGCTGCTCTGTGTTAATGGAAGGATTTCAAAAGACCACAAGGGAGATTCTTAGAAAATGAAGGCGCTGGATTAAGCAAACCTGGATATATTTTTAAGAGAATAATAATCAGTACTTCCAAACTCTTAGGAAACAAACAAAATTATTTAATAACTCACTATCTTTAGCACATTAATTTGTTTATAGCTAAAACATAATATGAGTGCAATAATTTCTCTATGCATACAAATTTTTGCAGCTTCGGGAAATAATATTGCAATCATGAATATTACAGACTTTATGTCTGCATTTTTTTCTTTGATGACTTACTAGGCCATAAGTCTGGTTCCTTGATAAGGAAAACACCACCCCTCCAAACCATGGTAAGCTTGTTACTATGTGCAAACATTATCTGCATTGTGTTCATTCACATTAAGGCTTTGTTTCTGACCAGTGGTAACACAAGCTGAAAGCTTTTCCTCTGACCTACTTGTCAGTATGATACTACATTCATTTTTAAATTCATAAAGGATTATATGCATAAAGATCACATACTATTCAAGCTTAGAGTTATTTCAACAACTTTAAAATCATTTTTCTAAGAGGTAACATTTCCTGACTCTAAATTTCAATTAAAATTATTTGTTTGGCAGGTTCACTGTATTAAGTGACAGTTTTCCAGATACTGCAGGGCACTTAGAACTGATCACAGGAGTCTATTCAGTATGGTAAATCTTACTCGGCCTGAACTTTGACAAGATTTTATGGCAATCTGGTCCCATTTGTGTGTGTCCAATGATTATCAATGGAGGCAAATATGAGGTAACTCAGCAAAATGCTTCTCAAGATTCTCAAACATTTTCCACAACCTCCTAGTCACTTCTGTTTATTTGTCTGAAACTTTGGGGCATATTCAAACTAGTTTCCAGTTAATGACAACTGTCACCAAAAACCAAGGGTGCACCAACAGCATGCCCAGAGGAATGACAGGACTCTCTGTGCCATTAGAGGTTTCCTTTTTGGTGATTGAAGAAGAATGAACGATATAACAAAACATTGAAACTCCTTGGCCTTTAGCACTCTCAGACTTAAAATATCAAAAATATTTTAAAATTCCTTTAATGGATTATACATAAGCATATTCTGAATAGGGGATAACACAGGTAATAATACCTATCCTATTATCAGGCTCTATTGATTCTTTCAGTAGAATGCAGCAGTACTGGGCTTTGAGTATCATTATGTATGTCATGTTTAGGCCAATCGCTAGGCCTGGTTTAACGTGGACTCTTTTGGAGTGTCAGATCATGAACTGGAGACCTGGATGGCTGCTTCGTTATGCTCGGAAGTGAACAAACGAAATCCAGATAGACAAAGTGAGAGAGAGAGAGACATGTGTTAGTTTGGATTAATAATGGGCTTTCAGTCCATTTTGCTGAATTTGCAAGTCTTATAGATTATTAATGTATTGATTCAAAATTATCTCAGAGTTTACTGGGTCTTGAGCCCTGTAATAAATTCTGATGTGGAAAATACAAGAAGCTATATTTTGATTTTAAAGATTTTATAGTCTTGTGGAGGAGAAAAGTTATGTTGAAAACACAGGATGATCTGTGCTTGATTCTTCACATAGTGACTTAACACCTCAATGTCCTCATTTTCTTCTTTACATGTTCCTTTCCCATGAAGGAATTTTAAATCTGGAAATCATATTTTTGAATCAGTTCACTCCTCTGGACACCATACGTGTCCTAAGGTTTGTTATTGTTGTTTTTGAAGCAGCTGGGGTTTATCAGTCACTGGTCTAGAAAGAAGTGGGCTTTATGAAGTAGCCAGTGAGGGAATTAGCAAGGTATCTAATTTTTTGTAGTTTTCCCTCATAAATCAAGATTCATTAGGACTGCCACCAGAGGGTGAGTCAGAAGAGAAGGAAAAGAAAAAACACAAAATCACTGTTATTTCACAGCAACTTTAGAAATAATGTGAATTAGAATGACTGAGACAGTTGAAACGAAAAGCCAGAAAAAGTTGAAACATCAACAAACCTGGCTTCTTCTTCTATGCTTTGATTGTACTTGCTTTACAAGGAAGACCATTTTATCAATTGATGAGCATAATCTTGTTATTTCACCTTTGTACTAACTAGTTCCTGTGACTTTTAAACTAAAGAAACACTAAGCTCCTCAAAAATGTTATTTTTCTAGAAATGTGTGTCTATACTAGTAATTCTCTAACCAGACATATGAATGGTCTGCTGAATCCTGAAATGTGACCTGGGCATTAGAAAAATAATTTAAAAGAAAAAAGAAACAACTGATTGCCTAAGGTTCTTTCGGGTTCAAGCCCCAGGGGACCATTGGCCCACCCGAATCTCCTCCTTACTTATCACCCACATCTTGAAAAATATTATGGAGCTTTCTTTCCTACGGCAACATAAGCCCCATTATCCTTAACACGAAAAGCAAAGGCAAGCAAGCACCTGACACTTAGTTCTGATGGCATCAGTGTTATGGGAATCTGGGTGGTTGTTAACAGTGTTTTGCGACAATGCTCATTCCTTTCTGCTCCCATCAAATATAACTTTATTGACCCCAGTATGGTCCAGTTCATAAAAAGTAAACACCTTTAGGTACCTTTTGAAGCCTTTTCTGTAGGTTGTTTTAAAAATTGCACTGTAATATATGGAATGACCTGTCCAGTGTCCAACAAAAAGTAATTTTTAACAATCTACCAAAGGGTTTTTTCTTTCAGTGATTTTAAGAAAAATACTCAATGCATTATATTCTTATCTCTTTTTTTTGAACAGGAGCTGGCTGGTGAAAGTCCTCATTTAAGATATACATACTACCTAATGCCAAAATAAGATATCGGATAAGTCAGGCAAAGATACTGGGTGGGGTGGAAGAATGGCAGTGGTCGGAGAAACTCGGCAACGTGATACATTATTCTCACCAACAGAATGGCTGACCTGGGTATTGGGATCTCTTAAGTCACACAACCGGTGATACTTTTATCTACGTTGTCATGTGCTTAAACAAACAAACAAAAAGAACACTACTTTTGAAAGGTGATCTTCATTTTTGAGAGAATGCAGCTTTAAAAACAAAGGCTGATGTAGTTTCATTCCCTACTGTTTCAGAGAGATTTCAATACAATGATATTTCTGTGGGGACCAATCCAATCCACGATCATGAGTATGGTCAGCACTAGCAGAAATGCACTTTCCCCACAAGAGGGCTGGTCTTCACCACCACACCCAGTGATTCTTGGGAACTAATCTTGCTCACCCTATTGCAGATCTTCTTTATCTGCAATTGTGCATCCTTTAATTTCCAATTTTCTGTAAACAATGTGTTTGTATTATGTGCGATTTCTACAAATTCCCATTTTTTACATCTTATGTTTCTAAGTGGTTTTGATTTAACTTATACAATAACGATAAAGTGATAACTGGTTTACTCATCATCTTCAGAGTGCCGCGTGCAATTAGCATCTGTCTCATAATGTCACAATTTTCACAATTAAAACAATTCATTTTAATGAATGCCTACTATGTGCATAGTATAGCTCTTTAATAGAGCTCATCCATCACCTAACCAAAATCTTGTTTTTAAAAAGGATTGAGTGGAAATCTTTTATTTTATAAGAGTTTCCTAAAATTCATCCTGAAGAATTTTAGGGAATTCTCCTACATGAAAACTCCTATTGATTTATTTAAAGTTTATAGGGAGGGGTAGAGAAGGAAACTCAATTGTGGTGATTCCACTCCCTGTGGCACAGACCGAGCTGCAATCACCAAGCTTCAAACACCATGCAAGCTGTACACTAATGTTCACATCAGGGAAGAATCTGAGAAACAGAGTAAAATTACTTTTCCAAAGTCATAGAGTAAGGACTCTAACCTAATCCATTTCACAATGATGTGCCCGTATAGCAATTATTGCAGATACAAGTGTATATTCATTATTGGAATCTTCTTAGGCTATACATTTTTAAGTGGAAAATGATGTAGATGGATTTAAAAAAACACATATGCTTTGGAATCAGAATGACCGAGGTTGAATTTAGTCACTGTCATTTAGTAGGCAATTCATTTAATATTTAAGTCTCAATTTCTCCCACTTATAAAAGAGGTTAATAATATTGTTTATCCCAGAGTATTGTTATGAAAATTAAATAAGTTATATTAGGTACTAGAATTATTAAAAATAATGAATATATACTGACAGATATAATTATATTTATATTTAATTATACAGTATGCATTATATATTAAATATTAATACAGTATATACAGAAGTAAGGTCTGCTTGAGTGTGGTTGGTAGGGTAATAATGTGAGTATAATAATTTATAGTTTTTATTTCAACATTTCACCTAAAATGTCATATACTGTGCTTGAGTGTGATATTGTTATGTTATAGAATTACATGCTTATGATTTTGTAATAAAAGATTTTATAATAAAAGGGGCATTATATGATTCAGACCCTGTATATCTCCTATGTATTTTCAAATACATTTTCTAAAATTCAAAGTCAAATAATTTGCAGATATAAAAGAAAAGGTCACTTTTTCTTGCTAACCCAATCTCGAGATTCATGTTTTTATTGCAGAGGATCAGAACAAATATTTTGAGCAGGTTATAAGGCTGGCTTTGGCAGGATAACACTTGAGAATTTTCTACTACAGAATTTCTATACATACAGGTCACAAGCATCACCCATAAATTACAAAAAATTTCTTTCTGCACATACAATTCAATCTGGCATTTGCTTGAACATCTTGCCTTCACTGACTTCTCAGACAAATAATACATTTAGTCTCTCAGTCATACAGGTGCAATGTCTCCTAACTTGCCACTTGGCAACTTTTAAAAGAGATTCTTGGTAAATGGTAAAATGCATAACATTTGAAGATTTTAAAACTATATAAAATTAGTCATCTTTTCCTTGAGCATTTATAGCCATAGAAGTTGTTTATTGACATAGCCTGTCTTTAAATATGAACTTCTTTCCTCATAAACTGGTAATTACTCTTAGTTTTATCTTGCTATGGATCATAATGCCATGCTTGCAAACTCCTAGAGCTATTGTGAGCTCACTTCAGAATTACAACTTAGAGCAAGATAAATTAGAGGAAAAGAAATTCTTAATTGAGGCACCCCGTAGCTTCAGACAGTAAATCACCCAAGACCTTTTGTCTCCATAATGCATGGAAGCTTTATATAATTTTCCCAGTCAACACTAGCTCTAATCTGTGCCATTATGAAAGGATATCATAGAGAAAGTAAATGGCCTTTTGTAAGTCACTTCTTAGTTCAGTTTACTTTTCTGTTAAATGAGTATATTTGTTTGTTAGGACTGCTGTAACAGAGTACCACAGACTAGGCAGCTTAAACAACAGGTGGGTATTATCTTACCTTCTGGAAGGCAGAAGTCCAAGATCAAGATGTTGGTAGGCTTGCTTCTTTCTAAGGCCTCTATCCCAGGCTTGTGGACAGCTGTCTCCTCCTTGTCTCTTCATACAGTCTTCTATTCACACACCTGTGTGTCCAAATTTATTTTTCTTATGATACCCTTCATATGAGATTAAGGCCCACCCTAGTGGTGTCATTTAACATAGTTGATTTTTGTAAAGATCCTATCTCCAAATGCAATAACATTTGAGGTATTAGGACTTCTACACAGGAATTTTGAAAGAGACACAATTCAGCACATAGCCATGAGCATACCTCCTATTCTAATGTTTGGAAGATGCTGCAATAATTAAATGAAGTGATACCTAGTAAAGAACTTGCTATAAAATGATCAATAAATACCAAACTTGTTAGCAAAAATTACTACTTGTGACATTTTTATGTAAGTTAATCTCTCTTAATAATTTGTATAACACCTGCATTGAAACATATCTTCGTGCCTCAAAATTTACTATTTAAAATTGTATTTTTAATTAGTAAAGTCAGTATTTTTGTATATTCACAGATTATTAAATCATCCCCACTATTTAATATTAATATGTTTTTTATTGCAACAGAAATCCTATACATTTTAGCTGCCACTCCCCATTCCCTTTTCCCCTTAGAACCACTAATCTAGAGCCTGTGTATGAATTTGCTCGTTCTGGACATTTCTTATAAATGGAATTTTATATGTGTTCTTTTGTGATTGGCTTCTTTCACTTAGCATAAGTGTTTTCAAGGCTGACCCATGTAGATATACCTATCAATCCTTCATCAATTTGCATTGCAAATAATACCACATTTGTTTATTATCAGTTGATGGACATGTAGATTGCTTCTACCCTTTGTTTATTATAAATAATTCTGTTATGAGCACTCATATATAATTAGTTATGTGGACATATATTTTCATTTATTTCTCTTGGGAGTGGAATTCCCTGTCCATGAGGTACCATATTTTTCTGGGTATAATGAACAGTTTTTTGCCCAGATTTTGGAAGAGAAAATAAGGATATGTATTTTACATGGGTAGTACTAATTCCATATCCATATAAATGTTTTAAATTCTTTTATTTATGCTTATGCATTAAAAGTGTTACTCTAGAAAGCAATAATAATATCCATGTGCAAAATAATACCCTGTAATATGATATTCAGTTTTGTTTCTAAATATAAATACATAAATAATTGAATTAAAAATTAAATGAAAGATTTTTTCCCTAAAAGTTTGGGCAAAAACATGAGTGTGCATTAGACATGGAAGCACATTATACATGGCAAAAACTGTAACTCTATGCTTAGCATTTTGAGGAACTGTCACACTGTCAACTTTTAGCATTGTCTGTCTTCTTTATTTTAGATACCTTGGTGGATCTCAAGTAGTCTTTCATTGAAGTTTTGAGTTCCCAGATGATCAATAATATTGAGCATCATTTCATGTGCTTATTGACAATCTGATATTTTCTTTGGAGTAAAGTGTATTCAGATCCATTGGTCAGTTTATAATGAGTTGTCTTTTTATTATCAAGTTGTAAGACATCTTTATATGAATCATCAGTATATGAGTCTCATCTGATATGTAATTGGCAAATATTTTTATTCTATTCAGTGGGTTGTATTTTCACTTTCTTAATGGTGTCTTTTGAATTGTATACTTTTCTAATTTTTATAAAGTCCAATGTATCCATTTTTTTCTTAAATTGTTTGAGTTTTTTGTGTCATATGTAAGAAAATACCATTTATCACAAAAGTAAAATATTTACTGTTATTTCTTATAAGAGTTTTAGAGTTTTAACTTCCAATTATTTCTATGTCTAGTTTTCAGTTAACTTTTATGCATGGTGTTTGAGAGAGAGGTCCAATCTCATTCTTTGTGTATGATATCTAGTTGTCACAATGCCATTTGTTCAAAAGACTGCTTTGTCATGCTGTCTGGTGAGGCTGTTGGTTCAAGCATCATCCCATGGACCTAAATGGTTCAATTCCCAGTCAGCTCACATACCCAGGTTGAAGGTTCAATCCTGATTGGAGTGAGTATTAATAGGCAACTGAGTGATGCTTCTCTCATATATCTCTCGCTTTCTCTCTCTCTCCCTCTCTTTCCCCTTCTTCTCCATCTAAAAAAAGCAATGAAAAAATATCTCTGGGTGAGGATAAAAAAACAATAATAATAAAAGTGAAAGACTACTTAGCCCCCCTTATCTTGACACACTTGTCAAAAATTAATTGACCATAAATTTAAAGTGTATTTCTATAATATGAGTTCTATTCCATTGATCCGTTTTTCCTCATGTCAGTACTAAAACTTCTTTATTAAATTTGAACTTGGAAGGTGTGAGTCACTCAACTTCAGTAAAAAAATACATTAAAAAAACCCTCAATATTATCTACCAATTCATGAACATGAGATGTTTTTTCTTAAGTCTAATTGTTTTATACAAGCTTTTGTAATTTTTGATATGTCTTGAACTTATTTTGTTAAATTTGTTCTTATATATTTTATTATTCATGCTGTTGTAAATAGAGTTGTTGTCTTAAATTCATTTTGGGGTTGTGCGATGCTACTGCATGGAAGTGAAAATATTTTTTATTTTGAACTTTATCATAGAGATGTCATTGAACTAATTTGATAGTTCTAGTATTTTGGTAGTGGGTGTCTTAGGATTTTCTAAATAAAATATCACATCACCTATAAACAAAGATAGTTTTAGTTATCTTTTTTTTCAATGTGGATGACTTTATAACATAGTATCTACTTTTCCTAGCCAGAAGTCTAGAAAAATGTCAAATAGGAATCAAGAGAACAGACATCTTTATCTTGTTTCTTTTCTTAGAAGAAAAACATTGGATGTAATAGGTGTGGAGTTTTCTTACATACCATACATCAGGTTGAGGAACTTTATTTCTCTTGCTAATTTGCTTATGCTTTTATCATTAAAAAATGATAGAGTTTTACCAAATGCCTTTTCTGTATATATTTTGAGATGATCAGGATGGTTTTGTCCTCTTTCTATTGATATGGCGTATTACAATGCTTGATTTTCACTTTACTTGCCCTGGACAAATCCTATTGGATCATGGAGTATAATCTTTTTATATGCTTCTGTAATTGTTTTACTTATATTTTTGAGAATTTTTGCATCTATATTTATAAGGGATACTGCTCTTTAGTTTCTCCTGATAATTTATAGTTCAAACTTATATAGATTCATTTTTCCTCTGATCATTGATAAATCAAACAAAAATTTATTTTTTTAGTTGCAACTTTTATCTAACATTAATCTTATGCTTGTCGTTATTTTTAATTATATTTATTGATTATGTTACTATAGTTGTCCTGCTTTTTCTCCTTTTGCCACCAACTCTGCCCAGCAATCCCCCCACCATTGTTCATGTCCATGGGTCATGCAGAAAAGTGCTTTGACTACTTCATTTCCTACACTGTTTTACATCCCCATAGCAATTCTGTAACTATTTATTTGTACTTCTTAATCCCCTCACTTTTTCATCCATTCCTCCACACCTCCCTCCCATCTGGCAACCATCAAAACACTCTCTGTATCCACTATTCTGTCTCTGCTCTTCTTGTTTGCTTTGTTTCTCAGATTCAATGGTTGATAGATTGGAATTTTTTACCAATTTATTGTTCTTAGTTTTGATCTTCTTCTTTTTCTTAAATAAGTCCCTTTAACATTTCATATAATAATGGTTTGGTGATGATGAACTCCATTAGTTTTTTCTTGTTTGGGAAGCTCTCTATCTGCTCTTCAATTCTAAATGATATCTCTGCTAAGTGGAGCAATCTTGGCTATAGGTCCCTGTTTTCATGACTTTGAATATTTTTTGCCAATCCCTCCAAAGTTTCTTTTGAGAAATCAGCTGATAGACTTATGGGAAGTCCTCTGTAGGTAACTAACTGCTTTTCTCTGGCTGCTTTTAAAATTCTCTCTTTGTCTTTAAGTTTTGGCATTTTAATTATGATGTGTCTTGGAGTGGGCCTTTTTGCATCCACCTTGTTTGGGACTCTCTGTGCTTCCCAGACTTATCTATTTCCTTCACCAAATAAGACAATTTTCTTTTATTATTTTTCAAATAGATCTCCAATTTCTTGCACTTCTTCTTCTTCTCCTGGCACCCTTATAATGTGAATGTTGTACTTATTGAAGTTGTCCCAGAGTTGTCCCTTATACTAGCCTCATTTTTTAAAATTATTTTTTCTTGTTGTTCTTATTAGTTGTTTTTTGATTCCTTATGTTTGATATTATTAATTTGATTCTCAGCTTCATCAAGTCAACTGTTGTTTCCCTGTAAATTGTTCTTTATTTCAATTAGTGCATCCTTTGTTACTGATTGGATCTTATTTGTGCTATTGAGGTCCTCACTAAGTTTCTTGAGTATCCTTATAACTAGTATTTTGACCTCTGCATCTAATAGATTGCTTATTTTCATTTCATTTAGCTCTTTTTCTGGAGTTTTGATCTGTTATTTCATTTGGGCCATGTTTCTTTGTCTCCTCATTTTGGCGGCCTCCCAGTGTTTGTTTCTTTGTATTAGTTAGACCTGCTTTGACTGCATGTCTTTGTAGTATGGCCTAATGTAGTAGGTATCCTGTAGGGTCCAGTGGCAAAGTCTCCCCTATCACCTAAGCTGGGTATTTGAGGTGCATCCTTCATTTGTGCTGAGTATACCCTCCCCTTGTAGTTGAGCCTTGCTTGCTATTGGTAGATCAATGGGAGGGATTAACCCAGGCCATTCAGCAGCAATGACTGGCTGTGATCACTTACCACCAAGCTGTGCTCTCCGTGGAGAATCAGCTGTGCAGGGGCAGGGTGGTGTTGTCCCAACATGGTCTGTAGCTGTCCACTGGGTACGTGGGTCCTAGGGTTTCCTGGGTGGCCCAGGCCTAGGTCAGCCCCCACCATGTTTTTCCTAGGTCCACTCTGCCTGAGCTATAAAGCAATCTGAGATGGCTGCTTCTTGTGCTGGGCATGGAGGTTCCCAGATGAAGCCAGTTGTGAATCTAGGCTGGCTGCCGCTAGTGCCAGGCCTGGGTCTCACTAAAGCCAGCTGTGGCTTGTTTGATAGGCTTTAGGAAGTTGTGAAGCATGAGCCAAGTCCAGCCATTTATATGGAAAAGCAGCTTGGGTGGGCCAATAAACTGAGTGAGGCTGAATCTCTGGTGATCTCCAAGGCCAGTTGAACAGTGTTAGAAAGGTTGATGGAGACTCAGATTTTATAATAAATATGGCACCAGCTTGCTGGCTCTGTGAGTGTTTAGAAAAGGAAGAATGTCCTCTGCTTGCTTTGATGCCAGACACTTCAGTTTCTCCTTGTATACCACTGGTGACTTTCAAGCTGCTACCCCAGTGCTGGAACTCAGAGGGAGTCTGAGTAGGTGAGTCCATGTGTGGGTTCTTAAGAGGAAGTCTTGTGGCTCCAGAAGTTCCTTCTGCTGACTCAGTCCCTGCTGGTTTTTGTAGCCAGTACTAGTGGGGACCTATCTTCTGGGCAATGGAACCTTGAGCTGGGGGGCCTGGTGTGGGTCTGGGACTCCTTGCACCCAAGATATTTTCTCATTAATTGAGGCAGAAAGTGAATCTTGGAAAGGGCACAAATACATGTAGTAACAAAACTAGAACTTTAGTCCTTTTGATTCCAAAGCCAGGTTCTTTCCAATATACTTCATATGCTTAGCATGATGATATTAGTATTTGCGTGGTGTCAACTTTCTAAAATGCTTTTGTTATGGAGAGTTTGTGGTACAGGAATTAAGGAAAGCCGAGTTAAATGCACATAAACAGATTTAACATGACCTCCTCGGAGAGCTTAACAAAACACTTATCATGAAGGTAAAGGAAGGAGATACATCACGAGAGTTTCTCAAACTTACTTGTACAAGAAATCTTTTTTTCCTAAATGATCTCATGAACACATCTTTTTAACTCCTTTTTTGCAAACACCCTGCCAAGATAGTTGTTTGAAATTGTTAATGGACTTCTTCCTTTAGTGTTAGTTCTCTTTTCCACTTCATATCTTGTCTTATGAAGTAGATTAAGTGTATCTTTGGGGGTCCTTTCCTCGCCTCTTCAGTTTCCCTCTCTATTCTCCTGTGCCTTAGTGTGCATCTATTGGTGTAGTCCATACTCATTATTCCATCCTCAGCAGATCTTGCTCTCCGTCTCCCAAAATACTTGTTGATTTTAGATGTTACATCGCCTGGCTTTAGCTGCACTTTAATGCAGAATTCTTTGGAGAGTGGAAATAATTTTGCCTACATGGAATAAATTCTAATGTGGCATTTCAGGCATCATATCAAATGGTGAGGAAACGGCTTTTGAATAGAGGACTTTGTTTAGGCCTGTGAAACCGCAGTACCTTGGGCAATTCTAAAGCTAGCTGTGACAAGTTTAAGTCAGTGATGCACTCTTATGACCATCAGAGCTCAGGGGTGTTGGAGACTGTAATATGCACAGTCAAGGAAAATTGGGTCAGGAATATAGAGTTAGGGATAAAATCTCACAGGCCATGAACTGCACACTCCCAGACTGGATGGTCAAGTGACACAAACCTGCAGTGTTATATTACCGAACCTATACGAAAACCATGGCTTCTACTGTTCAGTTTCACCACAGTTATCACTTTTGTTTGTTTGACTATTGGTTTATTTCTTTCTTGGTAATGAATTATTCCATCCTGAGGAGTGAAATTAACAGTGGCCTCTACCTAGAATCTAAATTCAACAATTGTTGAACTTTTCTCAGGCATATTTATCTTCTTGAAGTTTTTGTACTGTGGAAATGATTGTGATTTTATTCAACCAAAGCATTATGCAGAACTCCCACTTTACAAATGTAGAAACAGCAGTCAGTTAGAAAGGGCACTAACCAAACAGTACAGAGTACTTTACACATATGTTTCATTCAAATTGCAAGAAAGCTACCAAATCAATCACAACAATGAAAATAAACTGACAATATACCTGCCAGTAGACAAATTCTTATGTAAATTTTCAGAAACATAAATAAGTGGCTCAGAAAGTTTTGCTCTCTTAAACAGATAAAGTAAAAACTCAACACTTTCTCTGATCATAGGAATGCGAATTATGAACTAGGCTAGGAAAAATTCAGTAGTCTATTGTTCTCTGTGTCTAAAATTAGGCAGTTATGAGGGCTTTTGGAATATAATATCTAGGTATACCATAAGCCTGATGTTGAATTTACTCTAAATTATACCATCTGTCCAAATATTAAATTTGTTCAAATCTTATGTCTTGAAGGACCTCCTGCTTCAGTCCATAGTGGCATTTGTGATTCTATATCAGTCAGTTTAAAATGTGACTACCTTTATTTCCTTAGCTATATCTTCAAAAATTGAACCTGATTTCCCAGTAAGTCTCTATGCTTTATTCCTAACTCACATTCAGCTTTCAGCTGAAGTCATTTCATCACATTTTCTCTCATTCCTCTGGCTTTCTCTTACTTTTCTTTGAAAGAGTTTGTATTTGTAGTAAAATCATGGAGCCATATGTCTCACCTCGATCCAGTCATGCAGTTTCCACTGACTCAGTGAAATTTCACTAGGGGATTGAGGGCACGGTTAACCCTAAAAAACCTCGTGAACGGACTAGCATGTCCATGTGGTTTAGAGACTCCGTAGAAATCATGCTGGAGACATTAGTAAAGACAGGCAGCAGGCACATCGCAGGGATTTTCTTCCCTCAGATGTGACTAAAACAAGAACTGAACCAAACTTCCTGTTTCTTGCTTTCAGGCACATTAAGGGCAGAATGGAAACTATTTCAAAGAAATTCTCAGCGGCAAAATTTCACTCTAGGGACTGTGTCTTTGAGTAGGCTCCAGCTACTTAAGTCAAAGATGAAATTAAGCGTTTTCAGAGACTGTTCAATTCCTCCCCTGCCAGCAGTTCCCAAATCACCTGCACCACCAAATACCAAATGGGGGGCTTGGTGTAACGGCAGCTCTGAAAGGACCTGCCTGCTACCCTTTCTCCTTCCACAGGGCAGTGGCTATTTATTACACCTCGGTGACGGCTGTCTTGTACACTTTCTCTAGTGGGATACAAGGATTAAAGGCATTTTTTTATGTCTTAAAGTTGGACTGAGAGTGAGAATAATGACTCAGCTGAAATTTCTAACAATTTCAGATGCTGTGATTATCAGTGATCAGATGTATCAACAACAGGCTTTTTGAGACATTAGGATCAGTTACAAAGAATATATTCTTTTAAAAACTCACATGAATGCACCCTCACTTCCATCTGCTTGTGTCCCAAGACAATGGTTCCATTTAAGACTTCTTCCAGCCCCTTTCCTAGTTCTCTGATAATCTTTAATTGCACAAGTGCTAACGTTGATTCCTGGGGAGTCAGCACAAATCTGTACAAAACAGACTGTTTTAAGTGATGTGAATGATGTTTTCCTCTTCTCAGTAAGCTAAAAATTAGCCAGCATAAAATAAAATATAAAAACTTATATCTTTATTTACAAGATATAAATTTCTTATGGGGCTGCATATTTCTTCACAACAGTTTTCCATTGTACTTAAAATAGAATTTAAAAAATTCCTAACCATGTTTTAAATTAATTGTATTATATAGCATTGTTCCTAGAAACCTCATTCTCTACCACTTTCCTCCTTCCTCGGTCTGCTGTAGTTACTCTGATCAACTTGTTTGCTCTTTCTCAAATATACTAAGCATGATCCTGACTTAGGTCATATGGTTCCTATTCAAACATTATTTTACCAGAGGGGTCTTCTCTGACTAGATAATGTACAGATTATACTTACCAACCTTTTACCTTGTCAAATATTTTGAAGTAAAGTGGTAAGCGCTAACACAATTATGTCTCATTCCTGTAAGCTGTCTGCTTTAAATGACTGATTGGCACATAGTAGATACTTAATGAATAATTGTAAGATAAACATATTAATGGGTCAGTGCAATCATCATTCCACTACTTCACAATCTAGATTTGTGAGTGGTTTTCTTATGATTAGACTCAAGCATTTTGAAGCAATTACTGTATCAGTGATGTGTATATTTTCTATTATTTTGTATCAAAAGACATATTAGTTTGTTCCAGTAATTACTAAGATGGTGACTGCCAAAACGCTCACCTGAAAAGCTCTGTTTTGTCTTTCTTGTTAACAAGTAGTTGAAGAAGTTATATAATACACTGAAATGGTGTGAGTACTTTGTCCCTCAATCATCCACCCAGAAAGTCCATTTTCCTTTGATGGCCCTTGTCTTAATCAATTATATTCATAGTTGCAAAAGAGTGTTTTGTTTAATTCTACATGTATTCCTTCTGAGTGCATTAGCTAACATTTTTATGCAAGTAAGAGCTTTCTTTTTCTATTTTGCTTTCTGCATTTTTCCTTTTGTTTCTGAGTGTTGCTTTGGGTTTATGGATTTTAAAATATTGTTTGTATTGTAATCCATTACAAGAATTTTTAAATATTTTTACTGTCTAAATTTAGCCTGTGAGAGTTTCTCCTTTTAATGTGTTTCATTAACTTAGTCTTCCCTTTTTTATTTTTTTCAACTTTCTTTCTAGCACAAGATGTTACAGGCTCAACTTGTGCTGTCTTGGGCTTTGTCCTGGCATTAGCCATTTGTCTACAGGGCTCTGGTTTCTCTAAATGGAAAATGGTATTAGAAACCAAGATCTGAAAACTTCTCCTGCCTATTGTCCTGAAGTCTTATGCATGTAGCCAATTTAACTGAACAAAGCTAGGGAATATATAAAGTCATAAGACTGTATGAAAATCTCCAAATGAAATTCTACAGTACACAGGGCTTTTTTTTTTCCATCTTCTTTATTCCTTCCACAAGTTTATCATTGTTCACAGGAAAAATTCTGGCTCTGAATTCTGAATGCACTTACTCACTTGCTCAATTCTAAAATTTAGACAAGAATACAACATTATTAGATCATTTTAGTATCACTACCACTGACAAGCCCACTAAGGGAAATTTAGGCTTATATTTCAATTATTTTCTCCACTGAATATATCCTACTAAATTTGTACAATTTGAGAACTCATAAATTATATATATATTTTCCTGTGGAATTTTACACAAAGCAATGTTTCTTCATTTTTTAGTGTATCTAAAATGGGGGGATTGCATTTTCATTGTTTTTTACTTTATTTTATATATATATATATATATATATATATATATATATATATATGACCTGGTTTACAAGCCAACATTCTATCATACAGAGTGGTATACTTGTTTACTAGGAAAGTCTTACATCTTCTTCTCCCTTCACCACTATCGACTCCCCACATCCCAATGTTGAAAGTGATTAATGAAGACAACTTATATGATATTAATAAACTTCAACCACTTCATGAAGTTGCAGTCTTTATTTGGAAAACTGCAAATGTGGCAAAAGGCAGGAAGCTTTTATAGACTAGGTAAAGAGCAAGAAAGAAAAAAATAGAAAATATGGATTGACTGAGGCCACAGAGTCAACTTAATCTGGAGTGTAAAGGCCAAGAGTTGGGTTGACCTTTGGGGATCAGCTAACTGGATATGCTACCTTTCTGTTCAAGTGGAACATTTACAGGGACGCAAAAGTTATCTGAGTTTAGGTTTGTTAATGTGCTCTCCACCCCCACAGAATTGGTTTTACCTTAGGCTTGGAAAATTATTTCAACAATGTAACATGAGGAAAACGAACATAATGCATTTTAAAATAGTTGTTAAAACAAGAGATCTAATAAAAGACTGATGTAGTGCACTCTGAGAAATATTTATTTAGTGTTTGTCTATCACCACAGCAGCAAGCTCATATTGTTATAAGTATTGGTTAAATCATGGCAGGCTATCAACAGTTTAGATATGATTTTTGATAATCTTGTCTTTGCTATTCTAATTCATTAGGACAACTGAGAAGGATAAGTAAGACTGCTCAAGGAGAAGAATGTCAATAACATGTTTAGCCCTAGCCTCTGAAACATTAAAGAAAGTTTCAAAGTGCCACTGATTAACAAGTCATTAGTGTACTTTGGACTTTAATTATGCATCATAACCTCATCTGTTAGCATCCCAGTGCACAGGCTTCTTGATATGGGCCTTTCCTCTCCACTCTTTATCATTTAGAATGCTGTGGATAATGAA
Organism: Sturnira hondurensis; assembly: GCF_014824575.4. Taxonomy (NCBI): domain Eukaryota; kingdom Metazoa; phylum Chordata; class Mammalia; order Chiroptera; family Phyllostomidae; genus Sturnira; species Sturnira hondurensis. Next base: position 3,238,994 of record NW_028088915.1, read on the forward strand.
TTTCTTAAGCAGTGGTACTATTCTGTGACAACGTGTTTCCTTGATCATTTCTGACAAAAGCCTGAAGAGGACTGTTGTGTGCTTGTCATGGATATTTTCCCCCTGATCCTTAAGTTGATTTTTATAACCTGTTTCTTCAAATAGCTCATGATTATTACCATCTCTTCATATGTACGATCCAAGGTACAACGATTTCTGTATAATACCAAATTTTTCATTGAATTCCTATGTTGTTGGAAAAAGCACTCACTGGCACATGACTTCACAAAAATTATCTAATAAGAATAAAAGAATGTTCTGAAATGTGCCTCTGAGCTAATTTATTTTCTCTCTAACATGGCTCTAAAAATTTTAAATAAAGCATAACATGCAATTTGTTGCTCGTGTTGTTGGAAAACATTTGAAGTATGTGATAAAGGTTTTTAGAATGAGAACCACCTTTTTAATCAGTTTCAAATTTCAGACACTCTGCTATCATAAAAAATGTTTAAAAAGGGAATAGAAATCTGTCAAGAAAAGACCAGTATCATGTATTTTTATGGTGTATTAATTGCTATAACATTAAAGAGGAGAATTTTGTAATAAATGTTGATAGCAAATCCACATACACATTTATTCATTCAGTCAACAGTAAACTTCCAAGCTATTTTTATGAAGATAAACATTCAGTCTACAGTACATATGCACATGATTATTTACTGCAGGAATTTTATAATAGAAATATACAGGAAATAACCTCAATGCTCAACAATTAGAGATGAGTTGAATAAAACATAAATGCATACAAGAGCATGATAAGCAGCTTGAAGATTGAGAAACATCTCTATGAACTTAACTGGTATGGATATCAGGCAGGACACTAAGAAGTTTATGGGGTACTCAAATGTTGGAAAATTTTTAGTTTCAGGTAATAGCTAATAATCAATGCAAGTGAAAAGCTATTGTTTCAGAAACTAAAGTTAGGACCCACCTTGACTCCAAAAGAGACCATAAGCAGTCCACCTTTGTGCCTCAGGAGGGTTGCAAGCAATCAAGATGGTATTTGAGCCATTATACTTCAGGGTGAAACCCCCACTTGATACAGGGTGCAGCCAAAGGGGGGTGCCCGGGAAGGATTTGGAATGGTGTCCAGAACTCAAAGTGTACAGGAATATTGGAGGAAATATTATTAAGATATCCTCACCCCCCCCCAAGGTGTCAGTTGGGGGAAGGGACGAATGGAGCAGGGCCATTGAGAGCTGTTTTGCATAGCAACAGTTTTGCAGCTAACCTCTGGAATGGTCATTTAACATATCTATAACCTTTAACTGGTTTCATAGATATGTTAAATAGCTGTGGCCAAGTTTTGGGCCAGGGAGAAGTGAGTGGCAGCAAACCAGGCTGGAACTGGGGCTGCTTCTCAGAGAGATAGTGCCTGTGGGAGAGGCATGTGGCTTTAGCAGAGTGAGGACCCCCTCTTGGCCAGGTGAGGGGGAGAGCCACGCTGTTTTGGAAAGATGTAGACCCCTGTAGCCATTAGGAGGGAGAGCCACGCGGTTTCAGCAGGGTGCAGACCCCCTCTTGGCCAGGTGAAAGGGAAAACCACGCGGCTTTGCCAGAATGGAGATCCCTGCGGCCAGGTGAAGAAGAAAGACACGCTTTGGGTGGAGTGCGGCTTTGGTAGAAGAGGCCCACGCAGCTTTGGCGTGCTCCCTTTGGCTGAGTGGCCTGGAAACCAGGAGAGACTTTGACTGGAACTTGGTACAAAGAACTCTTGCCACTGGAAGGTGCCGCACGACTTTGGATTAATTGGAGATCCTGCCTGGACAGGCAGGCGACACAGCTCACAGTGCCAGCGACCTGAAAAACAGACATGTGCTCTTTTCCTGATTTATGGTACCCGGAGTTGGGACAGTGGGAGAAGGGAGCGCTGTGTGTGTGTGTGTAGGTGTATACCCTTAAAGACTTTAATATTTTAAGGAAGGCATTAGGCCTGATAGCATTAAATAAACATTTTATTTCCTTTTCACAAATCTCTGGCATTGAGAGATGTCTTTCCAATTGGCGGCGGACAGAAGAGCCCTATAGATATTAGTGTATCATCCTTGGGAGGGGCCCCTGTTTTCTGTAGCAGTTTTTGGCATCCCTGGGTGGGCCAAGTATTGCCCCCCCCCCTCAGACCCTTTGTTCAGTAACACACTGCCCAGGGCACATATGAAAGAACGCTGCAGCTTTTTATTTGATTAACTTTTTCCCTGAATTCCAAACCCCTTACCTAGACTTTTCTTCTCCTTTTAAAAAGGGTGGGATTAAAGTGGAATTTAAGATGGTCTGTTAAGGTGCAAACCTGCTACATTCTCAGATCACTGACCACCTGAATAAAGTGTCCGTATTCAATCTGTCTCTGACAGGCAGCACTAACACAGCTTTTCCAGTTTCAAAGTTAGCAAAATTCCTTGGCAAGTAGAATGGGAAAACTGAAACAGATAGCTGATTCACACTGGCCTCATCCTGACCTGCACCCTGACTCAACTGTCTCCTTCTCCCTCCTACCACCATTCCCTTAAACAGTAAGTCCTTAGTAAAAGGAGGTTCCGATAAGCATCAAATAATCTTAGGAGCAAAGCCTTCAGGCTATTGACCACAGAGACAAAGTTCTGATCAAGCTAGAGATAACATCTAGGCCTCAACTGTGTTTCAGCTTCAGGACTAGAAAAGCAGCAAAACCAGATGAAGTGACCTTGTGGCTAGTTGACCTCATACTCTGGAGCCAACTGATTAGTAAAGACCATGACGCTGAAAGGACACACCTAGAATGCTGATGAATATTCGGTGGAGATCTTCCCCTGAGATCTCCTCTAAAATTCCTGCCTTTAGAAAACATAACAGTTCTTAAGTCAAAGAACCGTGTGTGTGTGTGTGTGCTCACTTGTTCTTTCCCTCTCTAGAGCATGCCTGCCACCCCCACCCCCTTTCTTGCCTAAGGCACGTAGCTTTGCTTTCTTTCTCCAAGGGCTCTCCTTTTGCCTTGTTTCCTGAGTGCTCGCAGCCCAGTTGGCTCATTTCTTCTGCCTAGGCTCACTCTTGCTGTGATGATCTTGTTTCTTTTATCTTAAGCCCTTCATTTGTTTCACTGCCCCTAGCTTTAATAATAATATTCTCAAAATCACCTAGACTCATGTGAAATTATACCTGCATGAAGTCAAGAACCAAGCACCCGCTTTGCCGGTAACAGATATATATTTAAAAGCAAGGCAGGATGCAAAACTTAGACTTAAGTAATGAGAGCAGAAAACACTATATTTAAAGAACTTCATTTTTTTGTTTTTCAAAAAATAAACTCAGAAGTTAAATCAGAAACCGTTGAAAATGGATTGCCCTGTGTTTACATCATTTTTTAGGCCCAAGATGGAGCCGCTCCTGGAAACCAGGGTTCCCTATCAGCAAACTGAAACGTAAATAAGTTTTGTGTGTCTGTAAATGCTCTGCTTGAGCAGAAGTGTAGTATATACTGTAAGCCAGTTCCCAGATGCCAAGCCGAGTGTAGGACTTCTCACCAAAATCAAAGTTGTGTGGTCACAGTCAATCAGACACATATTTTTTTTCTCTTACTTGTTCTTTACTCTTTACCCTACAAACACTTCTCACTTTACTCATCATTTGCAGTTTTCTGAATGGAGAGTGTCTGCTTCATGAAGTACAATCAAACCTTGGTCCTGGAATGTCTCCCATCTCAAACAATTTGGTCTTGACCAAGTTGATCACAGAAAAAAACTCTTGGTTGTCAAACAAAACTTTGGTTCCCAACCCAACCACCCTTTAATCCTGATACCTGTATGATCTGTCACAGGTCTCTCAGGCGATAACGAGAATGTGGGAGTATGAGTAATCCAGAAACAACGGGACACTGGGAGAAATCTAGCTGACAGACACCCCACTTGGATCCTTCCCACTTACTGCTAAGGTACATACACGCAGATTCCTTCTTGGAGTAGACCTTTTATCTGAATCCCTTAGGCAGAAAAGGGGAAGGTTCTTTCTGGGTCTCTTTCTTAATAACCAGCCTAGAATCAATATCCCCAAAAGCACATTTTAGAGAAGCAAAACTTTTGAAAACATATATATATATATATATATATATATATATGTTTCATTCATATATATATATATATATATATATTCATTCATATATATATATATGAATGAAGTGGTTTAAATTCTCCTTTGATTATCTCTAAAGTGACTTACTCTGGATTTAGATGTCCTTTTAGGGAATACTTCTTGCATCCATGGTGTCATTTAATACTACCTTTACAGGATAAAACCTGATGAAATATGGGAAATAATTTTGTTTTTAAAGTAGCTCTATGATTAGAAGATGGCCAATCTAGAAGCTGACATGCAGAACCACATAGAAACGAATTTTTTAAGCTACCCTCTAATCTAAAATAAAATTTTATGCCCTGGGGGAGAGAAAACCATTTCAAAGAAAAAAAGAGCTCTAGATCTAAATAGAGGAATCTTTTGAAAATTTTCTTTCTGATATAAAGAAGTAAATTGAAGAAAATCAACTGCCCTACAAATTGAAGACAACTTGTACAACTTGTCGTACAAACTGAGTCTTTGCAAGAGCAGAAAATGCCTACCAGTGCTTTTTACCAGTCCCCAAACCTTCCCCATTCATCTCAAAAGGCTTGTAGATATTGTAAGAACTCTGGATTTAGGAAACAAAGTCTTTTCCGGAGAAACCTTGGTTTTTTTCTATGTGCCTTTGAGATGTAAATGTTCTTTCTACCTGATCTTCTTCAGAAAGAGAAGGGGAGAGCATCTCTTTGATATGCAAACTTCAGGAAGCTAATTCTTTTCAGAAGGGAAAAAGAAAAGTGGTATTAAAAACTAGTGCTATGAAAAATCTCAAAAATATTTGCCACAAATATTAATAAAAAGTTTAAGCCATCTGAGCAGGTAAACTTATTTTATCTTCCACAAACACAATTTTTTCCAAATGCTCTTTTGTAAATGAGTGACACTCACATTATCCTAGTCTCATGCCTAAAAGTTTAAAACAAAAGCTCTAGAATCTGTATCTGTCTGTATGTGGTATTGATACAAGGTGCAGGCAAAGCGGGGGGGGGGGGGGCAGGAAAGATTTGGAATAGTGTCCAGAACTCAAAGTGTATAGGAATATTGGAGAGACGTATAAGGTGTCCTCACCCCTTCCCCCCCACAGGTGTGAGTTCGGGGAAGGGACACATAGACCAGGAACATGCAGGGCTGTTTTGTAAAGCCACAGCCCTGCAGCTAATCCATGGCCTGGTCATTTAACACATCTATAGCCTTTGGCGGGTCACTTGGATATGTTAAATGGCTATGGCCATGCTTGGAGCTAGGGGAATGAAGTCACTTCCCCCCAAGATGTGACTGGGGGGCAGATCCCCTGAGTTACAGCGCCTGCGTGGGAGCTTGGAGGAGATTGGCTCTAGGACATAGGACCATACCTGCCCAGACTAACAATGGCAGCCCAGTAAACTTATAATAATACAGAAATACTGGCAGGTGTAACTGATCGTGGGAGGAGTCAGAAATAGGGGTACAGAGGAAGATGGGCACCAGGGGATTTAAACCCAGACACGGCAGCCATTAGGGAGAGAGACACGAGGTTTCAGCAGAGTTAGGACCCCCCCCTGTAGCCATTAGGAGAGAGAGAGCCACACGGGTCTCAGCAGGGTGCAGACCCCCTCTTGGCCAGGTAAAAGGGAAAACCACGCAGCTTTGCCAGAATGGAGATCCCTGCGGCCAGGTGAAGAAGAAAGACACGCTTTGGGTGGAGTGTGGCTTTGGTAGAAGAGGCCCACGCAGCTTTGGCGTGCTCCCTTTGGCTGAGTGGCCTGGAAACCAGGAGAGACTTTGACTGGAACTTGGTACAAAGAACTCTTGCCACTGGAAGGTGCCGCACGACTTTGGATTAATTGGAGATCCTGCCTGGACAGGCAGGCAACACAGCTCACAGTGCCAGTGACCTGAAAAACGGACATGTGCTCTTTTCCTGATTTACAGTACCCAGAGTTGGGACAGTGGGAGAAGGGAGCGCTGTGTGTGTGTGTGTAGGTGTATACCCTTAAAGACTTTAATATTTTAAGGAAGGCATTAGGCCTGATAGCATTAAATAAACATTTTATTTCCTTTTCACAAATCTCTGGCATTGAGAGATGTCTTTCCAATTGGCGGCGGACAGAAGAGCCCTATAGATAATTAGTGTATCGTCCTTGGGAGGGGCCCCTGTTTTCTGTAGCAGTTTTTGGCATCCCTGGGTGGGCCAAGTATTGCCCCCCCTCGGACCCTTGTTCGGTAACAGTATATGTCTATTATAGACATATAATATTTCCAATAGATGATATGGACAACATATATTTGTGAAGAACCATATTTAATTGGCTTAAAGAAAATTAGCATTTATATAAATCACGTATACTCTCACAGACATAGAAACTGATTTACATATTTTTAAACTTTTAAATGATCAAAGGTAATCTTTCATAAAAGTTTGTTGGTTTACTTAAAAACAGGTATGTCTTTAGAGATATTAATAGTAAATATAATATTAAATATAATTCAGACATGCAACTTTTATTTTATCTAGGTTTACCTAACTCAGATAAGCTTATGGGGGTCCGGAAAGAGTCACCCCAAGATGTTCCTCAGTGCTGCGCAGATCCTATTGAGCTACAGGCAACTCTATCTGCAGGCTCAGAGGAAACTTCTTCACTCCTCCACCCCATACCCTTCTTAACTGCCTTTAGAAAAATTTAGAGGTTGTACCCCTAAAAGATGATCAGTGATAACCTTTTCAGCCCAGCCTGCAATGAACTGTTGACGTCCCTAAGGTGCATTACTGTACAGAGGGGTCTCACCAGACCGCTGGGGGGCAGGGGATTCCCAGTGCTGCAAGAGAGGCGGACTTCCCTGGAGGAGGAGGAAGGGTTCCGGGGAAACCCCAAAGCAGCAGCTTGAAGTGGCAGCCGCCAAAAGAGCCTGTCTTCCCCAGAAAAGGGAGGTAACCCTGACAGGGTCTGAGGAGAGCAGAAAGCAGCCCAGGATTAAAAACCGTGCTCCTGGTGATGCCATACTCCCACGGCAACAGTAAACAAGCCAGGGGAGCACCGGCATGCATTGCCCCAGCCAGCAAGCAACATAGCCTGACACAGCTGAAGGCAGCTTGGACAGAGCCTGTGTGGGCCTGAAAAGGTCACAATGTACATGTTAGGAGGTGATATCCCAGCCCCAGCAGAGACGTGGTGCCCGCTGTGGCTGAAAACCCCTCCTACCTGCTTCTGGATCACCCCAGCTGCAGGAGGGGCAGATACCCGGTGTGGGCTGACATGTATGCTGGATGTTGGCCCAAATTGGCTGGGGATTGGGACACTTCCACCCCGTGTGGGATTCTGGGCCACGACTTTACAAATAGAGGGTGTAGAGAATCTCGCTCTTTCCTTCTTCTCCAGCCCAGTGTGGGGTTGGGGGCCAGAGTGATCCCGGCTGGTCTGACAAATGAGCACCTTTCCTCCTGCCCCAGAAGCAGCAGGGGGCGGCTGGAGGAAAGGGTGGTAGCATGCCCCGGAAGCATGCCAGCTTGCACAGACCCCAAAAGATGCCCGGAGCTGAACTGTGACCTGGAACCAGTTAAGGGACCTGTATTTCCCAAAGGACTGTGTATTTTTAAATGAGAGAAAGGATTCCCTCCCTGCGTGTCCTTGAACTGAGCTGGCAAGAGATGTTGGGGTTATTTTATGCCTTTTGGTGTTTTAAAGCGAGTATTCTGGCCTTTGAAGCAGAATCCTGTTTTTCTTTTTAAAGCCTATAGCCTTTAAATTAAAAAACCAAGAAAGCGAATTAAACCGGCAAAAACCTCCTTTCCTTTTTCATCAAACCTTTGCCTCCATGGTTTATTGGCAGCAGGGAGCAAAATGTCACATGGCTGTATGATAACATTACCCAGGTCTTAGCGCTGAATGTCTTACACACCTCAGGCTCCCGTTCTATCTTTGAACCTCTCGTCTGCGTGCAGGGTCTATGACTCTCTCAGGTATGTCATGTTGCTATATTTTCGTTTGGTTATTTTCTCTAATCTGTCCGTTTGATTATTAGACCAAACAGAAAAATTTTGAGGGTAGAGGAAAGTTTCTTTCTCCTCCACAAGCTCAGGTTGTCTCTGTCACAGAAGGTGGTAGCAAGAAATAGAACTTTAGATATATTTCTAAATGATAAGCTATTTAATGTCTCCTGAGCTTTCTTGAGTAATTGTAACCACATAGAAACTGCATTTCTTCCATGTAACCTTTTCTCTTGTCCTTCATTTTGATTCACACTGGCCTCACCCAGCACACTGACTCACCTGCCCTCTGCTTTAAACATTCAGCCCTCAAGGCAGTGGGGTTCTGACCAGCATCAGGTAATCTTAGGAACAAAACCTCCCGTCTGTGGACCACAGAGAAAGAGCTTCAGTCAAACTAGAGATAACATCTAGGCCTCAGTAGTGTTTCAGCTCCAGACCCAGAAAAGGTGAACCAGATAAAAAGATGCCAGGGGCTGACATCAGGCTCAGATGCACTGGTCAATTACCCTCTCTCCTGGTGACTTCAATCGGTAGACACTGTGACCCTGAGTCCCTTAGGCACCATGATTAATGGTTGTTCCCGGTATGACCTATCCACTGGAAGTCACCAAGAAGGCAGGTCTTTCAGCAGTAGCTCGCCTGTCTTCGACTGGGGGTCACATCCTAAAAATGAAAGCTTACTTTCTTTGCTGGGAACTCCTGTGTCTATCTTAGGGCTTTGATGCATGCCGGCAAATGGACCCCTTCAGTCTGGTAACATAATCTAAATATATACAATAGTTGAAAACAAGTAAATTAAATTCATATAAACACATGATAAAAGTTTACAAATAATCTTTTCAACAAAAATTATGTTTCATGGTTTGGTTATTTAATAATTTTCAAAATCTTTTTGGAAACTTGACACTTTAAAGTTATGCTAAGTTAAATGGTGGATATCCACTATACATAGAGACCATTTTCAAAAAAGATAACAAGCTGCAATATAATTACTGAAAACAGGGTTTTTTACTTTGACTTTCTTTTACTGAGGAACTAAAGATAGTATTTGGGTTTATTAGCAAACATGTTTTGTGTCACATTGAAAAGTTGACTATGAGGAATAATATACAAGGTACATACAGAAGATAAAATAGAGACATTTATTGAAGAAGGTCTAAGACACAAGGAACATCCTACATAGGACAGTGTTGCCTCAGTCCCCTTCGAAGCAGACCCCTTGGGACCTCACACAGTTCTCCCAGTCACCATCAGCTGCCTTGTATTTTACTGAATCTCATTGACGGTCTGAAATCTCTTCCCCTGAAGTCAGCGCCAAATCAGGACTATAGTGTGGCTGAGTCACCTGGGTGATTGGATGTTTTTCGAAAAAACTCTGCACAAGATGTGATGCATGAGCGGGCACATTGTGAAGTTGCCAACCACCAGTTGCCCACAGCTGTGGGGTTCTGAATCACCCAAATAGTTTCTGCAGAGAAATGTTCAGGCTTAATGCAAAATCTGATGCAGACTTTGTTGCTCTATTCACTCAGTCATTTGGAATGCAATGGCCACACAGTACACACGCTCTCAATGGTGTCTCCTGCCCCCAGGGACTAGCACAGTGAAGTCAGCATTGTTCACTCAAGCCCACGCCACTTCACTCCCCTTGGCTTCCGGGTTACAGAGATGCTGCACAAACCACTCTCATTATATTAACAATTGCTGGACTTTATCTGGACAGGTCTCCTACTTTTAGAAATCATAAACTCTATTTTTAAATTTGTGATTCTGCTACTGCCTTTTTAGTTTTTAATAGAATTAAGTGTTCTAAGGGTTAAGGATTTTGATTAATATACATAACTGAAACTCTTTGGTTGGCCAAATGGCCTGCGTGGTGTTTTTTCATAAAATAAATTCATTTTCAGCAATAACTTGATTGATTTGAATATTTTGAGTATGCCAGCTATCCTCCACAGGGTATAATGTTGATTGTTCTCAATTAATGTCCCTATTTGATCACTCTCAATTTCAACTGGTCTCCCAATCACGGAGCTAAGTCCAGTGAGAAATCTCCAGCACAAAACTTCACAAACCACTTTTGGCACTTTTGACACTTTTGATCCTTCTCAGTACCTTCTCCATATACTGCGCAAATCTTTCTTTGATTTTCAGTTGTGTTTTCACTTTTCTTGAAATAATAAAGCATAATATGCTGAAAATGTTGCTTATTTTATTCCATCTTCAACACTAAAATGACTACTCAAAAATTCACCAATTTTGATAAGTTTTTTTAAATGCACACTAGTATGACAGTTCTCACAATACAATCTAACAAAATTGTTTTGAATGAAATTAAAGACAGCTAAGTACTACTAGAGCCATCTTATGAAAAAAAAACAAAAACAAATGATCTTTTTGGCCAAACCAATACTACAAATGATAAGGAAAACGTATTATTTTTTTATATATTTTGTTAAGAAGAACATGACTTATAGAGATGTGTTTTTGTTACGGAAAGAAGATAACAATTTGTCCTAAAGTAAAACCAATATTGTTCTAGAATGAGAAGGAAGAAAAATAAGCACATAGGATACAATCGGAATAGGTAAAATAGTTGTGGAAGATTCTGGAATAAGAATCTTGAGAAAAAGTTTTATTTGTGGTCAAACTAGCTAAGATTAGAATGATTTATTAAAATTTTTTTAAAAATGAATTTTAATGTCAAAAGTGTACTGTGCAAAATTAGAGCTTGTTTTATTTTGTAAAAAGATGAAAGATTATTGGTCTTGTATTAAAAGATTATTGGTCTTGTATTAATAAGAAGTTGTAAACAAAAGTTTTATTTACATTTTAATCTGCTTAGAAAACAAAGGTTTTTCTTTTTTTGTCTCACTAAAATAATTTGCCATGATTTACATTGTCTTTATTAGGTCTTTGATTACTTAAGAAAACCTAGTATTTTAAATGTTAAAGGAGCTAAGGTATATTTTATAGCCATCAACTTTCTGTACTGGCCTTGAAAATCTTTAATTGTTCCTTTAATTAAATGGAGATTTTTGACAACCTTCTTAAAAAATTAAATTTTGAATAAAGTCCTTTTGACCTCAAAGTAATCTTGTTATTTAAAGAGGGTCCCTAAAACATGTTGAAAGATGTGTTTTATCTCCTTATGAAAAGAAAAACGTTAAACTAGCATTTTTGCTCCACTTGACCAGAAAAGCAGTACCCAGTCAGCCACTACCCACCTGTCCAGCCAACTCTGGGGTTCCTCACTCCAGACAAGATTGACTATGTGGCCCAGCCAGTCAGATATTTTATATTTTTCTCCTTTTTATTCTTTATTCTTTATTTTATAAAATCTTCTTGACTTCTGCCCCATTTTCAGTTCTCTGTATAGAGACTATCCACTCCCTGAGGTGTTATATTTTGTTTATATCACCTAACTGGTGTTCTTAACATGTTTATCAATGTTATTTCACCTTGCAATTCACATTTGAATACTAATTGACAGTACATATTATTAGAAAATGCTATTATTCATGTTGATTTAATTCACAGCTAACCAGGTGGTACAAATCAGATTTCAGGTTCAATTACATTAGTTCGTTGTTATCTTCGGTACCTGTCATCAACCAAAGGCTTTTTTTTTGTTTTATATGTGTAATGAATTTCTGTGTCACTTATGTTGTCATGATATCGACCTCAGCAAATAGGTTTTGCCTATACACTTAAACTGTTAAATTGTAACTTTCAACTAAATGAATTGATTATATAATAAATACCTTGCTGCTAATTTAGATTTTTTCCCTCAATAAGTACACAATTTAAATTCAAGGAGTGGTGCATAGGGTTACTATTTTAAGTAAGTCCCAGAGTTACTTTGTGGCCACATAGTAAAGTGAAAGCAATAAAGTATAAGTACATTTTACTCCATCCTCTTAAAATTACTCCTGTTATGGATAGTAAAGGCCCCTTTTTTCCATAAAAAAAGTATTAAAAAACAAAAGATGATTTTCTATCACAACTCCTTCAAAAATATTGTCTTAAATCATGTTTTATCACCCATTTTTCGCTATAAATTCCTGTCTTGGAAGTAAGCCTTCAAAAATTCTATTACAATGAAAATTTCACTGTCTATTTTTTCATTGGTTTACTATTCCTTTGCCAACAGCTCCCTCTATGTTCCATAACACAGACACTTATCATTCATGATCTGAAAAATTGTGGTTGTATTGTTTTATGACAAATACCCTCTTCAAAAAGAACTTAAGATATTTGGTATTATGTATTGGACCACTAGAGACATAAGTTATTGGTTTCCTCTATTTTCAAAAATGTGTCTTATTATATAAGCGAAACATTTTTAAGATTGATTCACTAAAGTTCCAATTACATTTATACATACAATTAATTGTCTTAACACACAAAAACTGGGATCATGCAGGCCGATTATAATACAATAACATGTTATACTGGCTTCTTATTGCCTGAAATCATGTATCTCCTCTATTCCTATCTGTGTTTTTCACTACTCGGGTAAAATTAAACTTAGACTTTGAAGTGAAATGTGATAAGAAGGGGGTCAATTTTAAAAAAACAAAGCATATGGGGCAGTAAATAGAAAGAGCTGACAATTGAATGAAACAGGCCATTTGGAGAATTTATGAAAGGCCCACGTTTTTGTGGGGGAGATACTCTGATGGTGATTTATGGGAAAAATGTTCACGATTGTTTTTGCGTATATTCATGGGTGGCAGGTGCACAGAAAAAGAACTGCTAAGTCTTTTTCCTACAATGTCATTAAGTAACAAGAGCTTTGTTCCCTACTGAGCTAAGATGTGACTTCAGACTTCTTTTCAGCAAAATACTCATCACTGTCATAAAATTTGATTTTAGATAAAAGCTGCCTTTCATTTCTGTTACTATTTCCCATTGTATAATAAGTATTACAATTTTGCTAAAGCAACATGCTGATTTTTGATATACGAGTTTGGAAATTAAAAGTACAATTATCATATTAGTTTTATATTAAAGGTATTTTTCTAAAATGTACAGTTTAAAGTCAATTTGAAGTCATTCCTTTCACTGACATCAAGATTCTAATGAGGTCTCTGATAAGAAACTTGTTCTAAAGTAACTTGGTTATTGGAATTGTAAAAATAGAAAAAGATTGTACCTTCATGAGATAAAAAATAAAGTTGACTATAATAAATATTTGTATCCACGTAGAAAGTAAACTGGTGCATCTTCTTTAAAATATTTTTTACAACAAACTAAATAAAGAGGTATTATCCTTTCCATTTTTATACTTGATAAACTGAGGTTCAGAAAATAACAAGTAATTTACTTTAGTCACACAACTAATTTACAGTGAAGAGGAAATGTAACCTAGATTTGTGTGATTTTCAAGATGGTTATCTTAACACTCTCATGGCATTTCTACTTTTCTTTTCAAGGTGACCTATAAATATATACCAATGTTAATGGGAAAATATACCATATTTGTTATATTTAAAATATATGAATTGCCCTGGCTAGTGAGGCTCAGTGGATTGAGCACTGTCCTACAAGCGAAAAGATTGTGATTCAGTTCCCAGTCAAGGCACATGCCTGGGTTGTGAGCAGAGACATAGCCCATCAGTGTTTCTTTCACCCATTGATGTTCCTCTACTTCTCTTTTTTCTTCCTTCTACTCTCTCTAAAAGTAAATAAATAAAATCTTATAAAACAAAATATATAAAATGTAGACATAAAATTACTTAAAATAACTTTATTTAAATTACTTAAACAAAAATAAAGGAGGAAAAGGTTTACATTATGTATGTCATCAGTCAAGAGCTGACATCTCTAATATAAAAAAAAAATGGCCCTGGCTGGCATAGCTCAGTGGATTGAGCATGGACCTGCGAACCAAAGGATCATGGTTTGATTCCCAGTCGGGGCACATGCCTGGGTTGCAGGCCAGTTCCCAGCAGGGGACACATGAGAGGCAACCATACATTGATATTTCTCTCCCTCTCTCCTTCCCTTCCCCTCTAAAGATAAATAAATAAAAATCTTAAAAAAAAACAAATGAAGGACTTTTTGGAAGGATTAGGTATGCATTTTTTTAGTAACTGGTCCTTTTTTCCTTTTTCTTTTTTTCAATTGTTTGTGCTATTATAGATACCCCATTTATTCCCACTTCATCCCTCTTTACCCAGCCTGCCCTGCACTTCCATGGTCAAGCCCCACACCATTGCTCTAGTCAGGTATGTTCTTGAACTAACGCCTTTTAATCAGTCCCTGCATCCCTGCTCTCCTCTTACAGCTCTAAATCTATTCCATATTTCCATGTCTCTTGACCTATTTTGCGTGTTAGTTTATTTTGTTCATTAGATTCTTCTTATTAGTGAGATCATATGACATTTGTCTTTCTCTGACTGGCTTATTTCACTTAGCACAATGATCTCCAATTCCATCCATGCTGTTGGAAAAGGCAGGAATTCCTTCTTTTTTCTGTTGCATAGTATTTCATTGTGTAAATGTAGTGCAGGTTTTTTATCCACTCATTTACTGATGGGCACTTAGGCTGATTTCAAATCTTAGCTATTGTAAATAGCACTGCTATAAACATGAGGGTGCATAAATTCTTTTGAATTGGTGTTGTGTGATTCTCAGGGTATAATTCTAGCAGTGGAATTGCTGGGTCAAAAGTCAGTTCCATTTTAAAATTTTGAGGAGCTCCATGTTGTTTTCCATAGAGGCTGAACCAGTCTACATTCCACTAACAGTGCACTAGGGTTTACTTTTTACCATATCCTTGCCAGCACTTCTTGTTTGTTGATTTATTAATGATAAGCATTTTGGTAGGTGTGAGGTGATATCTCTTGTGGTTTTAATTTGTATCTCTGTGATGGCTAGTGATGGTGAACATCTTTTTATATGTGTATGGTCCATTTGTTCATCCTCCTTAGAAAAGTGTCTAATCAGATCCTTTGTCCATTTTTTAATTGGAATTTTTGTCTTCCTGGTATTGAGTCCTATGAGTTCTTTATATATTTTGGAGATTAAACCCTTGTCCAATGTACCATTAGCAAATATGTTCTCCCATACAGTCAATTCCCTTTTCATTTTGATGGTGGTTTCTTTAGCTGTGCAGAAACTTGTGAATTTGTTATAGTCCCCTTTGTTTATTCTTTTCTTTATTTCCTTTGCTGTAGGAGATATATTGGCAAAAACATTGCTACGTGGGTTATCTAAAATGTTACTGCCTATATTTTTCACTAGGATTTTTGGTATCCTGACCTGTACTACCTACAAATAAATTTAACCAAGGAGGTAAAACACTTGTACTTGGAAAACTATAGAACACTGAAGAAACTGAGAAAGATACAAATAAATGGAAGCATATACCCTGTTCATGGATTGGAAGAATTGACATTATTAAAATGTCCATACCACCCAAAGCAGTCTATATGTTTAATACAATTCCAACAATTGGTACTGTTAAAGTACCAATATCATACTTCACAGATCTAGAACAAATATTCCAAAAATGTATATGCAACCAGAAAAGACCTCAAAGATTTGCTTAACAGGCTCTTCTGCCTAGAAGAGACCCTTCCTCCCCCCTCAATAATTCGAATAGTATTCTCGAGGTTAGTCTACTCAAAGTTAACTTCTCAGGGTCTTATGGAAATACTTGTTTTTCTAAAGATCTATACTTTTTTAGAGAAGTCTTAGTCTCACAGCAAAATTACAAGGAAAGGAGAGATATTTTCTGTGTACTTGCTGCTCCAATGCACACACAATCTCTCTCCTCCCCATCGTCAACGTCCCCACCCCATGGGGGTATATTTTGTATAACTGGTAAACCTGACGACACAATCTTGCAAAGTCCATGCTTTACATTCATATTTATTCTGGCTGTTGTGCATTCCGTGGGTTTGGATAGATGTATAGTGACATGGATCAATTATCAGAGTATCATGTAGATGTTTTCACTACTTTAATAATCCTCTGTGTTCTGCCAGTGATCTATCCTCTGTGACTCCTAGCCACCACCAATCTTTATCTCCATGGTTTTATCTTTTCCAGAATGCCATATAATTCTAAACATGCAGTATGTATTATTTTGGGATTGAATTATTTCACTTAATATGTACACTTACGGTTCTTCCTTGTCTTTTCATTACCTGAGTGTCTGTTTTATTTTAATGTGAAATAATATTCCATTAAATGGATGTACCCCAGTTTATTTTTCTAGTCGTCTCCCGAAGGACACCTTGATTGCTTACAAATTGCTTTTTGCTCATGCTCCTTAAGGATATTGGGTAAGCTACAGTTGTCATGGGCCCTGTGGACTTTCGATATGGAATCCACATGGTTTAGCATTTCAGAGTCCAGAGGAGAGGAGATGTGTCTGGGACGTGTTGCTCTCACGGCTGAGGGGTGAAGTGAAAGTTATACAATGTTCCTCTGAGTTATGCAATGGCATAGCAGTTCTGCTTTGGTGCAGCAAATGTCATGTCCACTTACAGTCCACTGGCCAAGTTTTTCTCATGACCCAGTGAAGTCAATAGATAGAAAAGCAGAAAAAGAAGGAAAGGCCAGCATAGTTGGGAATATATATTGTAATCGATCACTGTGATTAAATTTTACTAGAACAGGTTGATTCTTTTTATTACTGTATACTTTCTTTTTCCTCAAAAAAATATTCTAGTTTTCAAAGAGGTAACCAGATAATACACAAGAGTACCCGCACATGGCATTCCCAAACGCACACAGTCAGTCTCCAAGAGCCTATCTCTGTCTTTAGCATGACTCAAATGTTGAATAATAAATATATGGGTACCTAAAGGATGACCTTTTATTTGAAAAAACTGATAGTATTAACTAACTAAAGCAAGTATTTAAATGAGGCCCTACTTTGTATTCAATGAATACAGACTTGGAAAGGGAGTCTTTTCCATGAACATTACCTCTCATTAATCTAGAGCTGTTTTTAATGCATACCTAGCAATTCACAGCTTTAGTCACTGTCACATGCCTATTTCCTGATAAGCTTATTATCATTCACCAATCTTCAGTGTAAGACAACTTGCACATCCCATTGAAAACGCAAACGCTCTTGAGTAAATATTTTAGTAAATGTTTCTAAGCTTACTTATATGAATGTGGAAGAGAAAAGATGGAATTAAAAATCATATGGGTTGCCCTACAAAAATTAAAGTTTAATTTGACATTTATTGGTCGATAAAAATAAAACAGCTAGGAAACTGTTTGGAAAATTAAAATGGTCTTAGAAATTGAATGTAATTGTTATCTACCTCAGTTCACAGGAGCCATCTGACTTGGACCGGAGCAGATACGGGAGGTTTGTGTGTCTAGCTAGAAACAGCCAGGCAGATCATAGTAAGAGCGATTGAGTCTCGGTTTATGTAGGTATATCTTCACCTATGGCTTACTTGGAAGGGAAATTGGGTTTGCTTGAATTATAGAGAAAGAGAAGGGAAGTGAACCTTCGGTGTCTCTGAATGACCTTGTTTCTGTGATCTCCTGCGTGGAAAATTGGAGCATGCAGTGAGTGATGGTCCTTCTCAGAACGCAACTGTACACAAGTCACATGGCATAGCAGGGGTGAAACCAAAGTCAAAGTTACACATGGTGATTTAGTGGCTTTCTTTAGATGAAATTGAACAAGTGGAATCAAGGTGTTAAACGTAAGTGGTAGAAGCCCCAGACTCAAAGCCCTGAAAATAAGATCCAAGTAAATGAAAAGAACCAAATGTTGAAGACTAAAGGGGGAAGTTTAGTCGAACTAAACAGAATTGTTGAGGGTGTGGTTTTGTTCTCATGGGCTGTTTTTGATAAAAATATTCTTAACCCTTTCTACTAGCATTATAAGGTCTGCAAAATTTACCGGGGCTTCCTTTCAACAATTTAGCAGGAGTGATTGAGGAATGATAGAGGTGGAATTGGTGCATAAGTGGATTGAAAACTAGATAAAAATTGAAATAAAACATGGAATAAGTGAGTGTAGAATATGCAGTAGTTTAAGTAAGAGAGCCAGAGAGAGTTGTGTATGTGTGAGACTGAGTGCCGCACAAAGCTTTTGTAGCAGGTGCGTCATTTTAAGAGCTATGTTTTAGACGGAGTTTTAGCAGAAGTTTAAAATCTGTGAATATGCTAAGAGGAAACAGGTATCAGAGAAAGAGACTTTGAAGATACAGGAAAATGGGAGGAAAAACTGACGAAACAACATCTTTGGCTTCTCTTTGCTGCTCAGGTTAAATTCATGGGGCCATGTTTGGTGCCTCCTTTGCATTACAGTTCGTATCTGGTACATGGGCAAACACTATCAGTGCTGCTCGCAGATGGATCTTGAATCTCACCACTTTGTGCAACTTCTACTGATAACTTTTCTCACTTTCAGTATTTTTATAGCCTCTCAATTGACCTCCTGCTTCCACACTTGACTTCCAAGATCTTTTATTCCATGTACTGTCATTCTGCATTTCGGAAGGCACGATGGCTTCCCATCATACTGGGAAAAAAACCACTACTGCCCTACGTGATAGGATTCCTGCCTGTCTCTCAAGGATTATGTTTGTTTTGTTGTTTTGTCATATTAACGTCAGCTCACTTTATTCAAGCCAAATGGCTTTCTAAGTTCTCTTTGAGTGTGTCAACTACATCTAAACTCACATCTTTTACATTTGTGCTTTCACTAGCATGGCTAACACATAGCTCACTCCTCCATTCTTTCAGGATTTCATACAAATACTAGCCTTTTAGACAGGCTTTCTCTGATTAGACCAATCATTCTCTGTCACCTTACACTACTTTTTCCTTATAGTATTTATCACTACCTGACATTATAGTATCTGTTTACACAATAGTATGGTTGGTACTACCCCATAAAAGCAGGAAATTATTCTGTTTGGTATTTGACTAAATAATCAACACCCAGAAGTTTATATATTAAATGGACCAATTTAAGAAAAAAATTTAAAAATCAATGAAAGTAAGTTAGAAATATAAATCTTTATTAAAAATAATCATAATACTTATGTTTTTAATTATTTGGGTCAGCTTTATTGAAGTATGAATTTATAAAATACTCTAATTTTAAGTGTACCATTTTATGAGTTTTGATAGCTGTATAAAGTCTTCCTATACTCACCAGAATCCCAGTATTACTACCAAATCTGTCCTGATGCTCCTTTATGGTCAAGCACCCACTCCCAGAGCCTAGCAACCTTTGATCAGGTATTGGTCACTGCAGTTTTGCATTTTAAGAATTGTTTATGAATGGAATCATATAGGATGCAGTTTATTATATCTAGCTTGCTCACTCAGTGTTTTTAAGGTAAATTAACGTTGTGGTTTGAATCAGTTGTTTCTTTCTTTTTATTGATGAGTATTTCATTGATATGAGTATACCAGTTATTCTGCTTGTTTGTTTGCTTGTTTGTTTTTGTTTTTTAACCATTTCATCAGTGGGTGGACATTTAGAATCCTTTCAGTTTGGGGCTATTACAAAGTGGCATTGGACATTCACATATGAATCTTTGTGTGGACATATGTTTTCATTCTTGGAGTAGCATTGACATGCCATATAGTAAATGCATACTTTACAATAAACTTTTAAATAGTCTTACAAAATGCATTCATACCAAGAGTGTATGCATATTGCAGTTGCTCTACATTCTCAATGGTTGATAGCTGAGGACTTTTAGATTCTTGCCATTCTAGTCAGTGTGCCTATGTAGCACGTGGTAACTTTAATTTTCATTGTTTTTGAGATAGTATCTTGCATTTATCTCCTTTAGTAAGGTTTTTGTTCAAACTTCTTCACACTGCTAGCATATAGAAATATAATTGAAATATAATATTTCTGTAGATATTTTAAAAAGTTGCTTTATGAATATGTGTCCTGCAAATAATTTCTCCCTCTCCAAATAAGGGTTATTTATTTGTTTGCATACAATTATTCAATTTGTCCAGCATCATTTTTTGGAAGATGACTATTTCCTCATTGAATTGCCTTTGGTTGAAGATCATATATGTGGGGAGGTGGTCTGTTTCTGAATTTTCTATTCTGTTCCATTGCTCTACACATTAGTGTTCATGACCATATGGTGACGTCATTTCTATTGTCACTTCATAGTAAATCTTGAAGATGAGTAATATGCATCACCAACTTCATTTATTTTAACATGTTTGCTCTAAGTCCTTTGAATTTTAAGATATCTTTAGAAAACCAGGTTGCTAATTTCTGCAAAGCAAAACAAAACTAAACAAAAACCTGCTGGAACTTTGATTTGAATGGCTTTGATCGATGGTACTTCAACTTTCTCATTTAGGAAGTAAAGTAGTTAGTCTAGGATTTGTAAGACAAGCATTATTATGTGTGGTATTTAGTGATGTCTACAGCTGTCTTCTGGAAAAAGCTGATCACTGGATCTTACCAGAACAGAACACCAAACTAAGACCCTGGCCCAAAAGAAGTTAATTTTAATATCATATTTGTCCTCTATTCTGGAATGTGTTTCCAAAATGTGCCTACCTCTTGCATACATTTTCACTAGTAGAAAAACAGTTCAATGTATGTGTCCTCCATGAGCGTGTTTATGCTGCTTTTTCCTCTCTGAACTCTGCATGACTCATCTGTATCTTGGAGCTTAATATGTACTCATCACTAGCTATTCTTCATGTGAGTTTTGTCTTTATTGTTAAACTCTAAAGGTTTGGGGAGGAAATATTTTTTTATCTTCTTCACTTTATTTAGTACATCACTATTCTGTCTGCATTTAATGTACTGGTTGATGGGTGAATGAAGAAATGAATAGATGGAGGTAAAGAACCACTGCTTTAGTCCTAGAACTGGCCCTTAGTGTCATTGGTTTATACTGAACAAAGGAAGAAAATGTGTTATAATAATGTGTTGTCATCAGAACAACAAACTAAGTTGAATTCTCAGAGGTGTATGTACATTTCTCAGATCCAACATACTCTTCCCATGACGTCCAGTCACTTGTTTAAAGCATCACTGTACTCAGAGGAAATACAGAAGACTTCGCTGGGGGCCTCACTCATACACAAAATCAAATATATGCGGAAAAAGTTGTATTTCTTAAAAGCATTCTGGGCCTCAACTGTATCCATACATTCTCTCTCAGATTCTTTACATTACAATAGTCCTTATTCTTTCACTGGGAGACTGTTTGGAACATCCCTAATTTGGTGTTGTGTCCTTTAATCTATTGTTCTTAGTATTTTCACACAATAATTTTCTTCTCCCTTTTCTCCTTATTATGCTAGTTGACCTTCTTAAATTGGTGGTTTGGACTTATTATGCATATAAGATTCATAACAATTATTGCTTTGAATGTTAATGTTTATTCTTATTTTATTAGGAATAATGTTATAATGATACTGAATTTAGAAATGTGTGAATTTGTTGTGGGCCTCACAAGACAAAGCCTTTGAAACTATTGCCAAAAGCACAAGTAAACAGCTGGCTTCTTTAATAATCCCTTGCTAAAATAAACGTGTACAGGTTGTTAAGTAAAAGTACTAAGGCAAGTTGTCACCTACAGTGACACAGTTAGAACGATAAAGAAATGTGATATTCGCTCTAGCAACTCCAGGTAGAAATTTTTCTCAGAGCCCCTAAACACGTTTTCAATGTTTGCATTTTTAAAAAAGGATGTTCTAGCACTCTAGCTGAGAATAACTATGAGTCCTTTCCTTGCCCCTAGAGGTGCTAGATAAATGGCTATAACAGACAGAAGCCATTTGTTGATGAGCTAAGAACATGTTCAAATACACAGGTTACTAAAAAGGTCATGATTTTATCCAGGTACAGGATTCTAAGCCATATACATGAATAACAATGGGCCACAGAAATCAATAAAATAAAAGGCTAGTGACCCAGGTGTGGAGTCCAACATGATGCCTGGCCTTAGAGGTCCTGAGTTGTTGTCTGTGAGAATTTCCTTTGAACTGAAGTCTTTGATTAGGTAATCAAATTAGATCCCAGCAGCAAACAATATGCCAAGACATTAGTGGATAAGCATGCCCATTGCCAATGTCCAAGGATTCTGTGATACAATAAACGTATACTGCTTTCCTCATCACTAAAATAGATATTCGTTTTTAAAATGTGATCTAAGAAGTAAAAACTTGGGGAATTGCTGTTTTTCTCTCTGCTACAAACTACTCTAAGTCTCCATTAAAAAATTTTAACCTCATTACATTTTGATTATATATGGTGCAAGTGACAATGCTGAATAATTCCTGGTGCTATGACCAACAGCTCGCACTTACACAATGCTTTAAAGAGAGGTGCCATGTGAGAACAGAATGTTTCACATAAACCAATAAATAGCTTGTGAACACGCCACCTGAACAAAAACTCCACCCGCTGAAATAGCTGTATGTACTAAAGAAACAGCTGGAATTCAAAATGAAAAATTTTAAATCTGGCACTTAATTCAGAATTCAAAGGACATGCAGATAGCTAATTATCATGACTTTGCTCTTCATAGCATATTATAAGAAGCTATAAGTATTATTTCGGTCATTTTCCCCCCAGTGGTTTTGCTTCTACCCACAGAACACAGAGCGAAATAAAAGATCTTCCAATCAATCAGTTGCAATAATCACAATATTCCCTCAAAGTGATGAAAAACATATGTATATTCAACAGATGGTTAGGCAGGTAAAAGAAGCATGGAACACAGTGATCTGAAAAATAAACATGAAGTGGATAAAAAAGAAGAGATAAATGACTTTCTGTTTAAGGTGAATGCAAAGGTGATATGTAGAGAGTGATGGAGCTGACAGCCCTGTTTAGTAATAACACACACACACACACACACACACACACACATACACACACACACTATGTGATTCACAGTGAGTCAGTAGATTGGTCCAAATAGTGTGAATAATTCTGTGTGTACCTCATCTCATTCCCACATTGTCTTGAGCGGATGACTGACTGCTGATTTGCCAGCAGGGATAACAAAAGCAGCAGCACCATCTAAATGTTAAAGAGCAACCCAGAGCAGTACCATCTGGCGCCTGACAGACGAGGGAGCTTTTGGCAGTGCACATGGATGAGTTAACTGGCCCCTAAGAATCCTCTCTTGCCTTCTTCCCGTGTTCTGCCTCGCATGCTGGTTACAATAAGTGGTGCTAACAGACAGGTAAAAGAGTGGTGTCTTAACAAGAGGCACAAGACCCATTTCTTGGTTGAAGAAAGTGACAGTCTGGTAAGTGGATGGATAGAAATGGATTGATTTATGACAATATTGAAGTCTTTTGGCCTTGAGGCATGCCCACTTCCACCACATGCATCCTCTAAACTTAAGGGTAGAAACTGCTTTGCAGTGAAATTCATTGTCCTAAGGGGAAAATGCTCATAAAGATAATTTACAGTATAAACTCAGGGCCCACATAGTGTGGAAAAACACACAGGTGGAATTGCCTATGCAAATATAACTAATAGATGAAAAAAATGAATTATCACTTGAAACAGTGAACTTTATTTCCACTAAGAATTAGCAAAAACAAAATACTTCATTTTATCTTCCTTTATTCCTTCTTCCTTCTCCTTCACCAATAGTGTTATTTATGTACATCTGGGTTTCTGACATATTGTTTTTGTTTGACTTGAAGAATACATTTCTTGAAAGGATGGTTTGGTGGTAATAAATTCCTTCATTTTTGTTTACTGTTGACCATCTTTATTTCTAATTTCGAAGGATAGGTTTTGTAGATATGAAGACTGTAAGTTGTTCCTGAGGTTTTGGACTTATAACACTTCATTTATTTCACTTCATTTTCGTTTTACCCACATGCTTTTTAGTAAGAAGTCCTATGTAATCTTAATCCTTTCTGCTCTATAGATAAAAAATTTTACCCCCCATAGCTTCTTTCAAGATACACTCTTTGTCCTTAGCTTTCAGTAGTTTGAATATGATATGCCTGGGTAGAAATTATTTTTCTTTGTTGTTTAATACTGCGTGGTGCATACTGGTCACTGAACTTCCTCTCTATGCAATTTTGGAAAATTCAACCATTAACACTTCAAAATGTCTTTTACTCTGTTCTGTTTCTTTTCCTCCTGGTACTTTCATTGTGTGTATGTTACACCTTTTTAAAACTAACCCATAGTTCTGGTGTGTTCTGTTGGTTTTTGTGGGGGGGGGTGAGGGTTATTTATTTATTTATTTATTGTTTTTATTTATTTTGGGGGAGTAACTTTTGACATGTGTTCAAGTCCACTAATTCTCTCTTCAGCTATTGACAGATGTATGTGACCAGCAAAGATATTCTTTATTTCAGGTATGATATATATGTATTTTTTATTTCTAGCTATTTTATTAGGTCTGTTTTGGTATAACAGATTATAGTAGACTAGGTGGCTTAAATGATGGACGTTTGTTTCTCATACTTTTGGAGTCTGGGTGACTGAGTTCAGAGTGCCAGCCTGGTGGGCTTCGTGGTGAGGTCCTCTGTAGACAGCCATCCTGTTGTGTCTCAAATGGCTGAGAGAGCAAAGAGCAATGGAGCTCTCTTCCTCTTCCTATGAGGACACTAAATCCCACCACAGGGGGCTTCAACATATGAATTTCCTGCTGGCCCAAACATTCAGGCCCTAGCGCTAGCATTTACTTTCGATTCTATGGTCTCGGATTTTGTACTTGCATTGCCTACCTGTTCTTGCACGTTGTCTATATTTTCCATCAGCCCTTGCTGTGTTAATCGCCATTATGTAAAATTCCTTATCTGGTATTTCTAATATCTGTGTCATATCAGAGTCTGACTCTGATGCTTGTTTTATCGTTTAAGACTGTGACTGATATTTTACTAAACATTTTGCGTGACATAATTTCTTGTTGAAAGATGGATATGAAGTATCATGTATTAGGAACTAAAATCTTAGTTCCTGCGAGGTTTATTTCTGGGAGTTGGTCTGTGTTTAGCAGTTTGTTGTAGCTGTAGGCACCAGAAGGGCAGTTTTCTCTAGATTCCTTATTTTTGTCTCTCCTCTTGACTTTGACAATTATATTAATAATTTTTTTAAAAAATCATTTGATTATCTCAATAGATACAAAAATAATGCCTTACTAGTCAGTCACTTTTTTATATTGAAACTCTCAGCAGACTGGAAATAGAACAACATTTATAAAGAACTTGGCATATGCAACAACTCCAACACAGACCCACACACCACTCAGCTGCCAAGGACAGCCCCAGTTGTTGGGCTCAATTCCCTCTTCTTTTACTTTCTTCACATGGAAAGTAAAACATCATTGATTTGTCCCATCTCAGATATTTTAGAGAAGAACTTTTGAAAAAGTACTGTTTATAGTAGTGACATTGAAAACATAGTTGCTGTCATCTTTACTTTTTAAATAGTGCTGGTGGCACTGCCGTGGAAAAATAAAGGTAAAGACTGGTTAAGGAGAGACTGGGCTGCCATTACATGAGAGAAACGAAGAACAAAGCACCTCAGGGAGTGGACTGCAGCTGTGGTGTTCCTTAACCCAGAGGCCCTTAGGAAGGGCACCTTCTTCTTCCAGGGGATCTAATTGTATTGAGAGAAAGGAGCAGGGAAAAGGATTTTATGCCATCTGGTCTATGCAACCAGAATACACTAGTGGTTACTTCCTTTCCTCACAGTGTGACTGTCACTCTGCTTCCTTTTCTTTCCCGTTATTTTCACTGTTGTTGAGAAGAGGGCTCCCAGCACAACTCTGTTACTTTGAAATACTTTGATCTGTATTTCACCCCAGATACTCTTAGGATATTCTATTTGTGTTGGGATTGTTGTAATTTTGTTAAGATTTTCCAGGTTATTTTATTTATTTATTTATTTTGATGCATCCTATTTTGGATTTACTGAATCCTGTGAGTCTGTCAGTGAGGGTGTCCAATCAGCTCTGGAAAATTCCCAAGTATTTTTGAAGTATTGCATAAACCTCACTCTCACTTTCTTCTTCTACTAGTATTTCAATTAAGCATATGTCAGAACTCCTTACTTTATTTGGAATGTCTCATAATCTAATTTTAAATCTTTTTCCTCTTTGTTCTATGATGTGGATAAAGTTTCCTCTTCTGTTTTCCACTTCATTAGGTGTGAAGCTCACTTGTACAGTGTTGACAGATTCCCTTGGGCTAGTTATTTCAATTTTAGTAATTACACTATACAAATCTGACACTGTAAAACTAATTACACATATATTTTTACTATATTTATCAAATGCAAGATGCTATTGAGAATGTTATAATAAAATATAAAATATATCCTAATTTCAGAAATTTAAAGTAAAAAAATGTGTGCCCTAGATTCAACAAATGACTGTTTATGCTGAGGGAAGTAAATCTCTGTCCATTCATTTTTTTTATTTCTGATATATCTGCTAAGGAAAAATATTATAAGTATGACATTTATAGAAATTTTCAAATATGGTAAAATAGATGCAGTTTTTCTTGTTCCAGGTCTTCACTTTCTCTTCTCATTTTTAGGCAACTCATATTTTAAGCACCCTCCTGTTTTATTTTAGTTTCCCCTCTTGTCAGAAGAGATTGCGTTAATCTCCATCAGTATAATACATCTATGCCATAGATCCTATTTTTAAATGCCTTAAGCCTTGCAATTAATTCAAAGCAAATGTCTTTATAAAAAGAAATTTCTGGTAATAGGAATATGTAAGAACAGCTCATTAAGGAATGAAGTGAAAAGAAAGTCATAGAGGCAACATCACTATTTCTTTGTAAGGAACCGTCTTACTTTGGTAGAGAAAAATATTGTTGTTTGATAAATACTATTGTGGTTCATGACTGTTTGGCCTATTTTAGAGTAAGTGAGCACTTGATTTTTTTTAAGTATACATTGGTTGCTCAAAATACTTTTCCAATACTCATTTTGTCAGTATATTGTTATACTCTCCAAGAAAAGAAAATATCACTGTTCAAACTCTTGGAAAAACTATTTTATAATAAGACAACAAAAATAAATGGCTTATATATTATTATACATGCATAATAATTTATAAAGTAGAATTACAACTCTAAAGAGCTTTCATATTAACAATAGGGCACCCTTACAATGAGAAACCCTTTAATTATATTGTAAAGGTCTGGTATTCCAGGAAAATGTCACTTCAAAATAAACTTCTAATAGTTAATTATCAGTGATATTTAACATGTACAAAAATTAAATATCACCCTATAATCCTGTGATCATTTTATTGCTTTTATAGACAGTTCAATATTCAAGGGTTTTCAAGTAACAATGAGAAAGGCTTGCCACTGAACCCAGTTTTTAGCTTTGTATGAAAAAACAAATGACATTCTTGTGCTTTATTTTACAAGTAGACCTTTAAAAACACGAGAGAAATAGAACATTATCACCAAGAAATAAACACAAAATTATACAGTATATCTTAAGTTGTTAAATTCCTAAGAATTAGAGTTAAATATGAAATATAATACCAAAAAATATTTCCCAGTTCCTATCAGAGCCAAGCCAAGATCATAAATATGTGTAAGAACTAATAACAGCTATGTCAGAAGTAAAATTCTGTAAATAATTTAAAGTTTATGCCTAATGCATGCTTTCCAGCTGAAGTGGTAAATACTGTACACTTTTAACCTTATATATAAAATAAAATTTAATAAAATACAGTATGATATATAAAAAATATGGAAAAATGTGGGAATAGGAAAAAAAAGAGACTACTTATTGGTTTGAATAGTTAGTTGGAATTCATTTAATGGAAGTACAAAGAAGTATATATTACCTATACATATAAATGTAAAATATTGTATAACATACAACACATGTAGATCTACCTTGTTTTCCTAAATTACCATGAAACAGTTTATATGGATAGTCTATATAGATGCTCTGGACATGACTAAAATCAATGCCACAACAACAAGGAACCAGAAGACCTGGTTTTTAAAAACTTCAGCCAATCACTTGCCTCGGTAAACATGCTTCTGCAATGTGCCCGAACAGCGACAGTCTTTTAATCAGGAACGCCAGCCAGTTAGCAGCAGGCTCATTTGCACCCGCCTCTGAGTGCCAGCCAGTCCACAGCAGCCTCGCTAGGGCAACTGTGTTTCCACAGATCGTGGCAACCCATTTAAGGCCCTGAAAAATCACCAATCCCTACCTCTATACAGTAGATATCATTATATGAATGTTAACAATTTTAAATATGTGAGGATCTTTAATGTACTGATGTTCAGTTGTTCTCTATTTTGGCCAGAGATATGCCCTTGAGAGTCTTCCTCTGTCATTTTGCCATGTCTCTATTATGTTCTAAGACTTTTGGTTTGGAATTAATGGGTGAGTTCTCAACAATGTGTGTGGAAATTGTTCACAGAGGAAGCTGTTTTAGTGTCGGGGCTCCTCAATTTATATCCCATTAGTCACAGATATAGAAACATTTATGTGACTAACACATCCAATACCTAGCAAAGCCCCATAATTTAAATTTTATTTCTAAAACACCATTTAGAGAGAAGGATTATATCCTTCTAAAAAGCATTTTTTAGAAATAATGACTCCCTTAAATCTTTCTGCTGAAGGATATTAAAGCACGTATACAGGGAAGACTGGTTGGTACAAACAATGCTTTGAGGAACTCGGGAGTGTAGAGTGGCTGAACCACCATTGTAATCCTTCCCTTCCCTCATCCAGGACTGGGAAAACTCCCAGGATATCAGCATATTCAGTGTTCTGCTAATTTTTTTGTGCTGTTATTTATTAATGATTACATTATTTTTCATATGAACAACTGTAAACCTATTTTTGCCCCACTATACTGGTTTCTGATGAGATGGAATCAATATTGAGAATTAGGTATTTTGAGATGTTGTGACTGAGAACATGCTGCTTATTAAACTAAGGCATATTTGCATAGTGAATTAATCTTATAATAAAATCCATATTGATTAAAGAAAAATATGGGTAGAATGGAAAATATATGAGGCATCCACACGATCAGCATCGCCAACAAACTACAATTCTCATCATCCAGCAAACATAAATAGGGTATTTCATACAGAGTCAGTGCAGAGTCAATGCTGAAGGAGAAAGATGCATTAGTACTTCTTTTCCCTCTGATTTAGCACATAACTCAGGTTGGAGACTGCACACCCCTATGTTGAACCGCCAGACTGTTCTCTCTGGCGTTCTATGTGCTTGCTCCATCATTTCCCAACGGCTCTCTGACTTCCTGGAATTCCACAGCAGTAACATGCCAGATGAAGGCTGGCTGTAAGAAGCCAAACCTTCCTGTGCTAGCCTTCCAACTGCTGGTAATAAACTTTTCCAACGGGGATGAATTATGACAAGGAAAAGCAGCTGCAGCATATTCACACTTGCTGAGATAAAATTTGAAAAGAGTGTTGGTTTCTTCCCTTCATTGGAACTAATTCATCCCCCAAGACAATGATAGATTATTTCCAAGCTTCTTCAGGAGGACACAAGAAACTACTATATAAATGATTAAGAACAAAGCAAAATAAGCAAACAGAAACACGTATAGATTCAGAACATTTATGTCTTTATAAGCAACATGAAAATATAACTTTAAATGTCTTTGTTATGTGTGTCTTTTTCCCCTTTTTACTTGTTTTATAGTGTAGGGGACCGGTTTGTCTTGGCCTGGCAAACGTGACTCAGCTCTGTATGGAAAACCTACAGAAGCGAAGTGGTGGGCAGGAGCCAGACTTTCAAACCAAGTTTTCCCATGGGAATCAGGCCTAGAAAATGCATACAGACTGTTATGGCTTGCTCTTTGCTAAAACTCCATCCCCTTGGTCTAAAACAACTATTGTGTATTATCTATCTTCAAGGTAATATCCAAAGCCTGTATGAGTTCTCCCAAGGACAGAGCTAATGAGTTCATCGCCACTCCCCTTTGCATGTTATTTTTATTTCCTTGATTGTACCTGGAATGTAAACAATAATATTTTATGTGATAGATAATAAATCTTTCTTTGACGTAAGACCCAAGGAAAACAATAAAAGCCTGTCTGGGCAAGGGTAGGGGCGCTCCCCTCTTGAGGGAGTGGCCAAGGCACCATAGGCACTCTCCCCTTGAGAGAGTAGTCGTGTGCCTGTTCCCTTTTTCCACACAGGATTGTTGTCACCTGTGCATTGATTCTCATTGTCAACCACAACAGACGGACTCTGCTGGACAGAGTCTGAAACATTATAGGGCTCATTTTTTTTGTAAGTGAACTTTCTCAAAAATAACATTGATATTTTTAGTTTTCAAGTATAAAATATGCATCTCCTATGATTTAAGTAAAATTATTGGCTAGTGTATGAATATATTACATAAAATTTAAAGTGAAATAAATGCATTCCATTACATTTTAAATTTAAAAAATCACATCGCATTTGTTTTTACTGCTCTATATGTAGGATGGGAGAATATTGTCAGGAGTGCCACCTAAAAAATGTAGGAGGGCAGAGTGACTCATAAAATGGTTATGTGAAAGAATAATTTGTCATGGGAGAATTTTTTGAAAGTGTTACTTCCTGGATTCAATAACATCTGCCCTTTATTTCCTCTTCACTCACCTATTAAGTCTCTTTCTTTAATTCTAGGAAGTACTTGCCTTTCTAAACACTTGGATTTTGCAAATGAAATATATATAAATATTACTTTTTTTGAAAAAAATAGAAAAACTTTATAATGCTGTTAGGAACAGTTGTGTGTAAATTACAACAAAATGAATTCAAAGGAGAATTGCCAGCTTGTGTACAGATGAATCTCACTCCCTGTGAGTCAATTTTTATGGCAGCAAATTTTTATAATTCCCAAGTATTATATTTGTTAAAACTGCTCCACTATAGAGTATCTTTGACCTGTAGCATAATTTGGACTCAACAGAGTAACTCATCTTGTGTCGCTGCTACAACTGCTCCCTCTGCCGAGTGTTAGGTTAATGATAACACAGGCATCCACAACTTTTCTTCCAGAATATCTACAACTAACATTTGCGTAGAATTTTGTATTTTTCACAGTGATTGTAGCATATATTTTTGAATCTCCTCATCAACTCTAAAAGTGGGAAGAGTAAGTATTATATTTCTCAAGTTACCTATAGAGACACTATTAATATTCATGGTAACTTTTTCAGAATACTATAGCACATACATTAGAACTAAGAAAAATGCTCAGGGTTTCCAAAGCTTGGTATAGCTTTTTTAAATGTACTGTTTCATATATACCTTACAAAGTGGTCCCACTAGTATTTCAAGTACCCACCTATCACTGTACATAGTCGGTACAATACTATTGACTATATTCTCCATGCTCCATATTCTCCTTCCCTGTGACTGTTTGTGACCACCAATTTGTGCTTCTTAGTGCATTCACCTTTGTCGCCCAAGCTCCAGTCTCCCTCCACTCTAGCAACCATCAGTCTGTTCTGTTTTGAAAAAAAAGCAAATGTCATTTTATATTACTGATTCTACCTCCACCTCTACTGTGTGCATGCTCAGACCCTTTATAAAATTTACTAGTCCTTGACTTCTTTGTTTTACATTAGGAAACTGTTTATGTTTATATATGTGTCCTAGTATATTGTTGAGGACAATATAAACTGTTTATGTTTATATATGTGTCCTAGTATATATTGTTATATTTCTGCCTACCCTAGTTTTCAAATTTTGATTAAATTTGTCATTACAAAAAGGAATGTGTTTTAATTAAAATAGAGAGAGAACCTCTAAGTTATAGAACCATAAAAATATAATTTTAGTATAGTAGATATTTACAGTTTTATGGGCCCAAATTTCTATTCCTATTTATGACACTTTGAATAACCCCACATTGTCAGTCTATGCATGTCAGTTTGGTTTTCCACACAGTTATCAATGTCGATATGTGACCTAGTAATGGCCCATTAACAGCCCCTACCTGCCTGGCTCTAGCACGTGTTGAAGGAGGGGCCAGGAGCAATGACGACTCAGTCATCATGAGTCTGGAAACCTTTGCTAAAGCTCTTAAGAGGTTGTATTAGGATTCTCCAGAGACGAGAACCAACAGAATATGGAATTATTACTCAGGAACAATGCTGACTCACGTTAGAAATTGCTTTGAGAAAGTAGAGAGTATATTTGAATTCCCATGTGAGGATTATGAAGCTTGGGGTCTGAAAAACATTGGACATGGAGGCAGAAACAGGCAGCATTTGGTTTTGTAGCAGCTTAGGTGGGAAGCCCATGGAGTGTATAAAATAAGCAGATGTACCTTCCCAGATAAATATTAAACTCATAAAAAACCTTTTCAATTTTTGCCAGTATATCAGGATTAAATTTCATAGATCTGCTTTAGAACCTTTCTAGAAGATTAGAAGTGAAGAACCAGATGGAGATTTCTCATGCTTCCAACGGCTAAACCCATATCTGGTAAGACACCTTTTCTCCTAGATTGTTACTTGTGAGGCAGCTTTGTAGATTCGTGAGGATTCCAGTTCCTTTGCTGGGACCCATGACTTTAAAATATAAGAATTAAAATTGCTCACTGTGTAGCATTAAGTAAATATGTTTAGTACTCAAAATAACACTTTGAACTAAGAAAACAAAAGTGGGTGGAAGTGGGAAATCTGACAGCGGAGACACCAGTGACGTGATGGGCCTGGGATCACCTGATTCCTGTTCACACCTGCCGTTTCTTCTTATCCAGTCCCCACTTTGCTCTTTTCAGCTCAGACACAGTAGACTTTTCTAAAATCCTTGTTAAAAACGATTTTTCTCTCTTCTGCCTTAGGTTATTAGCTTGTGTTTTTCTGTCTGGAATGCTCTGCCTACAGTCTGAGCTAGCTATTTCCTATTATTAATTTATATATAACTATCCCACATATAATTTCTTCAAAAGTAGAAATACTGTTGACTGTTACAGAATTATTAGGTCAGGTTTTAAATATTCCTACCTAATGTGATGTATTCTTCCCTCCCAACAGTTTGCAAAGATCTGAATATTAGTCATTTGCTTATTATTTATCATTCCTCATGTGTATAAATCACATAAGATTAGGGAACATGCCTACTTTTTACCTTTTTAAAATCTCTTTATCTCAAATTCTAGACACACTACTGAGAACGAAGCCAGCTTTCAGAAATAAAAGTTCACTTAAAAACCCTGGAAAACAAAACTCTCTATAAGTTTTATAGACCTAAAGACTGTTATTTCCAACATTGATATAACTTATATCTGTTTATATTATTTAAAACATGACTTATAGAACTAGTTATGGCAGACCCTGCTATTCATTATAAACAAACATAAAATTAGACAAAATACACAAAATAATTGTCTCTCCAGCACTAGGCAGTTTTCTGTGCAAGAATGTAGTTTTGGAAGAAGGAACCCCCTGAGATAAGCCCATATTGCCCTGGCTTTTTGTCATAGGGAAGCTTCCTGAAGATGAGGCATCAAGCTGGAGTCCAATCCGCATCCAGCATTGCAACCGCGTGAAGGGAGGCCTAGGTCAGAATTAGAAGAGCTTAAATGTTTGGACTCTGGTAGTAAGGAAGCAGAACGGAAGCAGCTGCAAATAGGAGAGGCAAAAGGTAATCACCTAAAAGGCACCAATGCACAGTAAATTGAGACCATCCTCAACGTAATCTACTCAGTAAAGCAATAAAAGCTTGTCTAGGCAGGGGTCAAGGTCCTCTCTCACTCAGAGAGTGGCCATGCCATCCCTTTTTCTCCAGGGACTTCTGTAGTCCCTCTGAATTTGTCCACTGCAGCCACAACGCACAGGACCTGCTGGCAGGAGTCTGCATCACATCATAAACAAACAAACCAAAAC
Organism: Sturnira hondurensis; assembly: GCF_014824575.4. Taxonomy (NCBI): domain Eukaryota; kingdom Metazoa; phylum Chordata; class Mammalia; order Chiroptera; family Phyllostomidae; genus Sturnira; species Sturnira hondurensis. The sequence goes on from NW_028088915.1 coordinate 3,272,916, forward strand.
AACAACAACAGAAAATGAAAAAAAGAAAATTAATGAGCTTTTAAGTGCTTAAACAAAGAGAAAAAATCTGTAAACTCCAACTTCTATACTCAATAATAATATCAATCAGAAACAAGATAAAAAATACATTTTTAGATTAACAAATTCTAAGACAATTAGTTGATAACAGAAATGCATTATAAGTAATGCTAAAGGTATCCAAGCACAAAGTAGGTGATTTCAGATAAAAACTGCATTGTAATAATTCATGAAGAGCACAAGTAAATATACAAGAAAATGTAATTATAGGATGGGTCTTTCAATTATGAGGGATTTGAGTGCAAGTTTTTTTTTTATGATAATCTTTTCTTTTTTAGTTTTTGTTTTATTACAGTTGTCTCCATTTCCCCCCAGTACTCTCCCTCTCCCTACCCATACCCACTCTTCCACATTCAATTGTTCCCCCACCCCGCCACTATCTTTGCCCATGGGTCCTTTATATATGTTCCTTGACTTGACCCTTCCCCTTTTTTCCCCCATTACCCCCTCCCCACTCTCCTCTGGTCACTATCAGTTCATTTTTTATTTCCATATCTCTGTTTCTATTTTTTAAAGGGACAACTAGCAGAGAAAACAGCAAATAAAAGAAAAGCCCCCTTATATCAATCATGTGATAAAGCTAAATAAACACAGCAAAGGGAAAAAATTTAGAGTCCTGCCAGGACAAAAAAACAACCAAAATACTGATGAACACCAAACACCTCCTTTACCACAAAATAATAAAAACACAAGGGAACTGGACTTTAATTCTAAAAGAATAAACAAATAAATAAGGATTCTTATGTTATCTCAAATCCAAAAAATAAAATTATAAGTTTATACTTAACTTACCCACTGAAAATACAAAATATTTCCAATTTGATTTACAAAGTGAAAACCAGCCACCTGCTATAGATAATAGATACACCCAAACAAAGTATTTCAGTAAGGCTAAAAATAAATAATTGGATAATTATATTCTAAACAAATGGGAACAGTAAAAAATGAGGTATTGTAATCCTTAAATCAGACGGAGTACAATCAATACCAAAAGCATTAACATGATAAAGACAATTTGTAATGCTAAAAGCCACAATTCATTATGATATGAATATCTGTGTGAAAAATATCAGTACTTATCTTATGAAGCAAAACTGTAGAAGATAAAAGAAAACATACATTGAAGTACACTAACAATAGTTGGCTATTAACAAGACAAAAAATTATAGATATTAATTGATCAGTTATAAAAAGCAAGAAGATCTAATACGCAAAACTACAAAAGATGAGAAGAAAATACTAATTGAAACAGAAGGCTTATAAAAATATCTAGGACAGTAGTTTGCAAATCTGTAACCAAGTGCATTTGAAAACCTGGAGGAATCCCACTAGGGATAGAGATTTTGAACCTGTCTTTTTCCATGGGGGAAGTAGAAGAAGATATAAAAAGGATAAGTGGTGATGGAAGGAGAATTGATTTAGGGTGGTGAATACACAGTACAATTGGTTTCCATTATCATGAGATATCATTCCCTACATTTCACTTTCAGTCTCTGTGTTTCCTTAAAAATGAAGTGAGTCTCACAGGTAGCACATAGTTGGGTCTTGTATTTTTATCTGCTCTGTGCCTTTTAATGGGAAAATTTAATCCATTTACACATGGAGTATTGGGTTGGTCAAAAAGATTTTTTTTCCCTATAAGATGGCCCTAGTAGCACTTAGTTATCTTTAACTTGACTTGAAACAATTTTGTTGGATTGTACTGTGATAGCTGTCGTATCAGCACACATTTTAAAGAAACCCTCAAAATTGGTGAATTTTTGTGTAGCTATTTTAATATTGAAGATGAAAGAAAATATGCAACATTTTCAGCATATTATGACTTATTATTTCAAGGAAGGTAGAAATGCAACCAAAACACCAAACTTTTTTTGCAGTGTGTGGAGAAGGTGCTTTGGCTAGTAGAACATGTCAAAAGTGGCTTGCAAAGTTTCATGCTGGGGATTTCTTGCTGGACAATGCTCACTAGTTGGGTACCACAGTTGTAGTTGATAGTGGCCAAATTGAGGCACTGACTGAGAACAATTAGCATATACCATGCAGGAGACAGCCAACATATACAAAATATCTAAGTCAATCAAGTTATTGGTGAAAATGAAAAATGTGTCTTATTTTATGGAAAAAACTAAACAGATGTTTTGGCCTACCCAATAATTATTGATAGGTGTGGACTTACAATTGCCATTTTGTTCATTGTTTTCTAGCTGTTTTGTAATTCTTTTGTTTTTTCCTTTTTGCCCTCTTCCTCTTTGATTTGATGATATTTTTATGGTAGTATTGTTAGTTTTCTTTTCTTTTATCTTTTGTATATCTGGTATAAATTTCTGTTTTGTAGTTCCCATGAGGCTTTCATAAAATGTATATTTTTCACAGTCTATTTTAAGCTTATAACAACTTATCTTTGAACACATATAAAGCTCTACATTTTATTCTCCTCCTTACCCAAATTATATGTTGTCAGTGTACAAATTTACATCTTTTTGTCTTTTGAGTCTATTCACAAATTATTGTAGGCATAGTTATTTTTATTATTTTCTATTTCAAACTTTATAATAAATTAATAAATGATTTACCTGTCTCATTATAACCTTAGAGTATTCTAAATTTAACTATATTTTATTTTTACCTGTGAGATTTATATTTTTATGTTTTCCTGTTGCCAGTTAGCATTCTTTTGCTTTATCTTGAATAAGTCCCTAATAGGGGACATTGCTTGTCTGGAAAACTCGTTTAATTCTGAAGAATGGCTTTTCTGATTAGAATATTTGTGTTTGGTGGTTTTTTTCCCCAGCACTTTTTAAACATTTGAGCTTCTCCCTTGTGACCTGCACAGTTTTTGTGGAAAAATCTGCTTATAGTCTTACAGGGGTTCCCCCAAGTTGTTATCCATTTGTTTCTTTTAAGATTTTCATGTAGTCTTTAACTTTTGACAATTTTATTATAACATGTCTTTGTATGATTCTTTTTGGGTTCATCTTGTTTGGAACTTTCTGAGCTTTCTGGTCAGGATGTCGGTTTCTTTCCCCAGAATAGGGAAGTTTTCAGCTATTATTTCTTTGAATAAGCTTACCACCCTTTTCTCTTTGTGTTCTCCTTCTGGGATCCTTATAATACAAGTATTGGTTCATTTAGTGGTATTCTATAAGTTCTTTAAGCTATCTTTACTAATTTTTACTTTTCTTTTTTCCCTTTTTGATAGTTTGATTGATGAATTCTACTACCCTGACTATATTGCCTTCTTCCATTCAGTCTAGTCTGCTCCTGAATTGGAGCAGACAGTTTATTGGATCTTGCAGTTTAGTTATTGTACTCTTCAGCTCTATGGTTTCTGTTTGGTATTTTCTTACACTTTCTATTCTTCATTGAAATTTTCATTTTGTTCATGCATTATTATCTTGACCACAGTGAGCATTTTTATGGCTATTACTTTGACTCCTTATTAGGTCATCAGTTATCTCTGCTTTATTAAAGATTTGTTTAAAATTTTATCTTGTTCTCTTGTTTGCCTCATATTTCTGTGTTTCTTCATTTACCTTGTGCTTCTGTGTGAGCTTCTGTATAATAGATAATACAGTCATCTTCCTTAGTCTAGATGAAATTGTCTCATGTGAGAGCTGAACCATATTGTTCAGCCCAGGCTAAGTAAGCTCTTGGTTATCTCTATTCTTATTCATTGAATAAAGAATAAAGAGGTGTTACGACCTCTCTAATGTGGGCATTTTTGTTTGTCCAATGTGTAGGCATAACTCAGCTAGTTTCTAGATTTATTTCAGAGAAAATTTCTTCCTGAGTAGGTGTAGATTCAGTGTGTTCAAGGGAGGCGGTGAGTTCAGGAACCTCTTAGACATTATCTTGGACCAAAATCTGACACATAATTTTTCCTCTTTCAGTCTTTAAAAATATAGAGCCTGGAATATTATGAAAAATAGTGAAAGGCTTTCAGAGAGTCAATCCCAATATACTATCCTCTTTATTTCACATCGTTGCTTCTTTGTAAGGTTCATAGAGCTTTGTGTAGTTGGTTTAACAAACAGGTCTCCAAAATAAAATTCTTCCACATAATTTCAAAAAGTTACTTAAAACTCATAGATACATGGAAAATACATATGATAAGGTGAATAATGGATGGATAGATAGATACATTGACAGGTCGATGACAGAAAGTAAGTAATGGATGCTTGGGTAAGTTGATGGATGAATAGATAGGTAAAAAGAGAGAAGATACATAAAAGATAAAAATATGATAGCTAATGGATAGGTAGATAATAGATAAAGTGTTTCTATCTTCAGAATAGTTAACACTACACTAACATACATCCATTAGAGTGATGTAAGTAAAAGCCTGAGGAAATAATTGTTGGCTATCTTGTAAATATAATGGTGCCACACAAATATAGTGCATAAAGGAAGACAAATATAAATATAATTTAAATGTGATACAGACATTTAATATGTGAGGAACCTTGTCCAGCAGGTGTTCAGAGGTGCACAAAAGTTCAAACAAATGTGCCATGCTGGGGAACATTTCCTTAGTGTCCCACTGGGTTGCCTAAAGGCATAAAATAATTCTGGTTCTTATCTTAACATGGAAAACAACACCTTCTGTGATTGCTTCTTAATGAAACAGCCCTTAAAAATTCAGCCCACTGACTCAAAGTTGACTAAGAACTGAATAGAGAATACTCCCTCAACCTTTCTCTAAACTTAACACCCACTAATTGCACTGCACAACCCTCTTCCTTTGCTGATTACCTCTAAATGCTCCATGAGATAAGGTGCTATTGAGATTTTTTTCTTTATTTTTTTTACAGCACTATTAATGCTGGTGTACAATGCAAGATTTACTCCACTAGTTATAACCCAGTTCATTTCTTTTCCTGTGTATACAGGGGCTGATCTTGTTTTATAGAAGATGAAGATTAATTCTCAAGTGAAGATGCTTTATTTCTATTATTAATGAACAAATTGCTATTTTACAAGACTTGTTTGTAAGAGATTAGCTCATCCTTCCTGATTATATAGAGGCCCTTCAGGCTTTCTTTGGGGATCTCATTACTTTCTACAGTGCCTCAGAGATGAAAGTGTCCTAAAGAATGTTAACATTTACATGAAACTGATCCTGCTATTGTTCTTAGTAAGAGAATGGGATAATTAACTAGGGGTATGTTATTCAGTGCCACATAAAACCCTAAAATATTTTCTCTATACATGGGTTATAGAATCTGATTGCATTATTAAATACTCATGGATAATTTGCTTTATTTATTGGACATTTAACAGCTATTAGAACATAAGTAGTGAATGTTATAGAAAATTATTTTAGTCTATTTTTTTATTACTAACTCACAAATGGCTATGCACCATGATTCCACTTACCATCATCAGAAATCTTACCATCATCATTATAATAGCACATTTACTCAACAATTACTGTCCCCTTAGCATTATGCTGTGATTTACACTACTTTCTTTAATACACTAAAAAATCCCATGGGGTTGTTAACACTGTTATCCCCTTTCACAAATAAAGGAACTGAAATTCACATAGTATGGAAGTGATAAGGGCATAAAAGGAAACCAGGTTTGTCTGACTGGAGTCCACCTTCAAGCAACATTCAAACTTATTCTGTTTTTAAATACAAGAATGGAAACTCAGAAGTTACATTGTTAAATATATTGAGACTAAAATCTGCCACTAAACCATTCATTTTGATGTCACTTAGTCACAGTCCATTTGGAGGCAAATTTCATGGCAGCCAATTACTAGGTTGGTTGAGCAAACATACAATTTGATTAAGCAGTAAGTACTTTCGGCAGCTTACTTTTACTCAAATGTAGTAATCCTTGGCCTGTGATTGGTGACATCTGAACTTCCTGTCTGACCATAGATCCACTTCTCTGTCTACATTGGAATCTTAGCCACAGTCTTTGTTCTCAGGTTGGATTTAGGAGAAAAATAGAAATATCTATTTTATCAAGTGCTTATTATGTACTGTCCACCATTCTAAATACTTTACATATATTTTCTTTCTTTTCTTTCCCGCTGACAATTTTTTAAAAATGTGACTTGTTTATTTCTGGCATTTTAATAAGATAAAATTCTAAAGATTGCCTTACATATTTTCCCTGTAGGCAAAATGTTTACTTTCTTTATTTTATCATTTTTCAAGTATAGTTGTCTCCATTTTCCTACTACTACTGTATCCTTCTGTATACACTACCACCTCCCACCCTCAATCCTACCCCACTTTGGCTGTGTCCATGGGTCCTTTATACATGTTCCTTGATGACCCTTCTTCTTTCCCCTGTTATCTCCCACCTCTTCCCCTGTAGTTACTGTCAGTTTGTTCTTTATTTCAATGTATCTGGTTATATTTTGCTTGCTTCTTTGTTTTGTTGATTAGCTTCCACTTATAGATTAGATCATATGCTATTTTTCTTTCACTGCCTGGCTTATTTCACTTAGCACCATATTCTCCAGTTCCATCCATGCTGTCACAATGGGTAGGAGCTCCTTCTTTCTTTTTGCTGCACAGTATTCTATTGTGTAAATTTATCACAATTTTTATCCACTTTTTTACTCACAGGCGCTTGGTTTGCTTTGGGTACTTGGTTTGCTTCCAGCACTTGACTATTGTAAATTGTGCTGCTATAAACATTGGGTGCATAGGTTCTTTTGAGTTGGTGTTTTAGGATTCTTGGGGTATAATACCAGCAGTGGATTTTCTGGATAAAAAGGCAATTCCATTTTTAGTTTTTTGAGGAAATTTCATCTGCTTTCCACAGTGGCTGCACCAGTCTGCATTCCCACCAACAGTGCACTAGGGTTCCCTTTCTCCACATTCTCTCCAGCACTTGTTTTTTGTTGATTTGTTTGTGATGGCCATTCTGAGTAGTATGAAGTGGTATCTCATTGTGGTTTTAATTTGCATCGCTCTAATGGCTAATGATGCTGAGCATCTTTTCATATGTCTCTGGGCCCTCTGTATGTCCTCCTTGGAGAAGTGTCTGTTCAGGTCCTTTGCAAATTTTTTAGTTGAAATGTTTATCTTCCTGAAGTGGAGTCATGTGAGTTCTTTATGTATTTTGGAGATCAAAACCTTGTCCAAAGTACCAGTGGCAAATTTATTTTTCCATATGGTTCATTCCATTTTCATTTTGTTGATGTTTTCTTTAGCTGTGCAGAAGCTTTTTATTTTGATGAAGTTCCATTTGTTTATTCTTTCCTTTATATCCTTTGTTCTAGGGGACATATCAGTAAAAATATTGCTGTATGGAGTATCTGAGATTTTCCTGTCTATGTTCTCCTCTAAGACTTTTATGGTGTCATGACTTATGTTTAAGTCCTTCATCCATCTTGAGTTTATTGATTCGATGACTTTATGTGCTAATATTACTAACTCCTTTTAAATACGTATATTTTGTTTATTTATATTTAGAGAGAAGGAAAAGGAAGGAGGAAGATAGAGAGTGAAACCAACGTCCAAACGAAGCATCAATCTGTTGCCTCTTGCATACCCCTAACTAGGAACCTGATCTTCAGCTGCGGCACATGTCTGACTGGGAAGCAAACTGCTGACCTCCCAGTTTGCTGGATGATGCCCAACCCACTGAGCCATGCCAGTCAGGGCACCAACTCCTCTTGATAGATAAGAAAAGGGAGACACAAAAAATGTTAACTAACTTGTTCAAAATTACATTGTGAGTGACAGAACCAAGATTCTAAATTAGACAATTGTATTGAGTCATTGGGAAGTGCTCTCAGCTGCCATTGTATTACTGATAGCACAATCCTTTCAGTTGCCTTGGTCAGAACTTTTGAGCCCTCTTTTTCTCTAACATTCACCCATAATCCAACAAAATTTATTGTCTCCAACATCACAGACTCTGACCATTTTTTACTATGTCCACTGCCTTCACCCTGGGCTGAGTATCATCATCTCAACCAGACTTTTACCACAGCCCTTGTTTTTACCTCCTTGTTTAACCCTTAACTTTGTCTATTCTTAAAACAATTGGCCAGGTTGAAATTTTTAAAAAATCTTTAGAATACTTTTGGTAGATGAACGAACATCTATATGCTATTTTAATGCTGGCCATATAATCTTTCAATATCCCATATACCCAGTGGAGAGAGAAGAATCCAGATGGACTAATTAAAATGTAAATTTCTTTTTATTTATTCTACTGGACATTCCAATTTCACGTTCAGAAGATGGTAGGGGTAATATTTTGATTATATCATTAGCTTTTTGTTAATAAAACTGAATCTTCAGTAACAAACAAAAAAACAAGAAAATAAACAAAAACAGTGATAATTATCAGTGATTTTATCTTATAATTTATACAATTATATATAGTTTTTCTTTCCTTAAAGGTATACACAGATAAGCCTTTTTTTAAAGACATAATTTCTAACCAAAATCAAGTCATATCAGACCTCTGCCACCCTACTTTAGAACATCTCAATCTTTTGGGTGACCTGCTCTCCCCTTTCCTCACTATAGCTCCAGGCCAAAATTAACAGCACATTCTTCAGCTTTAGTGTTCAGTATATTAATCTTACAAAGAGCATTGCACTAAAGATCAGCAATTTCTCTTGATGTTATATTCATAATATCAGATTGTAAAACAAATTACTTAGACTTTTACAAGAAATGTATACTGACTGATTAAAACTGGTGTCTAGCAGTAGCCTGGTGAAAAATTTCAAAACACCACTGAATTTGGTATTGCATACATATAAAATAGCTTCTTAAACAATGATCAAAAATTTTGTTAAAAATATTTAATTACTTAGAGAGAATAGGACATATGTGTTATATTGTTTACATAAGTTTAAATATCATAGACACTAATCATTTGGCACATGTTAATCAAATACTTTTATGTGGACTTTTTCAAGTTTTATGATTTATTTGTTTAAGAGACAATTTTAATTTTAATATCAAATGTATCATGTCTTTTGTGATGTGGTGTTTTTTGTTTCTGCCTAAAATTTTTTTCTACTCATAGAAAAATTCTACCCAGGCAAAATAAATATATTCATATATATTTTATCAAAATGTTTTATAATTTTGCTTTCAATATTTCAATTTTTATCCATTAGGAAAAATTTATAGGTCAGTTTCCTTCCCTTAATGGAAATTGCTTTAGTCCCTTTTATTATATTGTTATTATTTTTCTATGCTTTCCTATATACTTAAATCTATTTTTGAATTCTCTATTCTTTATTAGTTATTTTTTCTATTTCTGTGCTAAAATATTTCTTGATGTCTCCTCCTATTCAAAGTTATATTCCTTGTTTGTTTGTTCTTCCATATGAATTTTAAAGTCAGTTTCTGAGGTTCTATAAGGAATTTACTCTAATTTAGTTAGTTTTACTCAAAATGCCCCAACCCACATGATATTCAATTGAACACATTTTTTTTTTCATTTTCTGAAAACCTGTCTCCAGGAGTTCTCTTTCTTTGTTCCCCATCTAAACCTCAACATTCTGTTGCTTCACTGCATTCCTCAGAATGGCATATACATTCCTGATTCACTTGCCTTTCTTCTTGAATTACTAATCTGAATTCATTAAACAGTTCTTTTAAAAGTAAATATTTTTCTTACATTTCTAAAAGTATGCACATAATCTCACCTACTTGTTTGATCATTTAATTTGACATAAGTTTATTCATTCTGGATTTTATGCTTTTTCAAAACTCTGATGCTATAATTCTCTTTACACAAATTTATAGTTCTCTTTAAAATCACTTATGAATTTGTTAAACAAATGTAGATCTGAAATGTTTAGAAGTTACCCCAAAATAATTGTCTTTGGCTCTCTCAGTTTATATGTAGTCTGTGCGTAGAAATGTATTTTGTGCAGTATGAAGGTTACTCACTTTATAAAGGTGTTAAATCTGTAAATATAAAGAAGAATTCATTTTGTGTTATATTTTTGTTTGAAAAAATTCTTACATATGAAACCATAGATAATGACTTAACAAAATAATGAGATGCTATATGATTGACACGTTAACCATCTTGCCTAAATTTCTTGCACAACATGTTTTAATCTTCTAAGTGGCATTCTGCAGTGAATTTTTTTGTATCAAAGATATTTTTAATACAGATACAAAGTTTTGGCCATTCTTGAATATAGCAATTATCGGTGAAAATCCATTTTCAAATGAAAATTTTTGGTGCATAGTGCATTCCAAAGAGATTTTATTTGCAATTAGATGTCAGTAGGAGGTGAAACATACAACAGACACAAAAAAATAAAAAGAATGAAAGCAAAATCATTACAGTTCCTCCCTGTCAGAAATACGACCTTCCTTTTGAAAGAATAAAAGATAAGCATTCTAATTGTAACTTTGAGTCACAAGACTGTTGAAATACATTTGCAAGGATGAAAGGCAATTAAATGTTCCTGCCAAACCTGGTATTTGTATTACAGACCATTTCTTTAGTTTGGTTTGTTAAGAAAAACATCATTATAGAAGACAGAGATGATAAAATGATAAAATGTATTAAGTCATGCAGACAGTGCAAAACCATTCTTTTTATCATTTTCCCCCACTCTTTCTGAAAGGCCAGTTGTTAAGTTCTTAAGGAGTAGAATAGTTATATCATTCATTGAAGAACTTTCCATAATTTGAGATTGTATGGGAGACCCTCTATTGAGACAGGACAATATCTATCCAGTCAGAAGAATGCCAGAATCATTTCTTTTCCATTTTGTCTGTAGTGTGTACTTGCCTTTCCCCATCCGGTCATATCCAACAACCATATTAGGGTGATGAGGAATTATTTCCATGTGGGGAATCTTATGTTTCTCTCATATAAAGGATCATGACCTGTATTTCTGTAAGGATGAAAATGAAATGAGCTCTGATGACTCTAGGAAGTTGCTCTGAATTTTAATCTACTATTTTGAGTGCTGAAAAGATACAAATGCTCATTGCTTAACTTTCAACATTAGCTTGATTTAATTTTCCCACAGAATAGGTTAAGCCATTTCTTATTTAAAAAAATGTTCCTTGCTGGGAAAAGTTAACCTCCTGGACAAGGTAAAGAATGAATGATTAAGTGAGGGATGTCTGACTTTGCTTGACTTGATGATATATGTTTAAACATTTCTTAAACATTTGCAAATTATCTCCCTTGTCTGAAGCTAATGTACAGTTCATGTGCAGTTTTCGAGGTATGTTTTGATGTACTCACATGTGTTTTGATGAGCTCTGGAACACTGTAGGCAGATTGCCAGTAGGTAGTCACCCATATTCTCACTGATTATCCTGTCATTTAACAAACCTCCATTTTACATTGACTTTGTGGTTAATTTATGAGATTTATTTTAAAATTTTATGCAAGTTTCAATTTAAAACTAATTCTTAGTGTCATTAATAAGAATTCTTGAACACTTATAATTAGTTTTCAAGTTCTTTTACTAATTGTTAAGCTATGAAAAATTATTTGTCCTCAAAGCAGTTATATTCAAAGAAACAGGTCCTGTGCATCAGAAATAACAAAGAAACAAAAGCACGGTAAGACAACATAGCCCAAGCAATAGCACCAATTAGTGCTATATAGTTCAAGTAAACAAAATCATTTAATAATATTGGGATTAACACACAATATCAGAAATTTAATTGAGCCTCAAACAAAATTTGAAGGAAACATGCTATTTTATAACAACAACAATAAATCTGTGTATACTTTTAAAATGTACATATTTTGGTTTTGCCACTATATATATGTTTTCCTAAATATCATATAAGGTCTAGAAATGGAAATAATTGTTAACAATGCAGTTGTATTATTAACAGCATTGTTAATAATTGTGACCTTTAAAGACTAAAACTATAGAGAAAATATTGACTTTTAAAAAATATTTTGTATTTATTTTTAGAAAGAGGGGAAGGGAAGAAGAAAGAGTGGGAGAGAAACATCAATGTGTGGTTGCCTCTCATGTGTCCCCCCACTGGGGACATGGCCTGCAACCCAGGCACGTGCCCTGACTGGGAACCCTTTACTTCACAGGCCCGTACTCAATCCACTGAGCCACACCAGCCAGGGCTGACTTTTTTATTTTACTATAAATAACAACACAACTGATTTTACTCTGGAACATGCAATTGGATATTTGCAATTAAAAATAAAGAACAGAAGTCCAAACACTCCAAAAGCAAGCACAGGAAACAAAAGCAAAAACGAACAAACGGAATTGCAACAAACTAAAAACTGCACAACCAAGGAAGCAAACAGCAGATGAAGAGACAACTCTAAAATGAAAAAATATTTTAAACCATACATCTGGGAAGAAGTTCATATTCAAAATACAGAAAAAGTCAACAAATAAATAAATAAATAAATAAATAAATAAATTTTAAAATGGGCCAAAGACTGTATAGTATTTCCCAAAAGAAGACTTATAAATGTCCAAAATGCACATAAAAAGGGGCCACATGCCACTAATCATCTCATTATGAAAATTAACAGCACAGTGAAATATCATAAGACGTCTGTCAGCATGTTTTTTTCATGAAAAAGAGATAAATGCTGGCAAGCAGTAGAGAAAAGGCAACCCTGCCACTTGAGTGGGACTAAAGTGGTGGAGCCATTACGGAAAACAGCACAAATGTTTCTCAAGGAGTTAAACATACAACTATCATATAACCCAGTGATTCTATTTCTGGATTTATATCCAAATGAAACAAAATCGTTACCTCCAAGTTTATTAAATTAATTGACTATTTCAGTGAACCAGCTCTAGATTAATTCTCTTTTTTGGTTTGTTTTTTATTTTATTGTTTCTGCTTTTCCTTTATCATTTTCTCCTCTTTACTTTAGGTGAAATTGGACTTCTTTTGGTAGTTTATTAAGGTGAAGGCCTGGGCATTTAAAGCCTAAATTATTCAGGAAGGACTCCCTAAACTACATACCACATTTTTAAAAATGTGCTTTTACTCATTTTGACATTTCCTTTTTAAAATATATTTTATTGATCATACCATTGCAGTTGTTGTTCTATTCCCCCCTTCATTCCCCTCCACCCTGCACACTCCTCCCCTACCATTCCCTCCCCTTTAGTTTATGACCACGTGTCTCAAGTTCATTAGATTCTATATTTCCCCTACTATTCTTGCCCTCCCCCCTATTTTCTAACTACTGTCTATGCTATGTTCTGTACCTTCTCGCCCCTTCTCCTCCTCCCACTCCCCTGTTGCTAACCCTCCATGTGTTCTTCATTTCTATGGTTCCACTCCTGATCTAGCTGTCCTCTTGGTTTGCTTTTGTTTTAGGTGTGGTTGTTAATAACTGTGTGTTTGCTGTCCTTTCACTGTTCATATTTTTCATCTTCTTTTTCTTATATAAGTCCCTTTAGCATTTCATATAATAAGGGCTTGGTGATGATGAACTCCTTGAACTTGACCTTATCTGAGAAGCACTTTATCTGTCCTTCCATTCTAAATGAAAGCTTTGCTGGATAAAGCAATCTTGGCTGTAGGTCTTTGGATTTCATGACTTGGAATACTTCTTTCCAGCCCCTTCTTGCCTGTAAGGTCTCTTTTGAGAAATCAGCTGACAGTCTGATGGGAACTCCTTTGTAGGTGACTGTCCCCTTATCTCTTGCTGCTTCTAGGATTCTCTCCTTCATTTTAATCTTGGCTAATGTAATTATGATGTGCTTTGGTGTGTTCCTCCTTGGGTCCAAGTTTTTTGGGACTCTCTGAGCTTCCTGGATTTCCTGGAAGTCCATTTCCTTTGCCAGCCTGGGGAAGTTCTCCTTTATTATTTGTTCAAATATGTTTTCCACTCATGGCTGTTTCTTTCCCCCTTCTGGTATCCCTATAATTCAGATGTTGGAACGTTTAAAGATGTCCTGGAGGCTCCTAAGCCTCTCCTCATTTTTTTGAGTTCTTGATTCTTTATTCTTTTCTGGTTGGATGTTTTGTTCTTCCTTCTGGTCTACTCCTTTGACTTGAGTCCCAGTTTCCTTTCCATCACTATTGGTTTCCTGTGCATTTCCCTTCGTTTCAATTAGTTTAGCCTTCATATGTTCCTCTAATTTGTGACTATAATCAACCAGTTCTGTGAGCATCCTGATCACCCATGTTTTGAATTGTGCATCTGAGAGGTTCTCTATTTCCTGGTCACTTGGAGTTATTGGCTCTGGGGCTTTGAGTTCTTCTTGAGCCATATTTTGGACTGTTCATGCCTGTTACGTATGAGGAGTGGAGCCCTAGGTGTTCACCAGGGCGGGGCAACTCAGTCGCTCGGTTATGATGCTGTATGTGGGGGCAGGGTCAAAGGAAATCAATGGTGGGCCACCAGGTCTGTTTCACTGCTCACTCCTTTGCTGGGTTTATCTGCGATCGCTCGTGAATGTGCAGCCCCGCTCAGCCTGCGCCGCACCCTCACTGGGTCCATGATGCTACCCCAGCTGCCTGCGCACCTGGGTCACCTGGGTTGCCTGGGTCACCTGGTTTGCCTGGGTTGGGGAATCTTCATGCCCGACCCTGCTCCACTGCTGGCTCCTCCCCTCTTATCGGTCCTGGTTGAACGGTTCGTTGTTGTCGGACTTCCGTATAGTTCAGTTTTCTGTTCTTTGGCTGTGTCTTTGTTTAGTAAACCTTTGTTGTATTCAAACTTGGTTGTGGGAGAAGTCACAGTGTTTCCACCTACGCCTCCATCTTGGCGGAAGTCCTCATTTTGACATTTTCTAACTTCTTATGTTATTTCTTCTTTGACCACAGACTGCTTAAAAAGATGATGTTCGATTTACAAATATTTGTCTGTTTTTCCTATTTTTTCTAGTATTGATTTCCAAATTAGTTTTGTTGTGGATACATTGTTATGCACATTATTTTAATATTCAAAATATGTTGATATGTATTTCCATGCCCAGTACACTTTCCTTCTTTGTGAAAGTTCCGTAAGAACCTGAGTTAATACATTTTATGCTGCTGTTGGGGGTACGGGAGCCAGATGGTGCCCAGCAAACCCCTTGCTATACAACTCTCTGAACTTCCTGCTCAGATGGATTGAGTGGGAATGAAGTGTATTTTCAATCTGGTCTCTTTGCTGGAGGAGCCATGGCATGTAGGTTCCTTGCCCAGCCATTTTTCAGTCCCCACCTTTTTAAAAACATTCTATGTGGTATCCATACCACAGTCCTGAGTCACTGTCTGGTTCTCTGTGCCTACCCCCTCCCCCCAAAGCAAAGTGTCTCTCATGGTCACAGCTGGTAGCACCCTGCTGGCATCTCTGACAGAGCCAGGTGTGGCAACTTGATCATTTTAGGAGATCTAGTCCTGATTTGGAGCTCTCCAATGCGGTGCTACCATTATAGACATGCTGCTCCCTGTGTTTGTGTGTGAGTCTCCTAGACTCCACGTCTCTTCCCAAGTCTCTCCTGGTTAAGGTTGGGGGTCCCTGTGTGGGACTAGGGACCCCGGCTCTGTGACAGGAGGGAGCTGCAAGTCTGCTTTTTCTGTTTGGTCTCCCCGCTGCCGTAGGCCCCCCATATAGGATAATTCCCCTTCAACTTACAACATGTTCTTACAAGATGGAAGGAAGGGTCTGCTGTACTCTTTAGCTTCAAAACTTCCTATCTGCTAAGATTCTGTTGATTGTTGGGGTTAATTGGTGGGAGATCAACCAAAAATCTGAGGTGGGGGCAAGAGCGAGTGGCCTTGGCTTCCACCTACTCGACTGCCATCTTAGGGTCATTCAATACACATTTTTTGATGGCTAATATAAAGCTTCCACTTCACATTGATTTTTGTTATTTTATTTGAGGTTTTTATAACTTTGTCTAAATTCTTAGGGTTCCTATCCATATGTACTTACTACATGTAGTCCTTTCCTTTTGTGATTACAGATATACAAAGTTAAAATTTTACAATATGCAAGAAATGTGGGGGGAGGGAGGGTGCGGGTGGAGGGGATTGAAGGGGGGAATAGAACAACTGTAATGGTATAATCAATAAAATATATTTAAAAAAAAAAAAAAGAAATGTGTACCTGAGCCCAGGTCAGTACTTTACGCTTCTTACAAAAAGATAATAAGACTTTAAATATTGTGATTCTTATTTATTTTTATCATTTGCTCATTTATTTACAGAATAGTTATTTTTATACTTTACTTTTCCATCCATGAAATGAAAATGATTATCATTTTCAGAAATAGACATTCTAAGGCAACATCATATTTAAAAAGTTGCTTATAGAACACTGATCTCTTAAATTTGTATATAAGTTGTTTGGGAAATGCTACTTGCTATGTCTTCTTCTGGAGGATATGTAGTGCACATCGCCACATTAAAAGAACATTACAATCATTGTGAATAACTGTGGTAAACTGAAGTGTGTTGAGTTTTTTAATGCAATTCGTGCCTACTTTATATGAACATGAAAAACATTGTTTTCAAGTAATATCTAAAATATTATGTTCTCCTGCCCTGGACAGAATTGGGAAATTACTGTTTAAAAGTGTTGTGGAATAGTCTGCCATCGGGCTTCCATATCTGTGTAATATCACTATATCACTCCATTTTTTATTCATGCTTATTTCTCTTTGGAATTATTTTCTTATAGTGTTTTATTTCAATAATTCTCCTAAGTGCTTTTTGATATAAGTCTTTTAGAATTTTATAGCTACTTTTCATAAATTAGTATTGAAATTCTGTTTTCCATTTGGCCAGAAGTATGCTACAACAGCATTTATATGTCTAGATTGTTCAGCTAGTTATCACAATGTGTCACTAGACATTCTAATTTCTGTTCTCATTGTTGATAATATCATCTGTTCAGAAACTGGAAACAGGAAAAAAGACTTCACAGGCTATTAATATTCTACACAAAAATAATCCTTTTCAATAACATCTTAGTTTCAAAAAGCACTTATTGTACTAGTTAGTCACCATTATTAAATGCCAAATAATGATGATTGGTGACATTCCTTGCTTCGCAATACATAATGAGAGAAGGTAGAAAAAATATTTTCCCAGATCAGTGCATTTTTGTCCTCAACAGAAACCAAAGCAGTCACGCTAAGAACATTACTGTGCCTGGCACCCAATACTGTTGGAATACCCAACTCAAAGTTTTAAATGTTCTTCCTTCTAACATTGACAGTTTCTCTGTCAGAGTTGTATGAGAACATGGAACCTTTCTACTTTGCTTATAACTGATTTTTTAAGGAAAAATTACAGAGATGGCGATGCATTGAACTTTTTAATTTGCAGATAGAATAATTTGAATTATTTTAGGAACATAATTTTTCTATTATTACCCTTTTTAAAAATACAACATCTCCTGTGCAGGTAGCCTATGTGCAGCCAGTGGCCAGGCCACTGTTATGCCGCAGCGGTTTTGTAAGCTCCATATGACAGTTAGACCTCTGTACACTTTTCTGCCCATTCAATGAAACAATAAAAGCTATGCATTTTTCTTCGCTATTTTGAGTCCATAATGGTCACTTTAACATTGAGTCAACATTTTAGAAGCCTATGAGTCTCAAATACTCATCTGCATATAACTTAAACAAGTTTTCTACCTATGTTGTGGTCAAAAAAGGCTTATATGCAAAGTTGCAGTTTTCTTTTTTATTCTATATTAATCAGAAAATACAGATAACATTTTCTTTGACAGTTAAAGATTGACACACTCATACGTTATAATTCATATCCATTGTGCTTTTATAACCCATGATGACCTCTATAAAATGCTGGACATTTTTGCTGATCCCAAGGATAGATAACAGTTAAATTTTAACTTAGCATTTTTCTATGAATCGTTGACATAATAATAAAATTGTTGAATAACTTGTTTTCACATTTTAGTCTTGATTTTGCTTAAAAAGTAAAACATAGAATATGAAAAGGAGAATATTAATGCTAGTGTTTATGAAGAAAATGAAGTTTTTATAAAGGTGAAACTTGTTGTGTAAGGTTAAAGGGTAAATTTTTGTTCTTAATCTAAAGCTTTCTTCATTTTCTTTTTTTAAATATATTTTATTGATTATGCCATTACAGTTGTTCTATTCCCCCCTTCATTCCCCTCCACCCTGCACAACCCCCACCATAACCCCCTTTCGTTTATGTCCATGTGTCACAAGTTCTTTAGATTCTGTATTTCCCATAGTATTCTTGCCCTCCCCCTGTCTATTTTCTACCTATGGTCTATGCTACTTATTCTCTGTACCTTCTCCCCCCTTCTCCTCCTCCCACTCCCCTGTTGCTAACCTTCCATGTGATCTCCATTTCTATGTTTCTGCTCCCGATCTAGCTGTCCTCTTAGTTTGCTTTTGTTTTAGGTGTGGNTCCAACTTCTTTGGCACTCTCTGAGCTTCCTGGATTTCCTGGAAGTCTATTTCCTTTGCCAGACTGGGGAAGTCCTCCTTTATTATTTGTTCAAATAAGTTTTCCACTGGTGGCTGTTCCTCTTCCCCTTCTGGTACCCCTATAATTCAGATGTTGGAACATTTAAAAATGTCCTGGAGGTTCCTAAGCCTCTCCTCATTTTTTTGAGTTCTTGTTTCTTCATTCTTTTCTGTTTGGTCATTTTTTCCTTCCTTTTGGTTCACTCCCTTGGTTTGAGTCCCAGTTTCCTTTCCATCACTGTTGGTTTCCTGTGCATTTCCCTTCATTTTAATTAGTTTAGCCTTCATATGTTCCTCTAATTTATGACTAAAATCAACCAGTTCTGTGAGCATCCTGATCACCAGTGTTTTGAACTGTGTATCTGAAAGTTTGGCTATTTCTTGGTCGCTTAGAATTATTGGTTCTGGGGCTTTGAGCTGTTGTTGAGCCATAATGTCTTGGTCTTTTTGCACCTGTTATGTATGAGGGGCTGAGCTTTAGGTGTTCACCAGGGCGGGGCAACTCAGTTGCTGGGTTGTGACACTATATGTGAGGGCGGGGTCAAAGAGGGGCAATGGCATTTGTTTCTCTCTCTCTCAGATTTCTGTCCCCTCTGCGGCTTCCCACAAGCAAACTGAGCCCTGCTGGTGCTGGTTCCCGGGAATGTGGGCTTGTGAACCCTCCAGAACCCTGTGGGTCTCTCCAACAAACTCTCCCAGCACCTCAACCCTAAAAGTCTTTCCAATTGGTGCTTTCAGACTCTAATTCCCATCCCTGGGGCCCGGAGCCTGAGCGGTCCGTCTCACTGTTCGCTCCTTCGCTTGGTATATCTGCACTCAAATGTGTGACCGTGGTCAGCCAGCCACCCTGCACCCTCACTGGGTCCGTCTGTTGCCATCTCACGCCTGGTATCCACCAACCACCGCTTGCACTCCTGGGTCGGTCCAGCTGCTTTTTCCTGCCCGACCCCTCTCCGCCAGCCTCTGACTCTGCCCCTCTTACCGGTCTGGCTGAATGGTTCATTGTTGTTGGACTTCCGTACAGTTCAATTTTCTGTGTTTTGGCTGTGTTTTTGTTACTAAAACTTTGTTGTCTCTAAACTTGCTTATGGGAGGAGGCACAGTGCTTCCACCTACACTTCCATCTTGGCCGGAAGTCCTTTCTTCATTTTCTTCATCACCGTAACTAAAGTATACTTTACAGTTTGATGCTTTGCAGCATATTTTGTCTCCTGAAATGTCTTATCACTTTGGTGTCTATGCCTAACATGTTACCTATAAGTTGTTATACATTTAATTTTATATGTATATATGGGAAAGCTTTGTACAGAAATAGATGTTAGCTGTAGCAAAACATCTAAGAAAGCATATCATTTTTGATACCTGTTAATATATCTATTTAGTTCTTATTGCCATTTTTGATGATGTCTTTTATTTAAAAAATAATTTTAAGGAATTAATGCTAAATCAGTCATTTTAGGAAGAGATGTATATATTTGTATTAAATACCTTTATGATATTTTTTCTGAGATTATTGTCACTTAATTTTCTTAATTATAATACTTCTCTTTACATTGAAATAACTTCTAATAATATTGAAATAGCAGATACTGCTGTTTCTCCATTGTTCTTATTAACATTAAAATTAAGCCACATACCACACTTCTGCAGGTTAGAAATGGCCCTCCTCACTCTGGAAAGGTAAAACAACATGCCAGAACCTACAGTCTGGTGAGTGGGCAGTGGTGTGAATTTGAACTCGATCTTTCCCTTTTATTTATCTCTGTGCCTTTATCCCGAGAAGTGCTTGTCCATTGTTCCTGTATGACCCTATTCACTGTGTAGTTCATTTTTTGTTGTATTTTCCCATCACCATTTATTCCCCTTATGTCCTTTTCCACTTCACCAACTCCCCTCCCCTCTGCAATTACCAACTGCTTTCCATGTCCGTGAGTTCTTTTTCTTTTTTGCTAGGGCCTTCCATCTTCACCCCACCCCTACTCCAGAGCTATCAGCTTGCTCTCAGAGTCTGTCTCTGTTTTCTTTGTTAGTTCAGTTTGCCACTAGATTCCACATATGAGTAAAGTCATATGGTATTTCTTTCTCTGACTGGTATATTTCCCTCAGCATAATGTTCTCCAGGTCCATCCATGCTGTCACAAGAAGAAAAAAGATCTTCTTTTTTCACAGCCAAGTAGCGTTTCATTGTGTAAATATGCCATAGCTGTTTTATCTACTCATCTACTAATAGACAGTACATATATGCTTTCAAATTCACATTTCAGGTTCTTCAGATAAATTGCTAGAAGTGAAATTGCTAGGTCATAAGAGAGTTCCACTTTTAATTTTTTAAGGTAACTCCGTACTGCTTTCCACATGGCTGTACCAATCTATATTCCAACCAACCGTCCAAAATGGTTCCCATTTCTCCACATCCTCACCAGCATTTGTTGTTTGTTGATTTATTGATGATAGCCATTCTGACAGATGTGAGGTGATATTTTGGTCACCACTAATAATCAAGGAAATGCAAATTAAGGCCATATGCACTTTGAAGAAGCTTTCAGCCACCATGGAATATGATAGAAAGTCTTCAGAGAGTTTTGTACAACAGAGGGCTGGGATATAATAAATCTTTTTCAAAGATCCCCCTGGCCATGTTGTGAACAGAATGGGAGTGGGTGTGAGTTGAACAAGAAGAGTAGAGGCAAGAGAACCAGTCAGAAGGTTATTACAGCAGACTTGCAGTATACTATTAGCCCATATTTTGAATTTTCTTATTGTTTTATTTTTGCAAAAATGATCTGTTTTTCAGAATGTCCTTGTCCTTAAAGAATTCTTTCATCGATTCGACATTTGGCACATGCCGCATCGGGAATATGCTCAGTGTTAGGCTCTGTGCTAGGTCCTGGGGAGACAGAGAAGAGCTACAGTTGCTGCCCTCATCCTATGATAAACAGCTGCTAAAACTCCAGTACCTTAATGGAAGTCCTGAGGTCACACAGTCCACAACAATAGTTTGATGGTATGTATTTCTTTCTGTGAGGCCACAGAGAACATAATATGTACTTAATAAGTAGAAGATATTATCAAACATGAACGTAAATGGGATTATAAATCATACGTTCTGTTTATACAAAAAAAGTAAGTGTCTGGATCTCTATATAACAAATATAAGATATTTTCAAATGCTGTAAGTGTGTCAAGTGATAACATTACAAATTATGAAATGACCAAGTCACAGGTTCAGCCCTTAAAAAATATTTACTTAGGTAGACAACCGTTGGGCAAAAATTCAACAAAAATGTGCTTTATGCTATTTGGCTCTAAATAATTACACATGAGATGATTGCAGTAGTTACTAAAACAGAGAGACTGTCTTAGGAAATCTTTTAAATATGGATTTTTAAAAATTTAAACTTCATCCTGATTGTGATTATAATTGTTACCAATAGCAAGCTCTTTCTCTAAACTTTTATTCTTTCTGTGATTTAAAAAAAAAATCATTCAGTCAGTCAGCAAATATTCACTGAGAACATTTTCTGTTCATAGGACTATGTAGTGAGATAGTCAAAGTCTTAGTCTTTGAGAAGCTAAACAATCCAATTAGTGGGGCTAAGGACAATTAAAATGGCCATAGATAGAAGTATACCTATCTATGTGAGAAGCACTTAACCCAGACTCTCTAGGAAGAGGCAATGTGACCTGATGGAAGAGGTAAGGTGGACAAAGTAAAATGACTTGAGTGGAGGTAGGGAGGGTAGAGGAGAAGGTTTCCAGGCAAAGAGAACAACAGCATAGTCCAAACTCAAAAGAACACGTGAAAGCGTTTCAACAGAATTGAAAAAAGGTAATTTCGGCTTTGGGGAAAGCTGAGGGGTTCTGGAGAGCAAAAGGCAGGCTCGTTTAAGATGAGACTGAAGAAGTCAATGGCAATGGGGTGGGGATTACACAGATTCCCAAAGTCCTAAAAGGAGTTTTGTACATTTTCTTTAGTACGTTTGAGGAGTTAACTGACTTTTGTACCAGAATAATGGCATGCGTGATCTAAGTGCAGAACCCGGATCACAGGGGCATTGAATGGAGTGAGACTCCAGGGCTCAAGAATAAAGGCAAACTAAAAGGTTACAATGATCTATTCTTTTCAATGACTGTTTACTGCAAAATACTCATTTTGTCTTAGGCCTGCAGCACTTTTATGCGCAAAACAGAGTGTCCTGAATGTGAGTTCTCATTCATGTTACTGCATGATCACCTACTTACCTGTTGTTAGCAGCGACCAGTTTCACTCCATTTCTCTTATTTTCATAATTCCATCTCTTTTTTTGCATCTCTTATTTCTCTTTCATCTTTCACATGAAATGAATTTACACAAATTTGGAGAGTAAGAAATGTCTTACTCATGTTATTGACTCTTTTCATTAGATTTTTTTAAATGTACACTTTCTCATGGTTATAAAAATTAATCCTGGATCTTAAGCAGAATAACATGGCCCTATAATAAAATGAAACAAGAAGTCTTTCGTACTTTTAGACAGAGTTTTCATTGATAACAAAATTTGTTTTAAGTGGGAAACATAAAAAATGAAAGTTTAAAATTAGGGGTTATACAAGGGTCGTTAAGAGAAAGAGAAGTCAAGTACTTCTGGTTTAAAAATAGTATTAGAATGAGGCCAGCAACCTGAGGGAGGTGACATGAGGCTGATTATAATAATATTGTAAAGATGTTTTTATTAGTTAAAATACCGAATAAATTAGGAGAATATATTTTATAGATTCTAGTATGACTTAAAATACTGAAAATCTGGTTAAACTCAACAATTTACAATTAAAACTAAATGGAAAGGCAAAGAACAGTGTTCTGTCCAATTGGTACAAACTCCTACGTGATGGTACATATATGCATGATAAATCCCACAGGCCTTCTGAGGTATTCTTTTTAAATCAGATGGCCAATTAAAAGGAAAATATATTTTATGATTCTGAATTGAAGCAGAAGTTAAAAGTCATTTTTAGTTTCATTAGAAATTTAGTGCTTATGTGAATATCCATTATCTAGATTTAATCTTTAAAGATGCTTGACATTACCAGATTATATAAGGAAAAATACTCTGGAAGTTTATTTAGAGGCACTGACCCCGGGATTATAATTCAAGAACAACTTTTATTATAATTCCAGGGCAAACACAGTTTCTGTGTTATTTTAAGTCATGTAGGACACTGTAACCATCACCTGTGGTAGGTAATGTGGAAAACAGAGAATGCAACTAATGAACTTGATCATCGAAAGGGACTTCCCAGCAGAATGTTGAAATGGCTCCCTGGATTCTGTTCACTGTCAATGATGAAGTGCTAATGAAGAGAGATGAGCTAAAGAAAAAAATGGTTTATTGTTCTAATAGAATTTGGAAGATACGTACAGGGCCATGACCACCTCTGCAGCCAGAAAACTGAACTTGAAGTAAGAAAGGGTTTTTAGGGCCAAGGTTACAATGCAGCCATGACAGCCATTGTAAAGGCATTACATATAGGAATCAAATAAAATTAGAGGAATTAAAATTAGAGAAATTAAGTAAAAGAATATTATTTAAAAGGTTGTATAGTAATTTCATTAATTTTACTATTTTATATATTTTTATTTAACAAATTCATTATTTTTCTTTATCTCTTAAAGGCATATTTCATAATAAAGAGCAACTAGCAGTTTTAATGCTTACAGTTTATCTAATGCCATTTTAACTATTTTACATTTATTAACTTCTCTAATCCTCAAAATTACCCTATAAAAAAGGAATTATGATTAACTTTCTATTGAAGATGAGTAAGCACAGAGTTTAAACAACTTATAGAAGATACAATCATTTTCTCAAATTGAAAGAGGACTATGAGAAATCTATTGCAAAGCATAAAAAAGAAAATTCTAGGACTACGAAATATAAATTAAGATAGCAAGTTGAGATTTCAAGGTTTATTGGGAAAGAGACAGAGAGATGGTGGCTTATAGTACATGATAATCAAAGTTATTTGGCTTTCTTTCTCCACAGGAAAATATAAACTAAGATATTCAAGGACCAACACATCCACTCCTGGCAGAATAGCCTAGGGTTTACCTATGTAGCCTGTTTAGGTACCAAAACCAGATAAAGTTTCTCTTACCTGATTGAAGAAAGTGACTTTGTTAGAATTTAAAGTAGGAGGGTGAGAGGGAACTAGATTGTTACCAGCAACCTCCAGATCACCACGTTACCAGACAACCTCCAGGTTACTGAAAATATTGCTGCATGGAATGTCTGAGATTTTTCTGCCTATGTTCTCCTCTAGGACTTTTATGGCATCATGACTTACATTTAAGTCTTTTATCTACCTTGAATTTATTTTTGTGTATGATGTAAGTTGGTGATCAAGTTTCATTTTTTGCATGTAGTTGTCCAGCTCTCCCAACATCATTTGTTGACGAGGTTATTTTTTACTCCATTTAATGCTGCTTCCCCCTTTATTATATATTAATTGACCATAGAGACTTGGGTTTATTTCTGGGCTCCTTGTTCTATTCCATTGGTCTATGTGTGTGTTCTTATGCCAGGACTCAGCTGTTTTGATTACAGTAGCCTTGCAATACAGTTTAATAGCAGGTATTGTGATTCCTTCTACTTCATTATTTTTCAAAATTGCTGTGGCTATTTGGGTTTTTTATGATTCCATATAAATTTTTGAAACAAGTGTTGGAGAACATGTGGAGAAAAGGGAACACTAGTGCACTGTTGGTGGGAATGCAGACTGGTGCAGCCACTGTGGAAAACAGTATGGAATTTTCTCAGAAAACTAAAAATGGAACTGCCTTTTGACCCCAAAATTCCACTTCTGAGATTATATCATAAGAACCCCCAAACATCAATCCAAAAGAACCTATGCACCCAATGTTCATAGCAGCACAAATTACAGTAGCCAAGTGCTGGAAGAAACCTCAGTGCCCATCAGTTTATGAGCATCAAAAACAGGTTTTTGCACATCGCTTGATTCCTGTTTTTGCTCTTTCTTGCTGCTCCAGTTCATCATTAACCCAGTTCCTAATCTTTTGTCTTTAGCTTCTATAGTCAGGATTTCTTCCTCAAAATCTGATAACAGACTTGTGTCTGCTCTGGTCCTTAACCTCTTTTTAGCATCTGCCTCTTCTTCAAGAAGCCTCATCTTCTCATACTCTTTTCAGTATCAGTCTATGCAAATGATCTTGTGGCTCTGTCTCCCTAGGTTCCATTCAAGAAATCATAGAAAATGTTTCAAAGATTATTTATGAAATATTCATTGTAAAGTAATATGTACTGATATTTTTAAGACAGTCAAAATGATTAAGTTGTTTTTGTCATTATATAATCAATTTCAAATGCTAAAAGATATCTAAATATGTGAATCATGGGGCCTGTTTATTTCACACAATGACACATAAATTACCTGATGGCGAATTGCCAGTGTATGAAACTGAATAATTGAATAAATTTAGATAAATCATTTTAGTCCCACAAGCACATCTAAGAAGGATGATTTGTGAAGTTGAAAATTTTGCAAGTCTTATTTTTAATGAAGTTCAAACCAAAGGGAAAACTAGATAAACAATACAACAAAGCAAAATCTCAGCAGCATATGATTATCTAACCTTCGTGAAAGAAATATGTTAAAAATTTCAGAAGCATTTATTTTATCACAGTGAGTTTGAGAGCATTCGCTTGGGCTCGTATTCCTGCATTCCATTAAACCTGGCAAACGACACCACTAAAATCCTCCTTCTACATTGCTTTCCAGCTTTACTGAGAAGTCATCAACATACAATTTGAAGCTGTACAATGCAATGATCTGATACACACATACATTGTGAAATTATAGCACAAACTTCACCTCAAATGATGACTGTTTCTTTGGTTTTTGTTGCTATGGTGAGAACAGTCAAGATCTACTCTACTGGCAGTTTTCACGCATACAGCATAGTATTGTTCACTACAGTCACTATGCTGTACGTTAGAGCCCCAGACTTAGTCCTCTTGTCACTGGAAGATTGTACCGTATGAACAGCACCCCCTCATAAAATATTAGTTAACCATGTATTTGAGGGTTTATTTCTGATCTCTCAATTCTGTTCCATTAAACTATGTGCATGTTTTTAATGTCGGTGTCCCATTGTTTTGATTACTATAGCTTAATAATGTAGTTTGAACCCAGGAGGCATGATGGCTTCAGCCTTATTCTTTCTCCAGATTGCCCTAGCTATTCATGGTCATTTGCGATTCCAAGTGAATTTTAGGATTCTTTGCCCTATTTCTGTAAAAAAAAAAATGCCATCGAAATTTTATATGGGATTGCATTAAATCTATAAATGATTTTGGGCAGGATGGACATTTCAACAATATTAATCCTTCTGATGTGTGAATACAGCACTGTTTTCCATTTGTGTTGTATTTCATCAATATGCTATAATTTTTTGGTCTATAGATTTTTCCCTTCCTTGCTTAAATTCATTCTTAAGCATTTTACTGTTTCAGTCCTATTATGTAATGGGGTTGCTCTTTTCATTTCTTTTTCAGATATCTTCTTGTTAGTATATACAAATTCATGTGATTTTTGTATGTTTATTTTTTATCCTGCGAATTAACTGAATTTGTTTATTAGTTGTAACAGCTTTTTGGGTGGGATTTTTAGTCTACTTATATGTGCAAACAGAGATCGTTTACTTCTTCCTTTCCAGTTTAGTTGATGCTTATTTCTTTGTATCACCTAATTGTTCTAAGACTTCCAGTACTATGCTGAAAAAGAGTGGTGTGCATGGACACCTTTGCTTTGTTCTTGATCTTAGAAAGTTTTCAGCTTGCGCCACTGAATATAATGTTAGCTGTGGCTCGCTATGGCCTTTGTTATGTTGATGTTTGTTCCTTTAATGCTCTCTTTGTTGAGAGTTTTATCATGAAAGGACAATGACTTCTGTTACATGCTTTCTGCATGCTTTGCAATGATCACATGATTTTTATCTGTCATTCTGTTATTGTGATGTATTACACTGAGTTGCACATATTACACCATCTAAGCATCCCACAGACAAATTCCTCTTGATCATTGTATACAACCCTTTAAAAATACTGTTGAATTTGATTTGCCAGTATTTTTTTAGAATATCCGCATCTTTTCCAGGAACTGACTTACTACCCTAACACTTCTAGGAATGGCACTTGGTCTTTTTCTTCGTTCTTTCCTCCTTCACCTGTGGGAACTGACATCCCATCCATAAAACCCATACTTGCGCTGTGGTCTCTCTGCTTGCTGATTGATGCAGACTAGCAATGTGCTTTTCAAACCTGCAGATGGTGCCTAAAATGAGTATTAAAGGAGGACCAATACCCAGGCTCCAACGCAGGAAGCTCACCGGGATCTCATTGTCTGGTACTTGCCTATGTGTATAGAAAGGCCTGCCTTCTGTCTGAACTTCGCTATTTTCCCATTTCTGAAACCAGCACTGCAGATTCATAGTAAGATTATGTATTTTTTTTTCTCTTATTATCCACATTCTGAAAACCATATTGGAACTCTATGTGCTGGATACTCTGTTAGACATAGGGGATACAACAGTAAATGGGACATGATCATGACCTTCAAGGCACTTTGGCCCAGTAGAAAAGAGAGATAAATAGGCATAGCAAGACCGGTGAATGCCATAATAACAACGATGATGAGTTCAGGCCCTGACCTTTGCTAGAGGTTACTAGAATATTTCAAATGTGAATGTAAGAGGGTTCAAAGGGACAGTCCATTACAGAAACCAAGTATGAAAAAGCAGTTAACTCGGCCAAGGTGGGAAAGTGCTGAGGCTTATCAGTCAATCAATAAAGATAGAGGCTTTACCTCGTAGCCTTCTTATTCCCTTCTTACCTGATGGCATCAGATGGTGGAGACCTCTCGTCCGAGAGTGTCCTCAAGGTGTGACTGCTATCTTTATCCCTACGCCACTTGACTTTATACTCATTGCCTTCCCTTTGTGTCGAAAGCTCTAATCTCTGCAGTAGTGGTATTGAAGTTATGCTTTGGAGAACATGAGTGTCGAAGTCAGGCAGACACAGACTTAAATTCCGTCTTGGCTGTTTACTAAGTTTGAATCATTCTCCAACCTTTTAAACTCCAGCTTCCCCACGTATCAAATAAAGCGAATGATCATGCTTATGTGAGATAAGACATAAAGAGGGTGTAGCATGTTGCTGATACATAAAGGACACGTAATAATTATTAGCTTCTCTTTCAAATTAGGGTTGTTGAACAGATGCGCACCCAATTCTTAGAAGTGCCCTTCAGACCGGAACCCCTCCCAGACTTCCAGACAATAGAGCCCCCCTTGACATTAATAGGGGTTTAGGACAATGTAAAAGGCACGGTCTGCAATTTCTCACACTTAACGTGTTTGCTGCCACCGCGGCTTCCCATCTGCACTGGCATCGGAGAACTAGTGTTGCTAATGCTTTTAGGTTCAGTTTAAGCATCAAGTCCTCTGAGGTGATTTCCCAAATCTTCGCTTTTTCTCTCCAAGTGATTTTACTTGTTTCCTTCCCTGTATTTCACTGAACGCGTGGTTCTCAAAATATGGTCCATGTGTATTTTACAGCTTATATCATATCATTTTTACACAGGTCAAGCTACATTTCAGTTTTTTTCATATGTCTACGTGTGGAACCTGCATTTTATTTTCATGCCCATATCTGCAATCTCTAACTGCATGTGGAGTAACAGCTTAGGTATCTGACTTGGTAAACGGGCAAGTGGCAAGACAAAGGAGTGATTAAATGAGGAGGAAAAGTAATTTTCTGTGTGTGCGTGGCTTTAACAATAGTTAGGAAGATGATTTGGACATTGTCCCCTATGTAACATAACAAATAAAAAAATAGTTGATAGATTTCACATAAACCAAAAACAATTCTATTAAGAACTCCTAAATCTCAAATTTATAAACTTTGTATACACTGTAATTCCCAGTGTAAGTTGATTTCTTACACCAAACTCAAGACTAAGAGAGACATGTATTAACAATAACTATCATCACTATCATTCCTTACTATGGCCTAAATAATGAATAGTTAGTATATTATTATTGTGGATCTGACAACTTATCTCAACACCTACATGCCAAAATAGCTTTTATTAATAAAGTTTTCTTTCACTAATGTTCTGTAGTTAGGTCTTAGTGACTTATTTATTATTAAATGAAAGTCATATCATCTATGACATATTTTATTGGATAATGATATTTAATGAAATAGTTAAAAATGCTGCCTGGATACTTTTTTCTGCATGACTCCAAGTGAAAGTTTTTCTGTGCATTCTTTTTTGTAAATCTAAGGGATTTAAATGAAATATACTGGTTTGTTGAAAACTGACACCCTATTAATTAAATAAAAAGCAGACACAATTTGAATTTAGCTTAATAAGCAAACCAAAGTAAAGCAGCTGTGTCCCATTAGCTTCCGATTTTCTGCAAAATGGAGAGGGAATCAGATACACAAACAGAGTGTCTAAAATGAGAAGCTCGTGGTTCTGTTGTTATAGCTGCCAAAGGTCTTTTCGATGCTCTCCTGCATTGGCAAGTAAAGAGACAGTTTGGAATCGTTACACTGAACACTCTTATTCACCGAAATAGTGCTGATGTTTGACTACAAGCCTTCAGTTCCTCTACAGAGTCAAAATACGGGTGCAAAGGAAAAAGAAAAATCAAGTTACCTTTTGAACATCAGATCCGTTTTCTATTAGCCAAACTGTAGGGAAATCCTGCAGTTTAAGGCCAAATGTGAGGGTACAAACATCCCAAATCACCTACATGTTTCCTCAAGAAAGCATACGTTGTACCTACGAATAAAAATAAACCTATTTGGGGGTCATTTCAGAAGTGGAGATGATAATGATGCACAGAATAGGGAAATTGTCTTAAACCCTTTTCTCTAAGAAATCTCTGTAGTTGTGTATGGCTACATCAATGAAACTCCTGCTAATTTAGCAGCAGTTCTAATGAGATATATCCAAAAGGAAATAATCATTGTTAGAGAAAGGACATCAACTTTCCACTGCTTACAAATAAATGCAAAGGTTAAAGGGTTTTTTTTTCCAGGAATCTCAATAGCAACATAGAAAGCCATTTAATTGGCTCTGCATTTTCTGAAGAATCATATCAAGACTATAGAGAAGTTACACTGATCCCAAGAATACTTGAAAGGGACTATATTGTGTTCTTTTGGAATGGGCACCACAATACTACCTCCAACCTGCCATTATTTTTTCTCTGCCATGAGAAAGAGACTCTGGACTAGGAAGAGGCAGGACCACTTGGCTCAGTTTCCTTTTCCTTTCATTTTGTCTCTGTAGGGTAAATGGAGGCAGTCTGGCTTCCTCACCCGGGGGGGTGTCTGGGTAACTACGGGAAGCAGTGTTCCCATAACCCTGAATGGGCCTCATATGTAGTGGTCTCGTAGCCTTAAGACTAGGTCTGATAAACAGTTCCCATAACATGAAGTGGGCTCACATGTGCAGAATCATGCTATGTTATATATTTTTTGGCTGGAAGCCAGCTTTTTAAAATCTGTAGTACTTAAGCAGGTAGGAGCTCCTCACTAGAGAGATACACAGCTTGCCTCATGCGTGGCATGTCCACTCACGAATAAAAGCATGGCAAGCATCCCCACAGCTCTGCACATTTTCTTCTGTCTGTCCAATACTGTGAACCTATCAGGTCTTGAATGATTGCAACACAGTCTCCGTCTACAATCAGCAATGGCACATTCAACCTAGGAACAGCTTTCTTTAAGTTTCAGGCTCAAGGATAGACAATTTCTTAGTACAGGTTATCTTGATACATATCTGTGAAATGAATGACATTGTGAATTGTCAATGACAGTATTCATTTTCAGGTCAGTGCTCAAATGACAGTTTCTCTGCTGCCATACAGTTGGTTTCATCCTGTCATCATAGTTATACGCATAGGACAAAAATGACACCCACGTGCAAACAGTGGGCGCTATCCACACATTCATCCTGCTTGCTTGCAGAGACAGTAGAGGCTATGTGCAACACTAATGAAGGGAGCTGCCTTTTCCTCCATCTCATTGTCATTCTAGAACTGTGAATACAATGATAAGGAATGGTATATTTACTTTTTAAATTATAGAATAATCTCATGATTAAAGTGAACTCTATTTGTCCATAGGTGTTTTGATGGCATTTGAGAACAGACTGTTGGTTGCCAGAGGGGAGTGGGTGTTCAGGCACTTGGTGAAAAGGTGAAGGATTAAGAAGTACAAATTGGTAGCTACAAACTAGCAATGGGGATGTATAGAACAGCATAAGGAATATAATCAACAATATTGTAATTGCGCGTGGTGCAAGATGGATGCTGGAAATACTGTGGGGGTGCTCTGTAAAGTTTGTGGTTGTCTGACCCCTCTGCTGTACACCTGAAACTAGTACAAAATCATACTGAATGCAAACCGCATAAAATTTTTTTAAATTAAAAAGTATAACTCTAATGCAAAGTCCAAAAGCTTCAAGACAACTCATTTTCTAAAGAAAGATAGCCATAATGGGAAGAACAAGAGAACAAGAGAAAAAGAAAAGAAATATACTAACTAAGGTAAACAATATACTGACTGATGTTATTCTGTAGGAATCAAGTAGACTGTAGTAGTGCTCTATTAATTTCTCAACAGAGGGATTATATAATGCTGAGATCACCTCTTTATAATTCTTTCTTTCATCTCTCACTGTTTCTACTTTTGAACTAGGAGGAAGTATTTATATAAAAATTTGCACAAGCCATTGCAGTGATTAGTCAGTATAGATACACAGAGATTATGTACACCTCTAGCTTATTTCCTATCTGCAAGATTTTAAAATAAATCTAGTGTATCTTGTATATTAAAAGACTCTAGATTAAATAAATACAATATTAAAGAAAGAAGCAAGTTAGGACAATAGCAAATAACTGAAGGTCTACTTTTATATCCAAATAAAGCACAGGTAACGTGTTTATTGGAACATATCCATATGTTTTACCTTAATGTGTACTACCTGTTTATCAAATAATCTAAAGAAATGTTGCAAGAATAATTTAGTCATAAAATGTGCATATTTCCTTTATAGAAATGTTACAGTTGTTCTGTTGGTATATGATTTTTCAATAATACAGTTTCTGCTCTAGCAACTTGATATTTATGGGTGAACTGTTAACATCAGATCATCAGAGAAGTTAACTGACTAAAATTATATCATGAAGCACGTGGAAATGAAGATTCAGGGTAACAATTTCAGTTCTTCTGAAACAATGACTGAAGAGATCACAGTATCAAAATGATTCACATGTTTTATTTCAGAATAGCAATTAAGCAAAAACAGGTCTTTAGCCAGCATAAATAAAAAAGGTCAAACAGACCTTATTTTTAATCTAGGAGGAAGTAATCCAGGAGGCCCTAGGGAAACTGTTCCCCGGAACTTCTAGGATGCCTCAGGTATTCACTGGGTGGGGCAACCCACTTCCCTGAGTAGTGGTGGTGCATGTGGGGGAGGGGTCAGAGAGGGAACAGTGCTGCTTGCTCGGCTTTCACTGGCTTTTAGTCACTTCCCCTGCTACCCACAAGCAAATTGGGTGCTTTTGTTGCTGATTCCTGGGTGGGTAGATTTGTGTACATTCTGGGACCCTGTGGTTCTCTCCAACAAACTCTCCTATGAGGCTGGGAGTTTCTTCTACCAGGCAGCCCCACCACAGGTTTTTACCGCCAGAGGTTTTGAGGCTTTATTCCCCGATGCTGGAACCCTGGGTTGTTCAGTCTGTCTTGCTCCCCAGTTGTTCCTCTCAGTTTATCTGCATGCAAATGTGAGACTGCCCACTCCGCCAGCCACCACCTTTCTGCGTATCCTCTTCACTCCAGCTGCCCATCTCTGCCCCTCCTACCAGTCTGAATAAATATTTCTTCTTCAAATCCTTGGTTTTGGACTTCCATACAATTTGATTTCTAGCTATTTTTTGCTTTTAAATTTGTTGTTGTACTTCTTTTGGTTGTATGAGGAGGTGAAGCCTATCTACCCATGGCTCCATCTGGCTGAAAGTTCCTCATGTAACTTCTCTATATCCAAAATTGCCTTAAGGGCTCTGGAGGCATATAAGGATATTAACAGATGAACCAAATTGCCCTCAAAATTCAACTATCAAAAGAATTAGAGGTGGAAGCTAGTTGTCTAGTCATAGTTATTGAGGCTGAGCAGAAATTAAAGCTACAAAAATGTTTACTCCTTTCCAGATTTATAGTAATTTACTTCACTGTGTATTTTATGAAAGAACAGTAAGTTCAGATTTTCACATACATTTCCAGGGATATGATGAGAAAAATTAATAGTAAATATACAGAAGTATGAACTGTATCTGCTTGAGACAAAATTTAATTCTTCATTGGTGAGTTTATACATCTCTCTCCACTTTTTAGGTTATAAGCAGGAAATTCTCTGATAATGTACCTTAAAATAAAGCAGCTTCTGATAAAACGTGATTGACCATGGGCCCCTGAGTTCTGTCACTGGTTTTCTTCAGTTGTCTCATCAACCTCATGATAATGGAGTGTCTTGTTTTACACAACTGAGAATTTTGAACCTTATTGAGTGTGGTATGTGGGTTTGCACACAAAGAGGTTTACAGTAGTTTTCATTTTCAAGTTGTGCTTTCCATGGTTTCTGTTACCCACAGTCAACTGTGGTCCAAAATTATTAAATGAAAAGTTCCCGGAGTACACAATTCATACGTTTGAAAGGGCATATCATTGTGAGCAGCCTGATGAAATCTCACTCTGTCCCATGTGGGAGGTAAATCACCCCTTTACCCAGCGAATCCATGCTGCATACACTGCCCTCCTGCTAGTCATTTAGCAGTCACCTGCATTACCTGTCACAGTCTAGTTGCGCTTGTGTTCAAGTAACCATTATTTTACTCGGTAATCACCCCAAAGTGCAAGAGTAGTGATGCTGGCAATTCGAATATGACACATAAAAGAAAATACATGCTTCCTCTATGAGAAAATTTATGTGTGTGTAAGAAAACAACATTGTAGAATTGGTTACCACCCATGGTTTCAGACATCCACGGTGGGTTCTAGAACATACCACCTGCGGATCAGTGGGCTCTGCTGTGTTTTTGTTGTTGGGAAGAATATCACCATCACTGCTGGTCTCTGTCAGTAGGAAGATTAAAACACAGCTAAACATAGGGAATAATAAGATCCAACCAAATTTAATATTTGAAAACATTAAAAATAAGTATAACCCCTAGAAAATTGTTGTACACATCTTTATCAGTCTCACACTGGGGCACTACGGAGATCCAAGAGCTGACTTTAGTCATTTATCTATCTTGGTGAAACTACATGCCCCAAAACAAAAGATTGATACAAAAACACCATTTTATTTCAGAAAAATGCTGTCTGGTTTTGCTCTTATTGATCTTCTGATTATTTTCTTGCAACTTAAAGGATGAGTCTTGTCAAATTTCAGGAAACACTCTTGTTTTAAGTGGATATAAAGACTTTCTAGAATGGAAACTCAGCTGACACACATCTCATCCTTTCTTGCTGACATAATTTATAGCATTTCTCTACAATCTCATGAGACCAATACAAAAATTATACCAGATTATCAATATATAAAGACACAAGACTTTCAAAAGGTCTTCATGCAATTTGATGATTTAAGAATCACACACAGTAGAATACATATTACTTTCTAATATTAGGAACATATATGAATTATATAAAAGGTTTTCCTTTTCAAGAAAATATAAAAGCAGTATATGTTTCTGGAATATTTGCAGTTTTTATTTTGTTGTGTAATGTACATTGTCTTACTTGATCTCTAAAGCAACTATCTTTACCTTAATTTACCTGCTAAAAAACTATAATGAATTTTGCCGTATCATTGAATATCTTACTAGTAAGTGAATAAAATTTAAATAAATGCATATTTAAGCTAATACTATGTACAAGTCAGGTTAGGCCCTAAAATGAAAGGAAAGAAAAAGCCAAAAATTTCTATGAGACATAAAACATAAAGAAAATAATTACAATGTGAAGCACTGTACACTACACATTATACTGGATACAAATAAAGAGAAAACTCAGGGAGAAACACTTTTCTCTGACTATCAAGAAAGCGTTCATAGACTAACATTGGACATGAGAATTCATGGGAATTCATATAGCAAATGTGTTTGGCAATGACAGTTTTAAAGACAGTACTTTCCTTTGTCCTGTATCAGAGTACAAAGGTTGGAGGGACTATTGAAGGGTAAAGACTGACAAGGGTCCTGAGGGCGTTCCATGTGAAAATATCTCACTTATATTTGTGGATATGTATCATCATTTTTTGTGTACATAGAAGGCAAAGTCAGGTCTTCTTTTGCTTGTGTCTAATACCATCTCTTCCTCATTATGTTTCCTTCTGGCAAATTCCTCCTGATTGTTCCAGGTCCAGCATAAGTGTTCTGTTCCTGTGATTCATTTCAGTAGACTTGACTTTCTCTTCTCTACATTCCTATAAGACATTTTATTTTTGCATGAATTTAATACTCTATTGTAGTTACACGATTGAACATTTATGTCCCCCTGAGGACTATAAACTCCTTGAGCTAAGCGAGTGAATGTTATTAATTTCTGTACTCTCAGGACCTACCTTACAGCTTGACAAATTGGAAATTTTCAGTGAGTCTTTATTGTTTTCAACTGAATGAAAGAATAAATGATATGGAGGGGTTTTTTTTACCTCTTCTCATTATGTTGAGTGTTCCTTTATGGGATTAATGTAATGCCTCTGTCTGTTTAAAGAACGTGATCATGGCTTTAAGCATGTATTTTTTCCAAGGGTCATATTCCTGGCTATAGTCTTCTGAAAACATTTTGACAACACACGTTTGTGGCATTAAAACAAGGTTTGGAAGATTGTATAAAACCATATAAATAGTTTAAAATTATTGAACAATTTATAAGAAAAGCAACTGGTCTCTTTCATTTATAGCTGAGCACCTTGAAGAGGCCTTTTTTCTGGTCCAGTATCTTTCTGGTCCTTAGGGAAGGCAGAACTTTATGGGCTCATGAGACTATCTTATAACACTATCAGAGTGTTTAAAAAAGCATCACTATAATTATTTTCTATGTCAAAACAGAAATGCCTTTTCAAATGTAACATTTAGTCATAATTGAAAATCATTCTCCTTTTACACAATGACACACTTAATTCATAAAATAGAGACAACTGTATGTGGACACATGAGTAGGAAACATCAGACTTTAGGTTACATGACTTAAAGATAATGAACTACAGAGCAACACTGTAATTTCCATCACAGGTGATTCCTCAACCATTCCTAAACTATAGAAGTGCTTAGAGCACATAGACAAAAATTAATTGTGAACATTAATATCTGCTAAACAGTACCTTGATGCTAAACACAATTTAAGAATAAGAAAAGGAAGAAAGCAATATATAATTGAAAGTGCTCTTTGTAAA
Source organism: Sturnira hondurensis (assembly GCF_014824575.4). Lineage (NCBI taxonomy): Eukaryota > Metazoa > Chordata > Mammalia > Chiroptera > Phyllostomidae > Sturnira > Sturnira hondurensis. The sequence goes on from NW_028088915.1 coordinate 3,309,904, forward strand.
GAAAACAGTGAGGTTTACACACAGATAAAACTTAAGAATTTGAGTACTGTGAGTATCTCATCCCACTATTATAAACTGTAGAAATTATTATTGCTCTGTCTGAGCAGACCTTTTAAATTGGAGCAGTATCAGAGGGTCCCTTGTTTCAACAACACACAGGTGACTAGGTAATCTGTTTTCCTTTTCAAATTTCACAAGGAATAGAAGAATTCTTATAGAATATCAATGTATGCAGTGAAAAACCTAAAAATTCTCTTTCTATTACCACTCATACTATTTTTACCCAATCTTAGTATTGTCAACAATTCTGTATCTCCTTGCAAGTAAGTGTCTAAATATATGCACACATATATTTACACTTATGAATATATAGCATGTGTGTATAGTTATTATATGTGTATTATAATATACATGCTGCTTTTTTCACTTCAAATGTTTTGGGAAAAACAAATACAAATGTATTGAAGCTCCATTTTTTATTTTAAGTGCTGTCAAAAATCCATAGTATGCCTACATTCCAGTAATTTAATGCTATTTTTTCAGTTATAGACATTAACTTGATCTAATATTTGCTGCTTAAAAAAGAAAAGGCCAGAATTCCTGCTCTGGCCAGGATAGATAAGAGAGAAGATTTAACCTGAAGATAATACATGGAACAACCTTTTCAGACATTGGACCATAGGCAGAATGCTCCGCAGTCACTCAGGCCAGGAAGCCAAACAAGGTGAGGCATAAAATTCACCCAGCTTTCTGCTGCAAGCACACTGCACACCACAACAAATGGGCGAACAGAGAGGAGACAGGTACTGGAATTCGATGGAGATGAGCTAGCTGATTTGCAAGACAAATTCTGTAAGAAGGGGTTATGTGGAAAAACATACAGTATCCTTTAGTTTGTTCTCTTGAATAAGGGGATTATGAAAGTATATGAGTAGTATAAAATTCTAAGAAGTTAAACAAAGAGATTCTGAAATTTCCCCTGAACTAACTTGGAAGTAGGAATCATTAATTTCCCATTAACCAGAGCAAAGTTCACTCAAACTTTCCAGCAGACACCCCTAAAAGAGCCATACTTTAGTAATAGGGCCAAACAAGTGCTGGAGAAAAGACTACTATAGAACTGACAAAAAATAACACAAGACAATCTCATATTCATCAAACCTAACTCCAAGTTATGTGAGAGTGTATCTTTAGAACAAAGGAATTGATTCTATAAAGATCACACAATATTGAAACATTCCACACCATAATATTACAATATCCAACATCCAATAAAATTATTAGATATACCAAAAAGTGGAAAAACATAACCTATATCTAAGTGTAAAATTGCTAAAAGAAACAGAACCTTAAACATAGAAATAACATTACTATGACAAAATGTTAAGTAGGCATTATATTCAGTTAGGCATTACGTTCAGTTATGTAAAGGCAAATGTGAATGCAGTGAAGAGAGAAACACAAAATATTTAAAATAAAAATCTTCAAAATAAAACCAAAATGTTTACCTTGAAAAGTTATCTGGTTACTACTAAGATCAGGTGAGACAATTCAAACAGAAAATTAGTAAACTTAATAACCCCAACAGGAACTCTGCAAAATGAAGCAAAGAAAGAAAACAAAGCAGGAAAAGTAAAACTTCTGTAAGCTGTATTAAGTATTAATACCATTAATACTTCCAGAATAGTATTAAGTATCTGAACACATGAATACATACGCAATTGAAGTCCCAGATAAAGATGAAAGGGAAATGTGTGAGCAAAAAGTAATTTGAAAAAATTATGTCCTCAAGTTTCTCGAATTTGATGCAAAGGGTATAACCACCAATTAGACACTGGCACCCACAGCTGCTGCTTTGGATCCACTTCAGGTTCTGTCCCAAGGGCATGCTTTTACCAGTCTCCTCTCATTCAATGACCAACGTGGTCATGGTACTACAGCAGGCTGTTTGTGCCCAGTGAGGGTCTACTCTAACGGGCAAGTGCTTTTCAAGGGCTATGCAGCAGTCTGAAGTAAGTTTTCCCAGTGTTGAAACAATGCTATCAGCATTAAACTTTAAACGGCTGCCTCCTGGGTGCCTCCTATATTTTGCTCCTTTAAAAAAATTGTTGGCTAAACTTTTATAGTGATGTAATGCCTCAAAATACTTAAAAGAGTCAGAAGAAAAGATGAGTATTATTATACAAGATATGCTACTAATTTTCTTACAGTTTTTTACTAGAAAATAGGTTCTTTAACATATATCTACTTCTTTAGAAATGGTCTTTTAATTTAGAATTCAAACATATTTCAGAAACTACAGAAATATTTGCTTGAATCCCACAGTTGAATCAGGTGGATATGCTCAAAGGAAAAACCTATTTATATACTGTTCTTTATCCGTGATTTCCATATCATTTTACATCAAATGTAAATATAATAATTCATCTGTCCTATTCAGAAATACCCTCCCAGGTAAATAAAAACATTTTTCTGAAGATTGACCTGGGAAGAATAGCTTGGTTGAAGACATGTATATCTGATAAATACCATGAAAATATTTAGTAAGCTACTATATACTCAGGGGCTTTTTCATGTTGACCGCTATTGAGAATATAAGCATTTCTAGCATTTTTATTTGTTGGATAAAGCTTCGTGTTGATTGCCCTTAGTCACATATATCATCAGGTGTTCTGGTTAAGTTCCTGAGACCAAAGTGAGTGTATGTGTGTATATGTGCATATACATATGCACGCATATGTGTACGTCTATGTGCGCACGTACATCTATACATATATTGTATATACATGTGTGAACATATGAGTATATGGCTGGCACACATATGATATATACATATATATTTTATATGCATATATGTATATAAGATACATCATTTATTTAAATGCATATGCAGTAATCATTAGAAATTGAATAAGTATTTTAAAATTTATTTTGGTGCAAAAACACTTAAGTGAACATGATTCAGACTATTGAACTGTTTCTCAAGCAAAGCTGCAGCTCCTTTCAGGAGGCCTTTTCTAAAGCCAATGACTCTTCTAGTAACCAGTACCCTTGCCTTGGGTTTTTAGACTTAACTGTTGCTTATTGTAAGCTACTAGGATTTTGTATGCTCTGTTAACAACTTTACAAACAATCCTTTTATTGAGTTCTCCTCTGTCTTATGAAGTAAAACATACACGTTTTTTTAAGAATATACCAACTAAGATTAAACTACTAAATAAGTGTCAGAACCCTACCTTAATCTAAGACTGCCAGCATCAAAATATCATTGTTAACTGCCATGCTAGACAGACCCTATTGTACTATCAATTGTTTGCATGCCTCAGCCTGGGGCCAGAGAATGTGTGTTAGTATTAGCCACCCATGGGCTCTTGCATTGACATGTAATGGGTGCTCACCAGACACACGGGAGAGAACTAATATTTTCTAAGTTGTCTTCAGGCAACAAAAGCTCACATAAGAGCTTTTTTAGGATATATGTTATCTAAATATTCTATTAAAACCTGTTCGAACATTTTAAAAGAAAAAAAAAAGCTTTGACTGACGTAGATGCAATCTGTGCAATCTACCTTAAACAAAATTAAGATGCAGAATCAATGGGCTTGGCGTGGGAGTAGAGCCTTTCAAGTCCAAGTCCCCTAACTCTGTGGGGCACAATGATCATGGCCCACACGCTGTGTGGGGATGACCTGAGTTGCAGGTGCCAGTTCAGTTACCTGGGTCCTGCCTGCGAATTGTTAGGTAATTTAGATTTGAGTCAATTTAATTCAAATGCAAAGATTTCTTCTAAATGAAAAAATAAATAAATAAAAAGACTACATACTATAAAAAGACTGCAAAATATGTACAAAATAGTATATGCCAAATGTATAGCCTTGTATAGATGATATAATTGGTGTTTTCCGTACTTTATATATTTTGACATTTGTCAATAAATTTTTTTACTTGTTAGCAAATTAAGTGCAGAAAAATAATTTCTATATGCCATTATGAGAAAAACAAAATTATAATGAAGCTAGTTATTTTGGTAAGATTCAAGAGAAGAAAAATGTATGAGGGAGAGAGGGAAGAAGGAGAGGAAAGAGAGAGAGAAATAAATCACAAGAATGCATTAAATTAAAATTATCTCTCTTAAACTATTAGAACCAGTGACCTGTTTGATATGCTTTCTTCTTTTTACTTTACAAAACATCATTAAACCTGCAAGCTGCAAGCTCGCGCTGGTATAAAAATTATGCTGAAGAGTTATAATGATAGATTTGATGTTCAAGTTGTCATGCATGAGTTATGCTTTTTGGTTTGTTTCTTTTAAAATTAAATACTCCAGTGCAAACATATGTTGAATTATTTGGAATATGTCATTATTTAATTGTTTATAATATATTGCAATTAAAGGCATTTAACAGTCTTTTGAATGTCCAGAAAAAAATAACCAAGTAAAAATATTAAAATAGAGCTGAATTGATAAACTAGCCATTTATACAGAATTTATGCTTAAAGAAATAATTATTGCATGTCTATTAACCATTGTTTATAATAGAAAATGTTTTCACTATATTCTCTTAAACAATAACTTTCTATTTTCCTACGTATCTTTAGTGACACACAGGCAGTTCTAAAACTTCAGAATGCAGCATGCTGACATTTCCTAAGACTCTCAAAGATGTATGAAACAGTATGTATGGCTGCACGTCCATTATCTTGTTGAAATATATATCCCATAGAACTGATGGAGACGCAAAGGACTGAAATGGCACAATGCTGCCTTTTAGCAAGTCCCAAGTTGTCAGGACATCTTACACAAAATAATGCATCTTTATTGTTTACTGGGTCAATAATTTTCATATGCTATACCATATTTCTCTAACGTAAGAAACATTATTCTACTGAATTCTTCCTGCTTCATTCTTTTCTGTTTGGTCATTTTTTTCCTCCTTCTGGTCCACTCCATTGAAGCAAACTAAGCAGACAGCTAGATCAGGAGTGGAACCATAGAAATGGAGATCACAAGGAGGGTTAGCGACAGGGGGGTGGGAGGAGGAGAAGGGGGGAGAAGGTACAGAGAATAAGTAGCATAGATGGTAGGTAGAAAATAGATGGGGGGAGGGTAAGAATAATATGGTAAATGTAGAAGCCAAAGAACTTTTGACACATGGACATGAACTAAAAGGAGGAAATGTGGGGGGGAGGGTGTGTAGGGTGGAGGGGAATGAAGGGGGAAAATGGGACAACTGTAATGGCATAATCAATAAAATATATTTCAAAAAAGAAATATTATTCTAAACCTATGACACATGTACTTTTTAAAGAAACACTAGACTCAAAAGCTGGGTTATCTTAGTTATAGAGATATCTTGTGTGTATTTCAAGGTACATGAGTAAATATCAACACAAAAGGGAAAATTGGAATTTAATCACCATGACAATTTAAAAGCTATATACTTGTAAACAGTATGCTAGAGAGTATCCTTAAAATACAAAGAGAAAAACTGAATAGAGTTAATACTTTTAATAGTAGTTGATTACTAAGGGCTTAAATCACTGTCTTGTCACTTAAGATGCCCTAAATTCAAATAACAGAAATTCCAGACTTAAATTTGTTAAACATTTGGAAGACTTATTTTTACACTGAAGACCTAACTAAGGTGGAGTACCTACAGGGTTGGCTAATCAATTGCTCAAGGTCATCAAGACTAACTCAAAGCCCTTTCATTTTAGAATCTCCCGTGATCCGTGTTGTTGACTTTGTCCTTCACGATTCCTTTCCTGTCGAAAGGTCACTGTGAAATCTCTAAGTGGCATATGCCGGTCTATTAACACCCAGCAGAAGAAAGGAGACTTTCCCTCTGATGGGTCTCTTTTGACTGGTGAGGATCCCTGGGCAGCCACACACTTGTCCCATGACTGACTGACTGTCGCACTAACTCGATCACATCCAAGGGGATTGTGATCACCATGCTAGGTTACGATCAACCAGCTGAACAGGTGGCTTTGTCCTATTACAAAGGACAGAGAGCGCAGACATAAGGGGGAGCAGAACCTAGGTAGTACCCAGTGTTACTCTACAAGGTCATATTTATAAAGTAAGTATCCCATGAAAGGTGTATTGACAAATTTCAAATGATATGAATACTTTCTTCATATGCGTTGCTTTCTTCATATATAGTAGTTTATCAAAAGATTGATTAATAAAACTCACTGCAAGGAAAAATTCATGGATAGGTAACTAAATAACTGAGACATCCTAAGATTAAAATATCTTCTAATAGAGCACTGATTTAAAAGTCAGCCTATTCCTGTGTCTCTCAACCCTTACTCTTTTTCCCTCCCAAATAATTTGGAAATGTTTTATCTATCTGTACTCTAGAATCAAGGACTTAGCTTCGCACATGGTAAAAAAAAAATTTGGTATTTTGCAGCCCAAGATTATATATCAATTACAGTCAGCCTTTTGAGTTTCCATTTACTCTTTTTAATTAATTATTCATTATAACAAAAAACAATGTTTCACACTATGGGGAAAATGTGGCAAATACATATTTTCCTAAGGTACAATTAAATATGAATAAAATGTGTATTATATATATTTTAAAAATGGAAATATTTGTTGACTAGAAATCTGTTTAACATACTTTTGAGTAAAAAAAGTCAGAAGCCTCACCTTGACCATTCTAACATGTATGCTTTAACATGACCATAGCAAAGAACATGCAATGGGCTTCATTTCACACTCTTTTGAAAAAGGAAAAGGGGATTTTCTATTTCTATTATTTAGCACAATTCTGAAAACCTTTTCCCACAGTGATATTAGAGCTAAAGTTATACTTTAATGGTCAACGTGAGCGTGATTTTACTCTTCGAGCGTGACTGCAGGGAACTTTGCAAGTCCTTTGCAAGGCCTTCTCTCTCACAAAGGGGTGCAGCGTGGATGGCGCTGTCATTGTCACATAAAAGTTTCTGTTTTCAAGGTCCTAACAGTTCATATGTATAACTAGGTCAACAAAAATATAATTATTTTTTAAATAATGTATTTTTAAAAGATTGTGTTTTTTTTTAAAGAGAGAGGGGAAGGGAGGGAGAAAGAGAGGGAGAGAAACATCAGCGTGAGGTTGCCTCTCACATGGCCCCCACTGGGGACCTGGCCTGCAACCCAGGCATGTGCCCTGACTGGGAATCGAACTGGCAACCCTCTGGTTCATGGCCTGTGCTCAATTTACTGAGCTACATCAGCCAGGGCAACAAAGATATAATTTTACAGTTTGTTTTATATCAAATAGCTCAAAAGGGATTTTACGTGTCCCTGGCATCTTTAGTTCAGTCATTGATAAGTCCAACTATATATTCTTCGAGATTTGCATTCTTAATCAGGAGGAATTTTTTGAGTACTCACATCATATTTGAAAATTTAAGATGTGACTCACACTCCAAAAATTATATGCATATCATTTTTTCATTTTGTTTTTTATGTATTTCAAATAATAGATTCAAGCCATCAGCTGACAAGAGAGATGATGCATTAAATTGTAAGCAGACATAAAAACATGCAGGCTCTGACAATGTGGTGCCTGGTTATTCCAATAAGAAATTCTGCTTCTTTTGTGAGCTGAAACTGTTAAGCTAGACGTATTTTTTTGGAGAGGATTTAAAATGTGAAGATCCAAGAAAAATAATTTTCCTTGTGTTTTTAAAAGGATATTTTTATTTATTTAAATCATAAAACTTTCCCTCTCCAAATAGCCCCCATTTTTGTTTTAGAGATAAAAGTACAGCTGCTTGGATTATTCACTTGCGAATTTTTCACCCCTCTACGGTTTCACCCGTATGTTAAAATAAAAGCCACTATGAGCCAAGTATCTAGTTCTGTAGCTAAAACTCTCTGATATGAATCACACTAACAAAAACAAAAAGACAGCATTTGTATTAAAAAATTATTAGAGACACAAAGCTGTTTTTAGGTATGCATTTTCAGAAAAGTGCAAGAATATTATGTTAATTCAGAATATGTTTACTTCCATTCTTTTTGCATCCTTGAAAAATGTATCAGTATTCTTCTTGTTAGTAGTACTGTTTAATACTATCGTTCTTTTATATAATACAGTGGTAGCTTAGAAAAGAATACAAGTAAATCCTTCCGCTGCGGTGGCCTTTGGGGAACAGCAGCCGTGCCTCTCCACGGCACTGTGGCCAGGGGCCTCAATGAGGGCCACAAAGTGACAAAGAATAGGAGCAAGCCAAGGCACAGCCACGGTGGGCACCTCACCCAGCACACCAAGTTTGTGTGGGACGTGATCCGAGAGGTGTGTGGCTTTGCCCCTGTGAGCAGTGCACCACTCAAGGTCTCTAAGGATGAGAGGACCCTAAAATTCATCAAGAAAAGGGTGGGGGCATACATCAGGGCCAAGAAGAAGAGACAGGAGCTGAGCAACTCCTTGCAGGAGGAAGGCAGAGCCAGGAAGGACTTAGCCCCATGCCCTCTGTGTAATAAAACCTGTTCAGGAAAAAAAAAAGAAGAAGAAAAGTAGAAATAAAAATGAAGATGGTCTGAGCTACAGCCTTCCCATCCTAGAAAGCTCAGCTCCCTAGGCATGATTGCAGCTTCAGTAGGTGGTCAGAGCTCACTTCCTGACTTCAGTCCTTTTGCTTACGGGCATTTCAGGCAGAAACCTCATGAGGTTGTTCCTTGGAATTAGCATGTGATCTAAAACTGGCTATGTATAACCCTGAATCCAAGAAACCAGCTGGCCAAGCACTGGTGAGGAAAAAGAGAAAAAATTCGTTCAAAATGAGACAATGAGAAGTTGTAAAATATCGCTTTCCTCATATGCAGCTCCTTTATATGGGGCTTGAATAGTTGTCTTAAAATTTTCATGATATTTTTAATTGTGTTATAAACAAAATTTATATCTCACTTTGTTTTCCTGCTAGCAAAGCCATTTAAATGAGTGGTTGGCTCATGTCTGTGTGTGTGCTAAGTATTTTGATAAGAATGACTTCTTGACCTCAGGGACTCAGTCAGGTATAATAGACAAGCTAACAAGCCTCATAAAAATATAAGAAACAGATAATAAATCTGACATATATACTTCACACATAATAAGTTGAGATGTAGAATAATGAGTATCTGACACACTACAGCATGTGTAGTATATTAAGAGCTTGGCACAAACAGAAAACAAATGCCAACCCATGTATAAAATTGGTATTCCATTCTCAAATCCAGCCGCAAGATCTTTGCGATGACACACTGGCCATCCTAACTCAGAAATGTCATTTGGAGTCCTCAGGGTAACCATTGGAGTTATGTCAAGTTCCTGGAGTTCTTTGAGAAATCGTCTAGAAAAACAGAAGCAATATTAAGTAGTTTAGCCACAGCTGGTCAGGATGTTTCATTAGTGATATTTCTATGAACTTTTGGTTTAAAAAGTTTATGGAAGTTCTATGAATTATAATAATAACTGAGCTAAAAATACGGCTGGCACTTTGCCTTACGGGTGGAAGTGCGAGAATGCAAAGAATGACTAAGCAGTGTTACCTCTTGGGCTTTCAAACACATGGTGATTTCTCTATCCAAAATGTTGAGTCCTGGATGTAAAATTTGATACTGACTTTTTTACAAGGTCACCTATATTCAAGTAACATGCACAGTATTGTAGAATGTCAGAGGTAGGGATAAATAATGAAAGTAAGCAAAAATTTTAATGCCAATATGGCATTAATCTGTATACTGCTTTCTTTCTGACAAACCACAAATGAATCTCTTCAAAAACGAATCCCAATCTTTAAAGGGTCTGACAGTCAGTTAAAATTGTTACATTTTTATATTTCACATCAGTAAATATTGTTACATTGTTTATGATGTTAACTCTAATTTAGCACCACACTTCGGCAAAAATCACCCTAAAACACAGTCGTGTTTTCTTTCATGGCCACATAGTCAAGTAGGGAGTCTCTTCTTTTTTTTCAAAGTGATTTAGAAAAGATCAATGTGTGGTCAGTAAATATTGCATATGAATTGGAAACAATTAAGTAATGTTCAAATATAGTTATTGATCTCTTTTGTACCATCCCATTTTTTATCACAAACACTAAACTATGTTGCTGATGTTTTACATGATTTTTATAGGGAACAGGATATTGGAGAGAAGCTGCATGAGAAAAAGATAAAAGGTAAAAACAGGTTTTTCATTTATGTATTTATAACCACTTATGTTCACAGATGTGTATTAATAGAGTTCAGTGCATCATCATAGACAAGCTTGGGAGAGTTAAAAAGAAAAAGCTATAAAGGTTCAAATCAGTTTTTCCATTTTAGTTTTTCCCATTTCCTTTTTTCAACTGTATGTAGTACAGAATCTCACTCCCCCCCCCACATCTTAGCAGAGTAATTAAAAGAACAGACCAGAGAATGACACTCCCTGGATCTAAATCTTGACTCTGCCATTTGCAGGTCACATGAACTTGGGAAAGCTACTTGGAGTCTGTTTCACTTCTTAGTATACAGCAGAGACAGAAGTTCAGAACTGTTGTAAGTATTCATGGGTTAACATAGGATAAAAACTTAGCAGAGTGCCTCCCAAAGAATAAATGCTCACTGAACATTAGTTATCGCTAATAAAGTAATTATTATTTTACAAGAACCAAGCTTTAACTACTTATTGCAGAGACTTACATGTATACAGGACATGCGGACAAAACCAAAGTGGAGTAGGATCAAGAATAAGAGGTGGAGATGTCTGGGGTGGTGGGGGAAATGGAGACAACTGTACTTGAACAATAATAAAAAAGTGTGAGAAAACAAAAAAGAAAAGCAAAACCAACAGCAAGATTAAGTTAAGCAAAAGTTGCAAACAAAGACCGTGTGTTGCGTCAGTTTTAGACAATGGTGAGCAACATTAAACCTGACCTCAAAAAGTTGACAGCATAACAGAAAGAACAATAACTAAGTGAAATAAACTAAAGTATGTTAAACTAACTGTGAATTAAAGAAATAGGATGGCCACACTGAAGGTTTATTGTGTTTTGATGAACCGAAGTAATTGATTTTTTACAAATATTAATCTTTATGGATAGAGTTTTAGGTATACTGTCAAAAAACAAACAACCCTGTGATATCATGAACGCTTTTGCTCATTTAAAAATTGAGATATAATTCACATATCACAAAATCTACCATTTAAGTGTAAAATTTAGTGGTTTTCAATGCTTTTACAATATTGCGAAAAGGATAAACTGACAGTAACCAGAGGGGGAGGGTTATTAGGAGGAAAAGGGGAAGAGTAGTTAAGGAGTGTGTATAAAGGACCCATGAACAAAGCAAAAGGGGGTAGGATTGAGGGTGGGAGGCAGGGGTGGGTGGGGTCATAGAGGTTGCTGGAGGTGGGGGAGTTGAGACAACCATGCCTGAAAAACAATAAAAAATAAAAATAAAATAAATAAAATAAAATGTTTGCATCACCTCAGAAAAAATGCCCATACCTACTAGCAGTCAGTCCTCCTCCATACCTCTCAGTGCCTGAAAATCTTCCCCTACCTTCTCTCTGGGTTCCTATCCCGGAGACTGCCTGTTTCTGGCAGCATGCAATTTGTGGCCTTTTGTGCCTGGATTCTCTCATTCAGCAGAACACGTGTAAGGTTCATCCATGTTGTAACATGTATCAGTACTTCACTACTTTTTATAGCCGATAATTCATTCTTTTTCTAATATTCTATTGTACGCTTAGACCAAGTGCATTTATTCATCACCAAGTAATGCATCTGTAGATTGATCGTTTTCACTTCGGGGCCAGTGTGAAAAATACTGCTACAAACATTTATGTGGACATATGTTTTTACTTTTCTCAGGTATATAACTAAGAGTAGAATTGCTGGGTCATATAAATAACTCTGTTTTTAAAATTTTGAGGAACTATCAGACTTTTCTAAAACAACTGTACTATTTTACATTCCCACCAGCAGTGTAAAAAGGGCTGAATTCTCTACATTATATATGTATATATACACACACATATCAATATACATATGCCACACTAAACTGTAGTGTGAAGAGATACATGTAGTTTATGTAGTCAAGCTAAAATCTTGAGGCTGTGGGGAAGCAATGCAGAGCTACCATGAAAGTCATAAAAAATGTAGAGGTTACCTTTCTTATTCATAGGCTGGAAGGAGACATCAGGGAAGCGTCTCAAGGTACCGGCAAACTTTTAACCTTTGATGTTGGTGGTGGTTACATAAATGTTTAGTTTGTGATCATTCACTGAGTGGTAATGCTATTTTATTCTATTTTCTGCATGTATATTATACTGTACATTTTTAAAATTGGTGTTCTTTTATTTGTTTTGGTTTGTTTGTTGTTAAAGAAGAAAATGGTTACAATATTTTGCTTTTTCTTTCTTAAGAAAAAATACTTCTTTCCCAAATCCTCCTGCTTTGCCTCAGAGGGAAGATAAATGCTTGTTGGAGGCTGTTACTTATAATCTATATTTTCTCAGCTATTTCTGAACTTAGTGACACATGAGGCTTACGAAAATTTAAATTGCTTGGTTACTCTCAAATTTAAAATGTTTAGTATAAATTTTAAGTATGCATTTCTCAATAGCTATCACAGAGTCTGTCTTCTCTGTATTGTGTGTGGGCCATTTTAATATTATTTGGGAGAAAATGTATAATAATGGGAAGAGTGGGTAGAAGTCATGTGGCTAGGCTTCTGTTTCAAGGATGGAATTAAATTATTTTAGTCCTGATGAAGTCCCAAGGATAACTGGCTGTATCGTCAATGAAAATGGAGTCAGTTGAAAATTATTCTCATTAAAATTCACTACACATTAACCTTTAAAATCTGTATGCAAAATTATGCAATGGGCTGGATGTGGCTGCTTTGAAAGGCATTTTTTTGTCTTTTAGTTTTAAGATCAAAGCAGAGATTGCACAGAAAATGCTTGTTATAAAATTCTGTTTTATAAATAAATTTTAACTCATCCAGATTCTTTCATGATTTTGAATATACCCCATGAATATAGGCACCTATTTAAATATCATACAAATCAAAACATCTGTCTTACTGACAAAAATTTAGAGATATGAAATAATCCCAAGGGTGATATAATTTGATATGCTATATATACAACTAGAAATCCATGAAGAGAACAAGGATTTTGCCCCAGCTCCTTTTCTATGTTAGAATTACTTGCATGATTTGGGTCACAGATTCCTTCTTGATAAAACCGATGAACAGACCTCCCAACAGTAGTTGTCAAACTGTTCATACCCTAATAACCTTTAGATTCCCCAGAAATGAATGGAAGATAGCCATAGGAACAATGAGAGTTGATCAAGTATCCCATAGTTAATTCAGAAGAGTAGCCACATATTTTTAAGATCATATATCGAGATTTATACAAACTGTCATTAGAATAAAGAGGGTCTTGCTGCTAAATTAAAAAAGTAATATCAATGATATGATAAACATGATTTGATTTTATATGATTTCAAAGCGCAATAAAATATTTCTTGGTATCTCACATAATGTCTTTCATTTTTAAGTACCAATTAAGTATTAAAATAATCCAAGTATTGTCAAATTTATGTGATAATAAGTTAGTTCATAATTATTCAAAGGGGTTCTAATCCCATATATGAAAATTCACTGAAGACCACAAAATGTTAGAAGTTGTTTGCTTGCTTATGACTTACAAATTTTAAAGCCAAAAGATATATGAATATAAAAAGTTCTTACCTTTGAACTTTATATACAAGAAAGACTAAATTCAGAGAGATTATATGACTATACCTGAGGTTTCTAATGCCAAACACAACGTTCTATGCTTTACAACAAAGTGTTACCGATTAATCATTAAATTTCAAGCTCCTTTATCTTAGTCATCTGTAAAATGAAGAGATTGGACTAGGTAAGATCTGAGGTCTCATCAGCTTAAATTTTTTTACTAAATCTTGATAAGAATCTCTGGCAATCTTGCCAAGTGTTTTACATAGAATAATACTAAGCAAATTCCAATAGATCCACCAAGAACCATTGTTTGAACAAACTCTATAACCCTTCTTAATATGTTAAAGAAAAATACCTCAAAGAGTCTGTGGATTGACAAGGGAAAGCTCAATAGTAGTTCTTTCATTTACTTTGGAGGCAGATATATTTTAAAATAAGATGACCTAGCTGGTGTAGCTCAGTGGATTGAGCACAGGCCCGCAAACCAGACAATCGAGGTTCAATTCCTAGTCAGGGAACATGCCTGGGTTGCAGGCCAGTTCCCAGGAGGGGACACACAAGAGGCAACCATACATTGATATTTCTCTCCCTCTCTCCTTCCCTTCCCCTCTAAAGATAAATAAATAAAATTTAAAAAAAAATAAAATTACATTTATTCAAGCAAAGAATCAGAGAGCTAATATAGAAATGACATCTAAAATTCATCATTTCCAGACCTAGTATTGAATTGTGCTTCTCAAATGAAATATGAGTGTTTATAGGTTGACAGTGAGTTGACTTAAAGTCCATTCTTCTAAAATAAATGCCTTAAATTAAAAATATATAGTTGAAATGCTTATTGAGAGATTTATATATTCTAAATTGAATTTAAAGGGCAATTGGATAAAAATTTAATATTACAAAAGGAAAAGTTTGCAATGCTTGTCTTGACAATAACCATAGATATTTATAAAAATCTTGAATAGATTCAGTTCAACTTAAATTCTGATTAAAACAAAACATTGAAACCAAAACACAATGACAATGAAGTTAAAATAATTTTGCCACCATACCTATAGATTTAGTAGAGTACAAGAAAATCTTCAGAAAATGTCAAATGGATTCATGATATCTCTAGAAAATATATCATTCATAGCAAACATGAAAATGAGAAATAATTTTTATACCCCTTAATTGGTTTAGTTTTTTTGTTTTTACTTTTTTACATTTATATCATATTCTTAGGTTCTTAAGACAACAAAGGCCTCGGTGTGGCTTCCTTCGTGCACGCACAGTGTTTTTGGGTGATGTTCTCATGGACAGTCACCTGCAACTCCCATGCTTAAGGGCAGTGATGCTTGGATGAGTGTTGGCAGACACGCCAAGCTTTCAATATCTTTTTTCTGTATCATCTCCCTTAACTTACCAGTTTCAAAGTTACCAATGACCAGCATAAAGTTTTTGAAAGTTCCCCATAAAGTAAAAAAAAAAAAAGTAAATAAAGCGTTTATGGGTCAGTTGCTGTACAAAGTGGTCGTAGGTACAGTGTGGACTCGTGCCCCTCAGGGAGCTGCTTGGCAGTGAGACAACCCTCCTATCTACACAGCGCCTGCTTCCCCTCACCTCATGCGGCTCTGAGGGGGAAGACGGAACACTGTGAGATGCCACCTCTTTGTAGGCCTCTTGCTTCCTCTATTGAAGTAAGTGAACAAAGGCTTGACCCGACCTTTCGATTTAGCTTGTTATCCTAATTGACCATCTCAGCACCTGATTGCTCCACAGACCTACAATGGTCAAATGCACTTTGAAAAAGAAAAACGTAGTTGGAAGACTAACAGCTGATTTCAGATTATTGTAAAGCACCAGTAATTTAGGGTAGTTTGGTACTACTGAGGTCAAGTTAGACAAATGGGTTGGTGGAAAAAATAGGGTGCAGACATAAAAATATATTTTTATAAATGTGCAAAGACAGTTCAGTGATGAAATGATGGTGGAGCAATTGAATACTAATATGCAAAAAATGAACTTTGATTCATTCCTCACACAATATATACAAATTCCTCAAAATCAATCATAGATACACACTCCGAATGTAACACTATAACACCTCCATGAAGAAAACATAGGAGAAAGACATCATCACCCCAGGACAGGCCAGAGTTTCTCCAATGGGGGTAATTTTGTTTCCAGATTTTGGAAACATCTGGAGACATTTTTGGTTTCCACACAGGGGGAAAAGGCAGTGTTAATTGGTTTTAAGTGGGTAGAGGGCAGGGATCCTGCAAAAAATCCTACAGATAATTATATGGCTCAAGCGAAAGATAATAATGATTATACTGCTCAAAAGTGAACATTGCCACTGTCTAGGGTTCCCGGGTTAAGTCTAGTTTTCTTCACTCTAACACCAAAAGCACCATCCATAAAGAATAAATGATACATTGAACTTCATCAAAATTAAGTACCACTCTTCAGAAGATACCAAGAGAATGAAAATACTGACCAAGACTAGGAGAAACTCTTATCAAAGCATATCTGAAAAACAATTTGTGTTCAGAATACATAAATATCAAACTTAGTAATAAATACACATACAACCCAATAAAAATGAATAAAAGTTATAAACAGGCATGCTATTAAAGGAAATTCAATGATACATAAGTACTTAATATGTTCAGTAGCATTAGTCTTTGGGGATATAAAAATTAAACCATAATGATGGACAACTTCATACCTACTTTAATAATAATATTCTAAAAGAATGGCCATATCAAGTTTTGGCAACAATGTGGAAGATTTGGAACACTCACACACTGCTCTGAACACTGAGCACTCACTTTGAAAAACTTGGCAGATTCTTTAAATATTACACCTACATCTACCTTATGACCCAGCCATTTTCACTTCTATGGAAGTACAAGAAAAATTAAACCATATATTCACACAAGGTCATATAAAGATGATTATAGAAGATTTATTCATAATAAGCCAAACTGGAAGTAACATAAATATTTATTATCTGGTGAATGGATAAATAAACTGCGACATATCTATAAAACAGAAGTTTTCCCAGTGATTAAATTAAAAGCAATATGGTTTATGACATGGGTGAATCTTGAAACAATTATGCTGAGTGAAAGAAACCAGATCAAAAGTCACGCATGCCCCTTGGTCCCGTGTATGCCGAAAAGCAAATTCATAGCGGTAAAAGCTGATCACTGGTTGCCTGGGGATGGGTGGTAATTTGGGGAGTAGGAAAGGCACGAGAAAACTCCTCAGGGCCAGGCATTTGTCATTTTGCAATTATGATGGTAATTTTACAACTGTACGCCTACATCAACACATCTAATTGTTCCCTTTAAATACATGTACTTATTTGTATGTTGATTTTACCTGGATCAACTGAAAAAAAGGAAAATCAACTAAACAGGTATGAACTAGAGACATTAGAAATTGATAAAAACAGCAGCAAGTACTTCTGTAAAATCCTTAAGAGCATCACATTCAAATTAGAAAAGCAAAATATTTTGTTCAATTTCACGAATTAAACCCCAATTTAAAAACACATCTTTGTCTTTTACTTAACAATTCTAGGAATATTGTAGCACTTTAGAAATATTTTAGTTAAAAGAGAGTTGATTTAAAATTGTATTTCATGAACCAGCCTCAGTTAATTGGAAAAGAAAATCACATATATACAGCAGTGTCACTGATCTATAGTTAAGTCCACTTTCCACGTGGCATGAAATTCCATACCTAGAACAGTTTAACATGTGGTGAAAATGAATGGATTGTAACTGCTGTTCAGTTTCATACCTGCAACATAATAGAGAAAGCATAGTTAAAAACTGTGTAACAGATAGAAAACAAAAAACAAAAAAACTCTGTGCTTTTAATTGGAAACGATACCCAGCCATTGTGAATGGCTGTATCAACACCATCTGCTCCTAAAAGGGAAGTTGCTGATGACTGCATCTCTGAGTGGAGCTGGTTCTCTCCCATAAAGGAAAGCAAGAGGCAGTGGAAAGTATTCAGAAGCTCATGCTTGTTTCAAAGGCTGATGATTTTTCTGTTGACAGTATTGGTTTGTGAACTCATTAGAGCTATTTAGCTGAGGAATTGCTTAAGACTTGAAGCAGACTGGGAACAAAGCAAAACAAACGGATTGTCTCTCCCCTCTCCTCTCCAGCTGCCCCCACACAGCACTGCCAGGCAGATGCCTCTACCAAGATCGAATGTGATTGCCTGGGTATGAAGTGGCAGCTTCATACTTTTATAATGTTCATCATTAACAATGCATATGAGACATTTATATAAATATTATTATGGCGTTTCCCCTACTTATTATTTTTTTAATGATTTTATTTAAGTATTTATTTTTAGAGGGAGAATGAGAGGGAGAGAAACAGCAATGTGTGGTTGCTCTCACCCTCCCCCTACTGGGGACCTGGCCTGCAACCCAAGCTTGTTCCCAGAGTGGGAAGCATGTGCCCTTAGTGGGAGTCAAACCTGCAACCCTTTGGTTCACAGTCAGGAGCTTAATCCACTGAGCTGCACCAGCCAGGGCCCTTTTTATTATTTTTGCAGTGTCTAAACTAGGAGAAATTAAAGTGCTCTCCAGGTAAAGCTTTTCAAAATTCGCACATGCAATTATGTAACAATGAATTGCTGAAATTAATAGTTACTAAGAATTAGAAAAAATTAGAAAAATTAGAAAAAAGTCAAATGTGGTTGGGGAAGACATTAGTTATCCAAACTTGAAAAAAAGACACTGACATTGAGCAAGATACTCAATTTCACTGAACTCTAGTTTCTATACTTCATTCTATACTTAATGTCAGAATACACATGAGCACCAAGAGTCCAAAAAGGAAACATGCACACACTTGCCCCTGCGTTAGGGCGGGGTCAGTACTTAATTGCACTGTGCAGAAACAGGCTCTTCTATACAATATTTTACAGCTTCAGTACAAATTTCTGACTGCTTCTTTTTGTTCTTTACATCTTACAATAGAATCTTAAAATTAAACTAGTATTTGGAGTGTCTAAAACACCAAGAGAAAAACAGGCTTGCTGAATCTTCATGATGTATAAAGACTCTAGAAGAAACTTTTATTTTTATTTTTTAACTGAAGTTAAATCAACATACCATATCCTAATGGTTTCAGTGTATACCATAGTGATTTGATATTTATTTATTTAGTTAGTTATTTTTAAGATATTTTATTTATTTTATTTTTAGACAGAGGGAAAAAGAAATATAAAGCAAGAGAGACAAACATCTATGCGTGGTTGCCTGTTACCTGCCCCTTACTAAGGAGTTGGCCTGCAACCCAGGCATGTGCCCTGACTGGGAATGGAAGCAGCAACCTCAGGCTACTGCAGTCAAGCCACTAAGTCCCACCAGCCAGGGCTGATCTGATATTTATATATTACAAAAGGTTTCTACAGTAAGTCCAATTATCTTCCATCACCATGCAAAGTTATTAAAAGTTATTGATGATATTTCCTATGCTGACATTTTTAAGAAGTACAGACTTCCAGTTATAATATAAATAAGTCATTGGGATATAATATGTAATGTAAAGTAATGCAAGGTATTAATGACATAGAAGACATTTGAAATGTGATAGTCAGCTATTTTCTCCTTCCAGGAAAGGTTTACAAAGTACACATTATGATCCTGGGTCACAAGTTCATGTCAGTTTGTCTCTCTGCAATAGTCTGATTCTTGTATAAAGAACAAATAATTTTTCTCATAAATGGACATATTGTCTATATTAATCTATTTTGATAATGAGTTTAAGATAAAATTCTTTTGTGAAAGGTAAATAGGAAATACCAATATTCTGTAGAAAGTAAACTGCCATTTTAGGTAACCCATTAATTTATATCTCCATGGTTCATGGTTATATTACTTTATTTTATATACACAAACATATAAAGTATATCAATGTTTCAAAATTAGCTAAGTATCTTTGTTATGGATGGGGAGACGGAGACCCCAGTCAAGAGGCTTCCTGCCCCGCCACCTCAGTTCTTGTCTCGCCTGCAAGACATGAAGTCAGTCAAGAGACAAATTCAACAGCAACATACATGTGCAGTGGAAATGAGAGTTTAGTAATGAAACACATACCAACCTGCAGCTACAAGGAGGCACCGGGTACATCTAATGTCCCACACACAGAGGAAAGAAAGCTGTTAGTAAGTTTGTGAGTTTGTTATATACACTTGAGCCAAGGCTCCAAGTGGGTACTTAGCTAATCTAAGTACTCGGACTATTGGAGTTCAGGGGCTTATATACCTCAGCTGGCTTCTAGGTTCTCCCTCCTTTCCCCTTGGGAATAATGTACAGTTATAAAGGATTTCTCAGTTAGTAAAGGCCAGTTTCCCGAGTTCGTGAAATTGTTACAGAGGCTTCATTTCCCAACATAGAATCTCAATGACTCCTGTCCTTTTGTGCTATTTTTGCTTGTAATGCTCCAGACACACAGCAATTTTATCAAGCCAAGCTCAGGACTGATAAGTCAGTTGGAGAGACATGTGTTCTCTTTGCTTGTAGCCCCCTGTATTAAGTTCTTTGTTAAGTTGTAATGGTGAGGGCCCTGCCTTAGTCTCCCCTCTGGCTGCTCATTTCTAGCTGCTACCTAACATCTTCAGCTTTTTATGTATATTTTTCACAATTTATTTTCTATTAAAATATATATGAATGACACATGCCTCCTGAACCTGCCACTTAATACTGTGAAATATTGGACAAAAACATACTTTATTATTCCCTCAGTCTCCTTTTTATCTATGAAAATAGAATATCCTACCTCAAAAGTATCTGTAAAGATTGAATGGGTTAATAGAGCCAAAAATTTAGATTACTGCCAGGAATATGATAGATTTTCAAGATTTCCAGCACAATAGTTGTATATGATCTAAGAATTGTGGAAAGCCTGAGAAAACCATGGTGAAGTAAGACTAACATACACCTTGTCTCCCAGGACTTAGAATTAAATATGAAAATCAACAGTAACTATGCATTATTATAGTCATTTACTTAATAATAAATATTATTTTAATATAAACTATGCAAAAGCAACAGAATATGAAAATATATCAACCACTAGTATCTTACAGTTTTTTGTATTTTGTACATGTGTAAGGAGGTACCCAGACACAGATCATAAAAAATAAAGCATTGTGTGTGGGGTATAGGCATAAAATGCTCTAATTTAGAGGTAGACACATTCCTGTTCCATTTGTATAAAAAATTTTTATGGAGAATGCAGAAATGAATTATCTTTAATGTAGTTTCTAAACATGTCCATTGTAGGTCTTTCTAGACTTACAATCACAAGACATTACGTAAATATTGCAAGGTGACCCCAGAGAATTCCTAAAAGTACCAAATTAAAACCATGATTAGCTATCACTTCACACTGCCCAGAGTGGCCATCATTAGCAAATCAATAAACAACAAGTACTGGTGAGATTGTGAAGAAAATGGAACTGGGAGCGCAGACTGGCACAGCCACTGTGAAAAACAGTATGGAATTTCCTCAGAAAACTAAAGATGGAACTGCCTTTAGACCCAGTGATCCCACTGCTGGGATTGTACTCTAAGAATCCTGAAACATCAACTCAAAAGAACCTATGCACCTCCATGTTCATAGCAGCACTATTTACAATAGCCAAGTGCTGGAAACAGCCCAAGCACCAATCCATAAATGAGTGGATCAAAAACTGTGGAACATTTACACAGTGGAATTACTATGCAGCAGAAAGAAAGAAGGAGCTCCTACCCTTTGCAATAGCATGGATGGAACTGGAGAGCATTATGCTAAGTGAAATAAGCCAGATGGTGAAAGAGAAATACCATGTGATCTCACACATAGAAACTAATGAACCAAACAAACAAATGAGCAAAATATAACTAGAGACACAGAAATAAAGAACAAACTGACAGTGGTCAGAGGGGAGCGAGGGGTGATAATGGGGAAAGAACAGGACGGGGCAAGTCAAGGAACATGAATAGAGGACTGGTGAGCATGAACAAGGGGGTGGGGATTGACTGTGGGGGGCAGGGCAGAGGAGAGAAACAGGGAAAAGGTGGGGCAACTAATTGAACAATAATAATAATAATAAAACTGTTTTCTTAAAACAAACAGTAAAATTTCAGTGATGACACGAGAAAGGACTGAAGAAAGTCTTAAAGGCACAGAGGAGAACTTATATAATATGGTATGCAAAAAATAATTATTTACAAATTCAGTATGATATATTTTTTCCCATGAAAGTTGGGTGAAGTATAGCCAAGGGGTGAGTGGAGGAATTTGTAAGATTTATTTAAGTAAGCAGTTTGTTAAATAAAATGGACATTCAAAACTCATATTCTCTGATTGCTATATATTGCCTGACATAGTTCATGATGGTTTTTATATAACTAATGGAATTCTCATTTTCTTTGTTGATTTGTTAGTCCTAAAGACAGTAAAGGCATTTGGCAATCTGCCCCTGGTTTTTTAGGCAATTTCTTGGCCAGTTTAAAACTATTGAACAAATACTACTAAGAAAAAATAAGACTCTAGTTGTGCATATAGACTGTTTTTCATTCACTTGTGAGTATGTTTTTATGTATTTAATTGTGAAACAGGAATGAGCCTTGATGCTCAGCAGTGCTCTCAAAGTGCAAGCTAAAGGAGTCTTGGGAGCACAGTGTGAGCAATTACATTTTCAAGTGTTAGATCACATGAACACATGTTTGTTTCCTTCTTACTGGGAGATGGCATTCAGATGGCTAACTATGGATACATAAGTTTTTTCACAGACAAGACATTTGGCTTCTTACTCAACCTCTTTCTTGAGAAGACTATTGAATTGGCAGGTACAGCTATTTTCCATTCTCAGAAGTGGATAAAATTTGAGTTTTAGGGTGATTCTTAAAAAGAACAAAACAAAATTTCTTTTTGTTCTTTCACCAGACACATATGGATCATTGGAAGAAGAAAGTGCTATCCTTATGTCTCTAATTAAGCTTTTATGCATCCCTGGTCTCCATTAAGCTAGAAAAACTGAGACCCTGTGTAAATGAGATTGCATAGGTACAAGTACTTGGAAACTGCAAAGCATTATATAATTCTAAAGCATAAACACTAATGTAAATATCAGAGATTTTTCCATCTCTTTCAGGAAATAATTTCTAACTACCTTAATATGTAATATAATATCCTTCTTTTAAGTCTTGTTACTGTAGTCTTGCTAGTCAGTCCACAAATATATATATATATATATATATATATATATATATATATATATATATATAATTTATATATATATAAATTTAACACAATGGTGTTAAGTGTTTTTGAACCATTTCATTAATGTGGAAAACACCCTTCCTTTTTTGCCACTATAAAATGTTCTCACTCACTGTTCAAAAATACTATTGATCACCTACTATCTATCAGACACTGTCTGTTTCTTAGAATATCAAAATGAAAGGGACAGAAATATTTCTCCTCAGAAAGTTTTGATTTCCCTCCATTTCTTCAAGAAAAAAGAAGGGGGGCAAGCAGGTTGGAATTTGGTGGGCTGAGGGGGAGTGAGATGAGAATTTGCAATGATAAACAAGCCCTACACAGTGGGGAGCCTGGATGCCACAGTGAAGAGTATGGATTTATTTCAAATGCAATGGAAATCTACTGGCATGTCTTAAGCAATAGGGAGGAATAGTCTGATTTATGATTTTATAGGGATAATTTTTCTACTAGTACTACCCTTAAACTTGGGCAACAGAAATTTACTGCCTGAGCCCCATCATTCAGAAAACTCTGTATATCACAACCACACACACAATGAATGTGTTAAGGAACACATGCCTGCCTTTTCCACTTGGGGCATGATGAACAGCCCAGGCACAGAACAACTTGTAACTGTAAATAGCTCTCCTTGAGACAACGTTCAGACCCCAGGGCTATGCTTCCCCAACATCTCATGCCAGTGTCTTTAAGACTAAGGGGGACTGTGTTTTAATGCCATAAATGTTTGAGAGTTGTGCCCCTGTCAAAGTAAAAAACATACACCATTCCAGTGTGCAAAGGGATCTGAGCAGCAGGAATAAGTTAGCTTAGAGATAAGACAAATACATTTACTTGGTAAACCTATTTTCTCAGCATGAATATAATAGATATATGTATACTGGCATCATTTTCCAATTATGTCAAGTGTTTATGACCTTGTATTTCTTTATTGTCCAACTCATGTTCCTATGAATGCTTAAAAATTAATGCAGTACTTACAGTCAGTCAATATTTTATATTTTTAAATAATTCCTGTCTTTAAATCAGCATAAACATACAGATCAGGAGGCAAGCCAGAATACTGTAGCTCATGGGCAGAATTTAGCCCACTTTCTTTTTGTAAAGTTTTATTGGAACATAGCCACACTCATTGATTTTTGTATTTTCTATGGCTGTTTTTTGCGCTATCATAGCAGGGTTGAGTCACTGCTACATTGAGATTCTAGAACACAAAAACCCTAAAACATTTGTTACTCAGACCCTTATAGTAAAAGTTTTCTCTCATCTGTATATACAGGAAGTGTAAAACTGATTTTCACGTATGCCTAGATGTTGCTTAAGAGATGGTGAAAAGCTAAGTGGCTATGAAGGGTCATACAGCTATGTTCTCAAGGAAAGTAGGAGACTATACCCTCACAAAACATACACCAGTGCTGCTTACAGCTTTATTCATGAGAAATGAGAAACCAATCAAATTTCCATCAGTTTAATTGATCAGCTCATTTTACTATATCCATCAAATGTAGTGAGTCTCAAAAATAAAATAGCTTTCACATATACCCAATAGCTTGCATGAATTCAAAAATATTATACTGTGATAAAAAGCAAAAAATATATACCTATTATCTGATTGCTTTTATTTAAATTTCTAGAATAAGTAAGACTCATACAAAAACAAGCAAGCTGATTAAAAATTGGGCAGAGTATCTGATTAGACGTTTTGCAGAGAAGGCCTCCAGATGGCAAAGAGACAAGTGAAAAGATGCTCATTGTCAATAATCATTAAGAAAATGCAAATCAAAACCTCAATGAGGTATTACCTAACACCTGTCAGATGGCTATTATTAAAATAAAAGACAACTAGATTTGGAAAGTGTGTGGAGAAAAGGAAACCCTCTTGCACTGTAGGTGGGAATGTAAATTAGTGCAACCTCTATGAAAAACATTATGTGTTGCCTCAGAAAAATTAAAAATAGAACTACCATGCGACCCAGCAATTCTCCTTCTGGGTATTTATCCAAAGAAAAGGAAATCGCTAACTCATAAAGATATCTGTACTTCCATATTTATAGCATCATTTACAACAGTCTAGATATGGATGCATTCATCAACGGGTGAATGGATAAAGAGGGACATACATACAATGGAATACTACTCAACCATAAAAAATGAAACCTTGCCATTTGCTATAACAGGCAGGAATTTGAGGAGATTCTGATAGGTAAAGTAAGTCAGACAAAGAAGACAAATACTGCATGATTTCACTTATATGTGGAATATAAAAAACAAAACAAAACTTAGACTCATAGATACCAAAAATAGACTGGTGTGTGTCAGAGGGGAGCAGAGTAGGGAAGGGTGAAATGTGCGAAGGGGATCTAAATATACAAGCTTCCAGTTATAAAATAAATGTCATGGAAATGTGATGTACAGCATAGGGAATATAGTCAATAATATAATATTAACTTTGTGTAGTGTTATTTACAATAGCATTAAAATTATGAAAGAGTGAAGCATTCATGTGGTGAAAATATGCCAAATTTGTATCTTGAAAACTATAAAAGACTAATAATAATAATTAAAAGATAACTAAATTGATATGTAGATATGCTATTTCAATGGCTTGGAGGAATCATTGTGTTAAGATGTCAATTTTTATCACATTAATAAATAGATTGAATGCAACTACACTCAATATTCCAGCAGATTTTTTTGTGGTAATTAGAAACTGTTTATGAAATTCACACCTTGAAATGTACCCAGAGTGTACAAAATAATTTTAAAAACATGAACACCTCCAACGTGATTTAAACCATACTGCAAGTGGTGGTAACTGAAATCAGTGACATCGACACAGGGGCAGATCCCTTCATTGTCTGTGGAACAGACAGATCATCTGGAAAGACACCTACTCATTTATCATCTATTAACTGATTACACAGGCGCCACGACAATTTAATAAATAAATTACAGTGTCGGTGTTTTATTTTTTAAAAACAGTATCAGCAAAATTGGACAGCCATGTAAAAATGAGCCTAACCTTTATCTCATACCCCAAATTAAGTGGCAACTAATCATATTATAATAATGTTGTTGATATATTTATATAATGCTGATTTACTGATAAAGAATCAAAAAATAAATATTTATGTGAATAAATAAAACTATTTAAAAAACTATGAAAGATAAATAAAACTTTTAAATTTCTAGAAGAACATGTGGAGCAAATCTTTGTGGTTTTGTGTTAGGTGGAAGCTTATTAATAGAAAAGGAAAAAAGGACAAACCATTAAAATTGATAAAGAAGACTATATAATAATTAAAAACTTCAGCTCTTAAAAAACAATTTTGAACAAATAAAAAGACAAACTGCAGACTGGAAGAAAGTATTTGCTAAGAACAGACATGCTGAATAACTTCTTTTTACTTTACATCACTCATATTTTTTAATTACAGTTGACATACAGTATTATATCAGTTTCAAGCATGCAAACCAGTAATTAGACATTGTATAACTTATTAAGTAATCATCCTGAAAAACTCCATATTCATATGGCACCATAGTTATAGGGGTATTAGTGACTATATTTCCTATGCTGACTTTACACCCCCATGACTATTGTGTAACTGCCAATTTGTACGTCTTAATCCCTTCTCTTTCAGCTCTCTCCTGCCTCCCCACCCACCTCACAACTGTCAGAATGTCTGTATCTGTGCATCCGATTCTGCTTTGCTCATTTCTTTTGTCTTTTAGATTGAAATGGTTGATAGATATGTATTTATCATCATTTTTGTATATATGTTTCATCTTTTGTTTTTCCTTTTTAAAGAAGACTCTGGCCCAAAGCTGGCATACCCAGTGGACATCTTCAGCTCATGTCAAAGCACCACCTAACCCCTTCCACTGGGGACTACTCTAGGGGCAGACTCAGCAATACCAGAGCCTCCGTGGATGGGCTCCTGCCCAGCTAACCCTCCACAATGGTGGAAGCCAGTCCCAGTGGCCGACTGGTCTGGGGGTAATTCCCTCCAACTGACACACCAACAGCAGTGAAGGCTCAACTGCGTTAGGAAGTTGTACACAGTCTACAATGCGGGGGAGGGGGTGAGGTACACCTAGAGTGCTTTGCTTGGATGAACCAGGAGGTTGTGCCGCTGGACCCTATAGGACACCTACAATATTAGGCCGCTCCTCCAAATCTGGACGTGTAACAGCTTTACCTGATACGTAGAAACAAACACAGACAGACTGCCAAAGTGAGGACAGAAAGAAACAGGTCCAAATAAAAGAACATGATGTAACTCCAGAAAAGAACTGAACAAAACTGAGGCAAGCAATCTACTAAAAGCAGAACTTGAAACACTGGTTATAAGAATGATCGATGAACTTAAGGGAAGAGTAGATGAACTTAATGAGGCCTGAACATGTGTAAGAAAGAACATAGAAACCTTAAAACAGAACCAGTCAGAAATGAAGGATATGCTAAATGACTTTAACAAGATAAATAAATAAAGCCCAGATATTGCTCAGGATGTTTGTGAAATTCAAATTAGAGCAGCAACTTTGGAAAAGAGTTAGGCAACCTCTTGTAGATATACGGAAAAGATAATAGAAGCACATATCTACAAATTAATTTATTTAGCAACCTTTTTTTATGCTTGCCTCAAACTGGAAACAAATATCCTTCAAGTGAGGCACAGTTAATGTGGAATAGCCACACAGTGGAATACTACCCAGCAACAACACTGAGATTGTTAGATGGTTGGTAAAGCAAAATTACAGATGACGCTCAAAAGCAGTGAAGTGAAAGAAACTAGGCCCAAACAATTACACACTATATGATTTCACCTATGAAACCCTGTGGAAAAGGAAATCTAAAATGACAGAAGTCAGATCAGTGTGTAACAAAGGCTAAATGTTCACCTGGGTATTTACTACAGAATGAAACTCCATGGGAATAAAGCTGGACAATGGAAACAGGCAGCTGTTAAACACAGTGAACTATGATGTGCAATGCAAAGTGCATGAGTTAATGGATTGGAAGTTTTGGAATTTTTCAAAACTTTTTGCAGTGAGGCCAGAGGGGGTAGCAATAATTTTATAGAGTCCTAAATGTTATACAGGTTAAGGCCCCCTCCTTGAACAGGAGAATGCCACAATACCTTGCTTTTTAATATTTTGCAAATATGTGAGATCTTGTTGCTAGGTCTCTTTCCAGGGGGTTGGAGGGGAATCCTACAAGTGGGTAATCAAAAATATATCAATAATTAACTTTAATAATTAACAGGACAGCAGATACTTATCAAAAATAGGAGGCACTAAGTGGAGATTTCAAAGTTGTTGCAATTACTGTTGGGTGCAGACAAATTTTGTGGCTTGAACATGGGTGAGAAGAAGTCATTGTGGGTGAAGAAACAAAGATTCTAAAAAGATGTGGACTAGTTTTTCAGAGGCTATAGAAGACCCAGAGAAGTATATGCCAGAAATACAATGAAGATGCCTGCAATGCTAACACCAAAGCCTTACATTTAAGTCTTGTTTTTCATCCTGGGACCTTTGCACCAGTTTTTCTCTCTTCTTAATTGTATTGAATATGAGCTAAGAGGTGGAAAGAAAGGATTGGAAGTATAGAAAACACGAGGTTGTTTTTTTTTTCTTTCTCCTTTGCATAGAATTTCAAAGGCAGGAACATTTATGTTATTTTATTTTATTTTTCAATATATTTTACTGATTATGCTATTACAGTTGCCCCATTTCCCCTCTTCACTCCCTTCCACCCTGCACACCCCCTCCCACCCACATTCCTCCCATTTAGTTCATGTCTATGTGTCATAAGTTCTTTAGCTTCTACATTTCCCCTACTATTCTTGCCCTCCCCCTATTTTCTACCTACCACCTATGCTACTGATTCTCTGTACCTTTTGCCCCTTTCTCCTCCTCCCACTCCCCTGTTGCACAGGAACATTTTTAAGGGAAAATAAAAGGCATGCTTAACTCACTAAGACTAGGTTACATGCTCTTTCCATAAATGCCCACAACTCCCTATACTATTACTTAGTTCATCCTGAGCTCCTTCTCATTTTTTTGCCATTCCTTATGTTATCAGATTGTGATTGGAGTAACCTTTTGCTTTAAGCTGGTTCACAATCACACCCATATATCCCCTGTTAAGGAGTTAATACAGAGAGTGAATACCCTTCTATTTAGATTGCATAACGAGAACTCAGTCACATGACAAACCTCTAGCTGGGAATCCTGTTCTTTATCTTGGTGGCCATGGGTCCTGCTTACGGTGGTGCGGTATCAGGAAATTCATCACTGAATGTGAAAAAGGAAATGGAGTCTGGGCACAATTAACAATCTCTGCCATAATTCTTTATTTGTATTTTTCTTGTCAACACAATAATAATAATAATAATTCTTTATTAGTATTTTTCTTGTTAACACATTATCATGGCATTGGCACAGCCATTTCTAACTGAACGAACTGGGTTATGTGACCTTTCTATTAAACACAGATCCTGTACTTTAAATGTTGCTAATATCTGCTATAGTATTTATTCATAGTTGTCTTCCCCCATATTCTAGTATCTGGTAGGTTCACAAACATTTATAGTTGAATATATGAATAAATAAATAATTGATGTGTCTCTTTTCATTCTAGCTGAAGTTCATGAGGTTGCTTATTCAATTCTACTCATTTTTGTTTCTCCTTTAAGCACTCTATTTCTACCTTTCCCACCTTCTGTCTGTAATGTTAACCTCCCATGCCATAACATATGTGAGAATTCAAATGAATGTTAAGACCTAGAGGTTAATATTTGTTAAAATGAAATATGCTATAGTGCTGAACAGTATAATATTAGTTAAAATGAAATAGGAAACAGTTTAGCTAAAGATAGGGGAAATTGTTCCATGGAAGAGACATTTAGAATAATTGAAAAGAACTCAGAGCAATTTAGCCAAAGGGAACTCTCCAAATATGAATACATTAATCTATTACTTCATTTGTTCACTTTTTCTTAAGCATTTATTGAATGCCTATCTTATGCAAGCCCACAGCCTATGTAATTGTTATGGAAGACCTGTTGACTCCATATGTGGTGAGTCCACTCCAACATGTTTTTTTTAGAAGTTTAGGACATTATTATACAATGAATAGAAATGTCTTCAAAACTTGAAATGCTTTATCTTCAACTTCAATTTTATGGATCTCATGATATTTCTTACTTTAAAAGATTCCTATCTGTTGGCATTAACAATAAATAAGCATTTTCAGTCTGTACCAACTGTTTATGGCTTTTGAAGCAACTGCAAAGGACACCATTGATGGGCTTTCAACTACATCCCAGAGCAGAACAATAAAAATAAATAAAAGAAAACAATATAATCTTTCTGACATTTCCATGAAAATTGAATGTTCTTCTTCTACAAACCCAGAAGAGCAGTTTCATTATTGAATGCCAGGGATCACACATCAACAAAATACCAAGAGATTTTGCATGTCATTCAATCACATAGCTGATGATCTCCAAGAAAAATTGCTTTTCAGTAAGATGTAATACTTTAATGAGCCAATTAGCTATCTCAGGAAGGTGATTCTGGGACATTACTCACAGAATTCCTCGAAATCTAGCCATTCTTGATGTTAATTTATAATAAATCATATTACCTTATGGATCTAATAGCATTTCCTTGTATGACAGGCTATTGATTTTTATATTGTAGTGATTTTAATACTTTCATTCTGAAATATATCATTCTAGTTAGTGGAATAGAATTAGCTCTACCATCAGTGCAAATATTTCAGTCTATAAATCATCTCTAATGATATACTCAGAAAGAAATAAACTGAATCCTAATAATCATATCTGCACAGTTTTATAGCCCCCTTTTCAGACTTCAACATCACCCTTGGAGACTCAGAGGATAGTGGCCATCGTTTATTTTATACCTCTCTCATTGTGCCACAAAAGACTTGGCACATAAATAGTATTCAGCAAAGAAGGTTGACTAAATGATATGTTAGTGAGGAAAATAAAAACCTGTACGCGATTGCCCACAGCCCTGCATGATATCATCCTTGATGTGCTAGGACAAGACAAAAAAAATGTTCACAGGGAGGTGAGGGTGGTTAGAGGGTGGGTCTAAATACAACTGAAACACAACAGATCATCCACAGCACAGGGCTTAGATTCAGGATCTACATCATTGAGAACAGGGTTAAAAGAGAAGGGTTTTTTTAATACTAAGGCAGTTGTTTTCAAAAGAATTGCTCTGTCTTGCTTGTGTGTGGTTGAGAAATTGTGTGTTGTTCACCTGGCTTAAAGGTCCATCACCTTAACTCATTGTCTCTTCTTACCTATCTGGAATTTTCTAGCAAGACAGCTATTTAATTACTCTCCAAGCCTGCGCTGCTAGTCCTGTCTTTCCTTGTACGTGCTGCTGTTCTTGTCAAGGCAGTGATGTGCTTCTCCACCTACTGCAGCATTAGAGGGTGTTCAAGACAAAGCTTGAGCGACTCTCGTCAGCAACCC
Organism: Sturnira hondurensis; assembly: GCF_014824575.4. Taxonomy (NCBI): domain Eukaryota; kingdom Metazoa; phylum Chordata; class Mammalia; order Chiroptera; family Phyllostomidae; genus Sturnira; species Sturnira hondurensis. Next base: position 3,341,430 of record NW_028088915.1, read on the forward strand.
CACTCCCAGTCAAAGTAGATTTCCACCCCTCCAAAGATGATTCTCCTTGAGTACTGAATGTCTGAATATAGGTATCGTCACTATATTAGTAAGGATTCTCCAGAGAAGCAGATGTAAATATAAATATAGACATACATATGAATGTGGGTATAGATATAGATAAACCTGTAGTCAAGTGGCTATGTAGCACAATCAGTAATCCAATTTTTTAAAATAAACTTGGTCTATCTATAAATCTACATATCTACCTATATCAAACTATGTATAGAGATAGATATTACTCTATATATACACAGACAGAGATATATAAAAAGATTTATTTTAAAGAATTTTATCATTCAATTATCCAGATTTATATCTATATAGAGATATATACATAGATTTAAGATCACACGATTTTTAGAGCAATATAAATGGATATAGTTATATAGAGACTTATTTAAAGGAATTAGACCATGCGACTGTGGAGACTTGGCGACTCTATAATCTGATGGAGGAGCTGGCAGTCTGGAAACTGAGGGAAGGGTTGCACTTTAATCAGCATAGTGTTGGGCACTGTGGTCCAGCCAAGCTGACATAAATTTAAACACCAGTGCCGCTATTGCTTCCTCAGCTTCTAACACAGTGCTTGATTTCCTAGTAGATACTTAATACATGTTAAATTAAGAAACACATCTAAACATCAAGGAAAAAATCTCTTCAGCGTCTAGATACATTGATTCTGCATGGTAGGCCAACAAGCAGAATAGGGCTGATGTAATAGGTTTAGTTATAAATTTTGTAAGCAACAAAAGATTGATTAATAAAGACAGATTGGCATGTAACAGGGTGTGAACCCTCACTTTAGAGAAAAGGCGGGGAATTTAGCCACTGTGGCAACTCTGTACTCTCTCCCAAGCTACATATGCTGTGTCCATGTATATTGGCTGTCACCTTGGCTCTGTCACAAGTGAAACTCTACTGACTGCTTTTTAAAAAGAATCATAAGAGTTAAAGTTTTAAAATGTGTGTATGTCAAAATAATATAATGTGATGCATATCCAACACTGTTAAAGACAGAAAAATCTGACGCATGAAACACGTGCTGGCCTCAATAGCATTTTTCTTTTCTTTTCTTTTTTTTAAGTTTCTGAAGGAGCAAGTCAGAATCCATAACCTGAAATATACATGCTTTAGAAATTTTTTTTTTCAAAAATGCAATTAGATGCAGAGAACAGACTGATGGTTTGCAGAGGGGAGGTGGATGAGAGCTGAGTGAAAAAAGTGAAGGGATTAAGAAGTACAGATTGGTAGTGATAAAATGGTCACAGGGATGTAAAGTACAGCATCGGGAATATGGTCAATAATATTGTAATAATATGTAAGGTGCTGGGTAGGTACTTGAAATATCAGAGGGACCACTTTATAAAGGATATGATTGTTTAACCACTGTGCTCTATATCTAAAACTAAACAAAATAATATCAAATGTAAACTATAATTGAAACACAAAATTAAAAAATATATATTCACTAAATTTCTGAATTTGTTGTTAGAAAAGACAACCTTCTGATGTAAAATTAGAAATATTTTAAGAAACCCATTCCTTCTGCATTTGCATTTTAAATTCAGCATAATTCATTATGAACTTTATACTTCATAATAAACTTTCTACTTAAAAATAATTTTTAATATTATCTAATTCTTAACTTCTTTAGGAATTTCTTAATAAACTTGATAAAGGAGAAAAATCAGTTTCACAGTCAATACATGCAAAATATTTACACAGCATTATGTCTGTAATCTAATAGGTCTGCTTGGTTTGGTATTTCAAATTGCTGTGTTGTCATATTAACCGCTAATGTCACTATTTTTTAAAATAAAGCTTATAAACATTTATTTTCTTCTTTAAAGTATTTTTATTACTATTTATCCCACCATAGCATCTTCCACTGCCACCCATCACTCACCCCTCAATCACCACACTGTAGTCTGTATCCAGGAGTTCCGTCTCTCTTTTTTTCTTTTTTGCTGGATCCCACCGCTCCCAATCTCTCCCCAAGAGCTGTCAGCCTGCTCTCTATCTACGAGTCTATCTCGGTTTTGCTTATTAGTTCAATTTGTTTGTTAGATTCAACATGTGAGTGAATCATCTGCTGCTTGTCTTTCTCTGACTGGCTTATTTCACTGTTCTCCAGGTCTATCCATGTTGTTGCAGAGTAAAATGAATATTTGACAAAGGAAGGAAAAGCATGAAATAGGTTAAATATCATTTATTCAATAAATGGTGTTAGGAAAATTGGACAGATATATGCCTGAAAATGAAACTAGACTACCTTTTTATACCACACAAAAGAATAAACTCAAAATAAGTTACACATGTAACTGTTAGACTTAAAGCCATAAAAATCCTAGAAGAGAACATAGGCAGTAAAATCTCACACATTTCTTTTAAGAAATCAGCTGATAGTCTTATGGGAAATTGCTTATAGGTAACTAACTGCTTTTCTCTTAGTGCTTTAAGATTCTCTCTTTATCTTTAAACTTTGGCACTTTAATTATTATATGTCTTGGAGTGAGCCTCTTTGTGTCCATCTTGTTTGGGACTCTCTGGGCTTCCTGGATTTGTATGTCTATTTCCTTCACCAAATTAGGAAAATTTTATTTCATTCTTTTTTCAAATATGTTTCCAATTTCTTGCTCTTTTTCTTCTCCTTATGGCATCCCTGTGATGTGGATGCTGGGATGCTTGAAACTTTGCAGGCTAGAAGGGATTCTCAAGACATAGTGAAAGTTTGAAAAAGAGGGACTACAGCCAAGATTGTTCTGCCCATCAAAGATATCATTTAGAATCAAAGAGCAGATAAAGAACTTTACAGACAAGAAAAAACTAAAAGTTTGTCATCACCAAACATTATTATATGAAATGTTAGAGACTTATTCAATAAAAAGATGAAAACTATGAACAATAAAGTGGCAATAAATGGCATATTTATCAACAATTGAATCTAAAGAACAAACTAAACAAACAAGAAGAACAGAGACAGAATTGTGGATACAGAGAGTGTTTTGGTGGTTGCCAGATGGAAGAGGGTTGTAGGGGAAAGAGAGAACAGGTGAGAGGATTAAGTACAAAGAGGCAGTTACAGAATAGCCATATGGATATAAAGTACAGTATAAAAAATGGAGTAGCCAAAGATCTTATCCGCATTTCCCATGGACATGAACAATGGTGGAGGGATTGCCTGAGGAAATGGGGGTTGCTAGGTGAAGAGGGACAAAGGGTGAAAAGTTAGGACAACTGTAATAGCATAATCAATAAAATATAATTTCAAAAAACAAAATAAGATTGACTTAAAAATCTCACACATTTCTAGTAGGAAAATATTTTTTTCTGATATACTCCTTATGCAAGGAGACAAAAGAAAAATAAGTGGGCCTAATTTCATTACTTTTAACAGCCCATTTCTGAGGAAAGATCTTATTAATTTATGCCTAAAAATGAATACACACAAAAGTATTGGGTTGGCCAAATGTCCATTTAGTTTTTCTCATAAAATTAAAGACACATTCTTCATTTTCACTAATGACTTGTTTGATCTGGATATTTTGAGTATGTTGACTGTCTCCCACATAGTATAACATAGATTGTTCTGAATTAATATCTCAGTTTCATCTCCATCAGCTTCAGCTGGTCCACCCTACAGTGGAGCGTTGTCTAGTGAGAAACTGCCAGCAGGAACCTTCGCAGACCACTTTGACACATTGTATCCATCACAGCACCTTCTCCATACATTGTCAAAACTTTTTTTTTTTGCATTTCAGTTGTATTTTTCACCTTTCTTGAAATAATGAAGCATAATATGCCAAAAATGTTGCATATTTTCTTCCGTCTTCAATATTACCATAGCTACACAAGAATTCACTAATTTTGATAAGTTTTTTTAATGCACATTGATATAACAGCTGTCACAATTTAATTTAACAAAGTTGTTTCAAATGAAGTTAAAGACAAGTAAACACGGCTAGAGCCCTCTTATGGAACAATCCGAGTGCACTTTTTGGCCAACCTAATATATTTTTTTTAAGTTAAAAACAAAGTTATGTTTTGAAACAGAAAAATGAGGGGAAAATAAAGCATTTACCAGGATGGTTCATATAAGGAATACAGTTACCTGTTTAAGTATGTCTCTTCCTTTAATTACTAGGCTAATTTTTAATGCTTTACTTCACTGATGAAAATATGGCTTATGTTCATGTCATCTAATGTTAAGTCTTTGAATCTATTTTCTGACCCTCAAAGTCAATGTGTAACATGAAGTTTGTTACATATGATGCTTTATAAAAATTCTCACAAAAGCATGCACTCTCAGATTTTAGTATAATACAGCAGAGAAAAGCCTGTATCATTTGTGACCTCGTTTTTAAAACTTCGTGCTTGGAGAGTACCACAGATGAAAAAAACAAAGTTCTGGTAAAACATCTGCAGAAGTGGAACAGTCTGTAGTTTCTTTCAAGGCTCACTCTAAGTTCACATGTCCCAGCTGTCACACAGACAGTCGTCCTTAAGCAGAGCACCCTCTCCACCATTTGCCTTCTATCTTTAGTTCTAGAGTTGACTTAAACGGGCTATTTCCAGCATCTTACCAAGATTTTCACCTGTAGCTGAAATGGAGTCATTTGAGAGTCTACTAGGAATGTATTTTCTATGCCTGATAGATAAAACAAGGAGATCCAGAAGGGCATATCCATTTAATGTCTGAGAATGAACAGGGCCTAGACGCTAAATCCAGGTTTTTTCAATGAGGCAGGAAAGCCTTTAATCAAGCCAGGAGATAGGACTGGAAAATAACTAGAAAGAAGTCAGGAGCTGGGGGTGTCTGGAATGACGGCTCCTAACACAGCTGAGCACCGCAGCTGGGTGGTCTGCCAAGTGTGAGGAGGGCATGCCTGTGTTACGACTACTGAATGAGATAGAGTCAAGGTATATTTTTATTTTTCCAATGTCTCAGTTCCTGATATGACAGTTTCTAGTGCTGTAGTTGCTCTGCTGAACGATGCTTTACTTTTCCACGTCCTCCTGGAACTAGCATGAAGCACAGACTGGCTGACCAAGGCAAGGTGGGTCTATCATGTTAATTGATCAAGACACCACATCTCTATAAATAAAGTCTAAACTTACATTAACTTTTTCGAGTAACTTATTAATTGACTTATAACAAGCCGAGAATCAATTACACCCTAAAGTATATATTGCTTTTTTTAGGATCCCAAGTGGAAAACCTACATTCTTTTCTACGTTAAATCTAATCCTGCCAGATTTGACCCAATATTCAAGACTACAGAGACCGTTTTAGATTCCGATTCTGTTACCCAAATGCTAACTACCTGTCCTAGCTTTATGTCATCTACAATTTTGAAAAGTAAGTGTATTAACTGACAGAAAGTTCATAGGATAATTGCGGAAGTTTCTTTCAGCAGGAGCTTATACCCAACATTATTCCCTGTGTTACCTAGACTTTGTTGATTTTAATGGTTCATTGTGTTTTTTTCATCACACCCCTTTTAGTAAATAATTATTCCCTGAATAATTACATAAATAATAAATCAAATATTTATATACTTTAAATCATTTATGTCATAAAACTAAATATTCTTTTTTATATTTAAAAGTGTTAAGAAATAATAAATTATTTAATACTTGAGACAACTCTGTGTGGTAGGATGCACTACTCTTAGCCCATATTATAAATGAGGAAACTGAGGTACAGAAGAGCTCAGTGACCTGCTCAAAGTCATGAAGCTAAGTTGTAAAGCTGCACGTGAAGCCGGCATACCTTTCTTTAGAGTTCATGTTCATGATCACCCATCTTAACTGACCTGCACATTATCATAATTATCGAATAGGACGAGCTGAGGGAAGAAGCCCAAGATCTGCTTCTAAGATAATACCCCTCTGGATGAAACAGACTTATGAGTGTCTTGACGTCTGGTGAATCAGGCAGGGCCTCGAAAGGCCACCAATTCCCCTCCCGCTCTGCTCCCTGCAGTAATAATGACCTTAGCCAAACAACTCTTCTTCCCCAGGAGCTCAGTTCCTAATCGTCCTCATTGCCCTGGAAAAGCCAGCACCAGTCCCTGGAGTTGTTCAAATGAGCCAGTCACCTCTCTGCCAGGGAGTCCTGCAACCTCTTGACACTAAAAAGTCTGCTTCTTACAACCCCTGGGCACTCAATATATAAATATATATATATATTTTTTTTAATTTATAACTTTTCTTTTGGTTGTGGACTAGCACATAATTTAATTCTAAAATAATATTTTAAATTTAAGATTTGAGAGAAGTTTCTTTTCAAAAACAAAACGTTACCAAAAAAGAGCACAATTATGTGTCCTTATGTCTTCCTGTATCTCTATGAGGAACAAGAAAAACTTCAGGAGTGTATAATAATTTATTAGATAATAATAAATATTGTAAATATAGGACAGTAGAACTTAACTGCACATGGATAGCTGCATGAAACAAGGGGCACAGTCGCCTTGTCAGTCAGAGCCCCGCCTGCCGATATAGCAACACCATATGTCCAGGGAATGTTCCCTCTGAGTTCCTGAGAAATGACACGTTGCTGTGAACATTTCTCTTTCTATCTCTCCTCCTCTGTTTTTTTCCACATGCTACTGTCTGACATGCATTATGTTGTCGACCCCTCACTAGGGGCAAATAGTGGTAAACACCCAACAGTACCCAGAGTATTTACTAGGAGATAGGTTAAATTAAAAGTCAGTTTCTAGACACTTCATCTCTAGAGATCCAGGTTTCTCTCCTATCAATTTGACTTTCATGGACTTTCCATATAGATAGTTACATATTTTCTATGTTGCATGACTATCTTCCTTTTAATTTGACACCTTGCAAGTGAATGTTCTCCTGTTAGCCCTTACCAAATGCTCCTGTGACAGAAGAACTGCGGCATGCAGAGCATTGTGACAGTACTTGGGAGGGTCTCATCCCTTTCAGAACCCAGAGGCCATTCAAATGCTCAATGGTGAGTTGTATGTGTGCATATAATAAGGCTTCAAGGTCCATCACGTCACAGATGTGTAACAGGAAAATCGCTGCATTTGAAGAAATCAGACCCATGTCTTACACCAAATCCTCCTCCTACCTTCTAGGTATATATCTGTGGACCTGTCTTTCATGTCTCTCCTTGATAGAAAAATATACTCTGGAGCCTAATTGGCTGAGTTTGACCCTGACTCTGCTGCCTTTAAGGTATGTGATTTGGGAAAAGTTCCTTAAACTCATACTTATCACTAGTAAAGTGAATATAATAATAGACTGTACTCTATATGTTGTTACAAGGGTTAAGTGAGTTTGTAACTGCAATTCTCTTTAAGAAGTAACTGATGCAGAGTAAATGCTGCATAATCCATTGTTGGTTATTAATTGTAAATGACAGATAAAATGCATAATTTTTTTAAATATTAAATATAGTAATGTGCATGGAAAGCTTTAAATATTTTTATAACTTCATAAATATACTATTTTTGGATCACTGAAATAATTATATAAATTAATACACAATTATTTTCTCATATCTCTCTCTCTCTCTGTTTTTTAAGATTTTATTTATTTATCTTAAGAGGGGAAGGGAAGGAGAGAGGGAGAGAAATATCAATGTATGGTTGCCTCTCGTGCGTCCCCTGCTGGGAACCGGGAACCGGGATCTGGCCTGCAACCCAGGCATGTCCCCTGACTGGGAATCGAACTGCGATCGTGTGGTTTGCAGGCCCGTGCTCAATCCACTGAGCTACACCAGCCAGGGCACATCTCTTAATTAACACTAATTAATCATACAGAGAATGATACAGAAAGCTTGCTATATAATAATATTGTCCTTGCGATTTCATTTTACCTTTATGATTGTCTATGTTTATTTACTATATCTTCAAACTTGCCCCTGTTGCCTGGGTAAATTTGGTAGTGATTGGGGAATGCGTCGTCTTCTGTGTGAAGACTTGCACCACAGTCTGAGAATAACTCACCCTTCCTGTTGGACCTCTCCCTGAACTATCCATATTATCATCATCAAATATTATTCTAGTGGTTACACATATTTTGTGAGTTCAAATTAATAAGAAATAGGTGCTTTCTTCTGAAAGAATCTAGGCTCCTTTCTGATCATTTTATAGGTAATTGGTTAGTAAGCATTAAAGAAAAATTAACATAGAGAATATAGTAAAAATAATTACTATGATTTTTCTACAATTATCTCCATATGATGTTAATACTAACTTAGGCATAATGACCTTTTCTAGAACTTTCCTTTCTGTACTGGTGTGTGTGTGTGCATGTGTGTGTTTTAGTTTTTCTAGTGGGCTATGCAAAAGAAAGAACAGTGCCTGGCTTGTCCTATACTAGTTTTTATACACACACACATATGCACATATTTGCTGTACATACACATGGTGTTCATATAATAAATGTGTATACATTTATATACATATATGTATGTATTTGGTATGTATATGCATATATATGTATATGTGTATGTGTACATATATGTGTGTGTATATACCCTAATATATATAATTTCATATTTACAGAATGTATATATAAGTATAGAATATGTATAAATATATATTATATATAAAGTTTCATTTTACATAAACTTTTCTGAAAGAGGCTTACTCTTACTTTTGCTGTGAAGATGTTCCTCTTAAATGTACATTGACTGCACTATCTGTGCAAATCACAAGTGTCCGCAATGTTGAAATTTTAAAGTAGGCCACACCATCACTAAAAATCTGGTGGAGATGGGTAGTTTGTGCTTGAAACTCTGAAAGCTATTTTGAATATATAAATAAATTTTAAAAGCTTATCTGTCAGGCTTATTTTTATTTTTTAATTACTGAGATGTAGCTATTGTAATTTGGGGGTCAAAGCCCATATATATCTCTCTACAAAGGAGAAAGATTCATTAAACATTAATTAATTAAAAACATGAATGTTCTAAGCTGCTGTATAACAAATTGATCCCCATTCTCTGTTTGGAGGAAAATTTCCATCAAATTATCAGAGAATTCCTGCGAGAGCAATAAAAGGAAAGCTCTTGTCAGTAGTCACCAAGAATGTCACGCTCTTGTACATATGTACCTGTAGTTTGGCACCCCCCAAGAAGGCATTTCACTCTTACAGATGAAAAATGTACTTTAAAAATCTACCTTTGCCCCTGGCTGGCGTAGCTCAGTGGATTGAGTGCAGGCCTGTGAACCACACGATCACGGTTCGATTCCCAGTCAGGCACATGCCTGGGTTGCAGGCCAGTTCCCAGCAGGGGACTCACAAGAGGCAACTATACATTGATACTTCTCTCCTTCTCCCCTTCCCTTCCCCTCTAAAGATAAATAAATAAAATATTAAAAAAAAATCTACCTTTGTTAACTCATCATTAGGATGAACTTCAAATTCACAAATGTTAGCAATTCAGAACATGTTTAAAGGCTTATTCAAAATCTCTATTCTTTTGTAAAACATATTATTTTAAAATCCTATTTATTTTTTAAATTAGGGAACTGACAGTAAAGGATATGGTCACTTATAAGTATGTCTCCCTATGTATTTTACCCGCATTAAATTTTTTAACGGAGAACAGTCCTATTTTAGAGAGTATTATTTTATGCTTTCATTTTTTTATGTAAGGCTAGCACTGAAAAATATTTTCTTTTAAATTCTTATTTATGCCCTACATATTTGGTATATTCTTTCATATATTTATGAAATTATCCAATTATTATTTTGCCATTTATACATTTTTCCTACAATTCCATTTTAGTTAAAAGTGAAAAAGAATAAACAAAGTAAAATCATGATATAAACAAAACTGTGGCTACTATTAGTGGGCATGAATATTACATGTCATAAAACAAATTTAAGCCCAAACATAAAAACCCATATGATGTCCTAGTGGATTTCATATAATGTATCCAAATCATTTTCCAGTCCACTTACCTTGTTTATGTGGAAGGAGTAACAAGATAAAATTAAAGTTTCCATTTGATTGGAGAATAGACCCAAAAGAGCTATACCACAGTCTTCCAATATCAGAAAGAAGGTTGCATGGAAAACTCAGGGAAATTCATCTAAGGGGAGAAATAAAGTATTGAGTGGGTTGGGAATTGATGGAAGCTGTGTAGATACTCATTGATAAAGATGTTCATATGAAAGCCATATGTCAACTTTAAGGTTGTTGTAAAGAGAATATTTGCAGAAAATAGATGGAACTACCTGGTGAAGTTTTTTATATGTGCAATGAAACATGCACATGTGCACACATATTAAAAGAAAATACATTTTAAATTGGCTGCATAACATATTATTTCTACACACAAATTCTGGATGTGAAAAATTATGTCTGCTGCCAAGGCCCTTTGGTCTTTAGTAGATACTTGAGGCCACAACACCATGTGATTTCCCTGAAACTACAGAGCTTGGCCTGCCTACCTCCCTTTACCTTAAATGCTTAACGTGTTTCTTCATACCCAAGTTAATTTTGGGTATCACTTTCTAGCATGATCTTAGGTGGTTTACAAAAAAATATTCAACTAATACAATGGTGTTATTGACTGAATGTCTTCTCACAATTCAAATGTTCAAACCCTAGCTCCCAATGTGATGGTATTTAGGTGAGACCTTCAGGAGATAATCAGGTTTAGATGAGGTCATGAGGGTGGGCCCTGCATAATGGGCTGAAGAAGACAAGAAGATCCCCCTGTCTCTCCATGAGTGTGCACTGAGGAAAAACCATGGGAACACACAAGAAAATAGTTGTTTACGAGCTAGGAAGAGAGCCCTCACCAAATCTGTCTGTATGGTGATCTCAGATTTCTCAGCCTCATGACTATGGGAAATAAATGTCTGTTGTCTAAGCAGATTCTGTGATATTTTGTTACACCAGCCAAAACTCACTAAGACAAATAACAAAGAAATAAAAAAGAAAATTGGGATAGGAAGAAGTAGAATATAGGGTAGAAATGCTATGTTATTGGGTTGGCCAAAAAGTTCATGTGGGTTTTTCCTTAAAATGAAAGACACATTTTTCATTTTTACCAATAACTTTATTGATTTGGATATTTTGAGTGTGTCAGCTATCTCCCACGTGGAATGATGCTGACTGTTCCCAATTACTGTCTCCATTGAATTGCTATCAATGTCAGTTGGTCTACTTGACTGTGGAGCATTATCACCTCGTGACGAATCTGTAGCAGGAAACTTGGCAAACTACTCTGACCTGTTTGAACAGTCACAGCACCTCCTCCATTTGCTATACACATCTTTTATTTATTTTTAATTTTTTTTGCATTTCAGTTGCATTTTTTCTCTCTTAACATAATAAAGCATAATACAAGGCCTGTCCGGAATGTACCCAGCCATGTACTAGGAAAAATAAAGACATTTATTGAAGAAGATTCAAGATACAAGAAACATTGTACATAGGACAATGATACCTCAGTCCCCTTTCAAGTAGGCACCTGGGGACCTCACACAGTTCTCCCAATTGCCATCAGCTGCCCCATCATATTTTCTTAAATCCCATCAATGATCTGAAATCTCTTTCCTACCAAAGGAGACTGTAGTTTTGGGATAAGTCAGAAGTCACAAGGAGCCACATCTTGGCTGTGGTAGGGCTGAGTCACCTGGGTGACTTAATGTTTCACCAAAAAGTCTGCATGAGATATGAGGCATGAGTGGGTGCAGTGTCATGATGGAGCGGCCAATCACCAGATGTCCGTAGCTGCGGCCTTCGGAATCATCCAAATAGTTTCTGTGGAGGAATTTTCAATCTTAATGCAAACTTCCATGCTGAGTTGTTGTTCTACTCACTCAGTCATTTTGAATGTGACGACTACACAGTACACATGCTCACTCAACAGTATCTATCACCCCATGGACTGGTACAGTGAAGTCATCATTGTTCACACATGTGTTTTCCGGTTCACTCTCCTTGGCTGCCAGGTTACATCAATGTCACAGAAACCATTCTCATTATATTAACAATGGCTGGAATTTTTCTGGACAGAACTTGGTAAGAACTTTAAAAAATAACCTAGAAAAACTTAGAATTAACATACTCATCACAATTAAGGGACTTAACCTAAACTGCCACCTGCATAGAAGGACCTTTTTTTAAGTGGGGACTATAGACTGAGTCAGAATATTAATTCCATGGGTCTTTCCATCATCCCAACACAGGACTATTGAAGTCCCAAAGTGGATATTGTCATGATTTTGGTCTTAAAAGCATGTCCCCTGGGCTACCTTTTGAAGAGAAATACTTTCAGTAATGCATCAGTGAAGCACCTAACTGAATAGGTACCCAGGAAAGCTTTCCAAAGTCAGTGAAAAATTATTAATAGCACCTGCTTCAGAGAATTAGTGGCCATAATCAGTTCATTTAAAAATACATCTAATAATGATATGATTTTGGATTACAGAAGTCTATTTCTCTCAAGACCAATTAGCTCTAAGCTCACTCCAAATTTGGTATAATAAAATCATAACATCATTTTTGTAGAGGATATTTACCTAGGAGTGGATACATACACACACATACATATACACACCCATTATACATATCCTACTGATTCAGCTTCTTTTTTTGAACCTATACTGATACATATAGAATCTATATTAAGTTGTGATAATAATTACCTAGTCTAAAACCAACCAAAGCCCTCTCAGAGTATATATGTCATATTTGACATTTGCTTTTTTGTGTGTGTGTAGATTGAAAATGGGTTAGTTCATTTATTGGTTTATTTTAAACTCTAGTTTTTTAAGTTTTTGCAGAAATTCAGTGAACCTATTTGAGAGCCTTGGAACTGCTGAAACTATTCTCCTAACACAAAACTCAAAGTTTGAGACTTAATTGTGCTAAATCAGGGTTCATTTATAGCACATTTTAGATGGTAAAATCATTGATTTCATGAGACAATAATCTTTCAAACTAATGTTTTGGGTTTCTTCTAACATATTCCCAGAAGTGGAGTTTCTGGGTCAAAAGGCAGATCCACTTTTAATTTTTTGAGGTATCCCCATGCTGCTTTCCACAGTGGCTGCACCAGTCTGTATTTCCCCACAACAGTGCAAAAAAAGGTTCCCCTTTCTCCACATCCTCATCATCACTTGTTTATTTATTTATGATAGCCATTCTGACAGGTATGAGGTGGTATCTCGTTTGGTTTTTATTTGCATTTCTCTGATAATTAATGACATTGAGCATCTTTTCATGTGCCTATTGGCCATCTGTATGTCCTCTTTGGAGAAATGTCTATTCAGGTCCTTTGCCTATTTTTTAATTGGGTTTGTTGTTTTTTGGTGTTGAATTTTGCAAGTACTTTGTAAATTTTGAATATTAACCCTTTGTCAGATGTATCAATGAATATGATCTCCCATTCTGTGGGCTGCCTTTTTATTTTGTTAATGATTTCCTTTGCTAGACAAAAATCTATTAGTTCAAAGTAGCTCCATTTATTTTTTATTTTCTTTTTCTTCCCTTGACTGGGAAGATATATCTGATAAAAAATTGCCACAAGCAATGTCCGAGATTTTGCCTCCTATGTGTTATTCCAGGATTTTTATGGTTTTAGGTCTAACATTTAAGTTTTTGATTCATTTTGGATTTATTCTTGTGTGTGGTATAAGAAAGTGGTCTCGTTTCATTTTTCTGCACATATCTATCCACTTTTCTCTACACCATATAATGAATAAATTATCTTTAGCCATTGTAGGTACTTTCTTCCTCTGTAGAATATTGATTATAAAGGTGTGGGTTTATTTCTGGGCTCTTATTTTGTTCTATTGATTTATGTATCTGTTTTATGCCAGTACCATGCTGTTTATTGACTATGGCCTTATAATACAGTTTGATATTAGGTAGCATGATTCCTTAAACTTTGTTCTTCTTTCTCAGATTCACTGTTGCTATTCAGGACCTCTTGTGGTTCCAAAAAACTTTTGAAATATTTCTTTGAGTTTTGTGGCATATGTCATTGGAATCATGATAGAGTTTGCATTGAATCTATACATTGCTTTGGGGAATATGGACATTTTAATGACGTTAATTCTTCCTACCCATGAATACAGTATATGCTTTGGCTTATTTGTATTTTCTTTCATTTCTTTCTTCAGTGTCTTACAACATTCTAGGTACAGGTCTTTTACATCCCAGGTTAGGTTTATTCCTAGGTATTTTGTTCTTTTTAAGCAATTGTGAATAGGAATGTTTTCTTGATTTGCCTTTTTCTTAGTTCACTATTGGCATATAAAAATGCAACTGATTTTTGGATACCATTTTTTTATCCTGCTAGTTTACTGAATTCAGTTATCAGTACTATTAGTTTTTTGGTGGAGTCTTTGGGGTTCTCTATGTACAGAATCATGTCATCTGCATATAAAGATAGTTTTATTATTTCCTTTCCAGTTTAGATGCCTTTTATTTCTTCTTCTTGTCTGATTGCTGTGGCTAGGACTTCTGGTGCTAAGTTGAATAAGAGAGGTGAAAGCTGACACCCCTGTCTTGTTCCCTACAAGAACATTTGTAGTGTTTACCCTTTGAGTATGATGCTGACAGTGGGTTTGTCATATATGGCCTTTATTATGTTTAAGTATGACCCCTCTATTCCCACCTTGCTGAGAGTTTTTATCATATATAGGTGCTGGATTTTATCAAATGCTTTTTCTGCATCTATCTATCTATGTGATCATGTGGTTTCCATCCTTTATTTTATTTATGTGGTGAGTCACATTTATTGATTTGCAAATGTTGTACAAACTTTGAATTCCTAGAATAAATCCCACTTGATCATGGAGTATAATCTTTTTGATGCATTGCTCTTTTTTGGTTTGCTAATATTTTGTTGATGATCTTAGTGACTGTGTTCATCAGGGATATTATCCCATAATTTTCTTTTTTTTGCAGTGTCCTTATCTGAATTTGGAATTAGGGTAATGCTGGCCTCATAAAATGAACTTGGGAACTTTCCCTTCCTTAAATTTTATGAAATAGTTTGAGAAGCAGACGTGTTAGTTCTTCTCAGAATGTTTGGTAAAATTCCCCTGTGAAGCCATCCAGGGCTTTTGTTTGTAGGGAATTCTTTGATTACTGCTTCAATTTCATTAGGTGTAATCTGTCTATTCAAATTCTTTGATTCTTCCCAATTTAGTTTTGTAAGATTGTATGTTTCTAGGAATCTTCCATTTTGTCCAGATTTTCCAGCTTGTTGGCATATAATTGTTCATAATATTTTTATTGTCTATTGTATTTCTTTGGTGTCAGTTGTTATTTCCCCTCTTTAATTTCTGATTTTATTTATTTGAGTGCTTTCTCCTTTTTCTTGAAGAGTCTGGTTAAATGTTTATCAGTCCTGTTCATCTTTTCAAAGACCCAGTTCTTGGATTCATCGATCTTTTGTATTGTTTTTTTTTTTAGACTCTATTTTGTTTATTTCTGCTCTAATCTTCAATATTTTCTTCCTTCTACTCACTTTGGGCTTTGTTGTTCTTTTTCAAGTTCCTTTAAGTGTGAAGTTAGATTGTTTATATGAGCTTTTCTTGTTTTGTGAAATAGGCCTGTAATGCTATGAATTTTCCTCTTAGGGCTGCTTTTCCTGTGTCAAACAAATTTTGGATTGTTGTGTTCTTATTTTTACTTATTTCAAGGTATCTTTTTATTTCTTCCTTGACTTTATTATTGATTCATTGTTTAATGAATTGTTTAATAACATATTATTTAGCTTCCATGTATTTGCATGATTTTTCAGTGTTCTTCTTGTGATTGATTTCTAGTTTCATAGCATTACAGTCAGAGAAGATGCTTGATATGATTTCAATCTTCTTAAATTTATTAAGACTTGTTTCTTGTCCTAACATGGTCTATCCTAGAAAACATTCCATGTGCACTTGAAAAGTATGTATATTCTGCTGCTTAGACTGAAATGCTCTGACATTATTTATTAAATCCATTTATTCTAGTGTGTTCTTTTAGGCTACTGTCTTTTTGTTGATTTTCTGTCTGGAAAATCTATCTATCGAAGTCAACAGGGTGTTAAAATTCCCAACTATGACTGTATTTCTGTCAATCTCTTTATGTCTATCAAGATTTGCTTTACATATTTAGGTGCTCCTATGTTGGGTGTGTAAATGTTTCCTAGGGTTATATCCTATTGTTGGATTGCTCCCTTTGTATTATGCAATGTCCTTCTTTGTCTCAGACTAGAACCTTGGTTTTAAAGTCCATTTTTTCAAATGTAAGTACTGCTACCTACGCTTGTTTTTCTTTCCATTCACATGATATATTTTTTCATCCCTTTATTTTTAGCCTTTGGGTATCTTTCAGTCTGAGGTGGGTCTCTTTGTGGTAGCATATATGCAGATGTTGCTTTCTTATTCATTCAGCTACCCCATGTCATTTGGTTGGAGCAGTTAAGCCATTCACATTTAACATGATTATTGATACCTATGGATGTTGTGCCCTTCTAATGTTAGACTGTTTTTCTCTTTTTATTTTCTTTTACTCCTCATCCTCGTCCTCCTCCTCCTCCTTCTTCCTCTCCTCCTCCTCCTCCTCATCCTCCTCCACCTCTTCTTTTTAAGAAAGCCCTTTAATATTTGTTGCAGTGCTGGTTTGTTATTAACAAACTCCTTTAGCTTTTTCTTGTCTGGGATGTTCCTTATTTCGCTTAAATTTTAAATTATAGCCTTGCTGAGTAAATTAGCCTTGGTTGTAGGTCCTTGCTTTTTATCACCTTGAATATTTCATGCCATTTCCTTCAGGTCTGAAATCTTCCTGTTGAGAAATCAGATAACAGTCTGATTGGAGCTCCCTTGTAGGTAACTGCCTGCTTTTCTCCTGCAGCTTTTAGGATTCTCTCCTTGTTTCGAAACTTATAATTTTAATTATAATGTCTCTTGGTGTAGGCCTCTTTGGATCTAATTTGTTGAGATTATCTGAGCTTCCTGAACTTGTGTGTTTTTTCCTTCACCAGACTAGGAAAGTTTTCATTGATTACTTCCTCAAAAATGTTCTCAATCCCTTGCTTGCTCTCTTCTTCTCATGGTATTCTCATGACGTGGATGTTATTGTGCCTTGTGTTGTCCAAAATATTTCTTAACCTGTCCTTATTTTTTAAATTATTTGTTCTTTTTGCTGCTCTGCCTGGGTGCTTTTTTCTACCTTGTCTTCCAAATTACTGATGTAATCCTCTGCTTCATCTAACCATCTGTTTATTTCTTCCAGTATATTATTTATTTCAGATATTGTATTCTTTATTTCTGACTGGTCATTTCTTTTATGGTTTCTATGTCATTTTCATGCTTTTGAGTATCTGTATAATCATTATTCTAAACTCTCTGTCTGATAAAGTTCTTTCCTCCATTCCATCTAGTTCATCATCTGGAGAAATCTCTGCTTTCATTTGGGGTCTATTTCTTTGTCTTCCCATTTTGGATACGTTGTATTTTCTACCTAAGCTGTTAAACTAGTCTGTCATTAGACTAATCAGTTGTTAAACGAACTAAGCTGTGATCAAGAGCCTGGCCTAAGCACCACAGGTTGGGGCAGAGTAATAACTGTGGGTGGGTCTTTTGCTTCCTCTGAGCCTGATGCCACTTGGAAAGGAGTTTTCTGCCTGAGCAAGTTGGCTCCAGCAGTATGGGGAATGAGTCAGCACAGGGATCCTGGTGGCTGTTCCTTCAGTTCTCTCCCCTGAGCCACCAACCCCAGACTCTCCTCAAGCATCTCTAGTCCACTCTGCCCTCCTTCTGCCACACCCAGGGTAAGTGGTTGCAAACAGAATTTTGTGCATTGGCCCTTTAAGTGTCTCCAGCCATCTCTCCCTGGCTGCCAGAAACCCTTCTGTTTTTCACAGTTGGATGTTATCTAGGTTACTTTCTTGCTCTGCTGCTGCTATAGCCTAGGAAGCCCAGCTTGGAGTTAATGCCCCACACTTCTCAGGGGAAACCCTGCCACTGAAATATTATTTCAGTACTTCAGCTGCTGCCAATGGGACGCCAGTCAAGTCTCTCACATCTCTGCACTCCCTACTAGTCTTGCTGTGGCAAATTGGTTTCTTCTGTCTGTCCACGGTTATAAGGCTTCTCTCCAGCTAGTTTTCAGTTGGTTATCCAGGATGCTTTATCTACAATTTAGTTGTAATTCCAGATTGGTCCTAGGAGGAGGTTAGTGTAGCTTCTACTTATTCCTGTGCCATCTTGGATCCTTCATTTTCATGTTTTAAAACAGGTTTTAACTGATCTGTAAAAAGTAGTCTATCTATGACCTGGAAGAAGTGGGAGACGTTCAGGATGAAGTGCAAAAATGACCGTGTTTGCTTCTTTGTACTATTCCCACTTTGGCCTTGACATTTAGTGCTTAGTAAGAGTCCAGCTATGTGTATAACTGAGACAGTTATTTTGTGTAAAACTAAGTAATAATATATAGGAAATGGTTTGCTTTGAGTAAAATTAACAAAACAATGTCTGATTCCTAAGGCATAAAGAACAAGTGGTTCTAATTCTAAGAGACAGTTTTACCAGTGGAATGGTTAGCTTCAGCATATTTTCATGGACAAAAATTAGTAATACTTTTTAAATCTGACTATAAAGAGAGATGGAGAGAAAACAAGAGACAGAGAAAAATTGAGATTCTTTGTTCACAAGCAAAGTTACTTTCCAATATGACATTATTATTCACCTCAATTTCAGTACATCAATTCCAATAAAGGAGATATAAGAAATTTATCATTGGGTAATACTAAGAAATATCCACACAAATTTTTTAGCAGCACCAAATTAGCTTACTTTAATTTAAGTCACTTTAATTTGAATGAATTTACTGTTTAACTTTGTTGGGCTCAATAAATATGTAAGAATTAATGTCCCATAATTAACACAAATTTGAAATAAATTATTGGAGAGTATTAAAATGCATTGTTCACAAACAAAATGAACTTTAACAAAAGATGAATAGCAAACATTCAGTTATAAAGACATTAGAACAATAATAATTGCGCAACAAAGCACATCAGGAAGAAGAGCGATTTCTTTTTCAGTACCAAAGGCTATTAAGGCATGTATGTTTATGCAAATTCTGTTTCTTCTGATGAAAGCTTTAATTGTACTCATTTAAAGAGTTAGACTAGAAAATTTAATGTTTTGTGGGAAGATGAATTTTTACTAATTTTTAAATGAACACTGAAAAATGTTACTCAAAATTAAATTATTGCTTTTAGCATGTTAAAGAATTCATAATTAATATTAGATTATTTGGTTTTTGAATGTCAGCTTACTCTTAATTCATTATAAATTTTCTGTGGAGAGAGAATGTATGAATGAGAGTTATTACATCAATATTACTTTTATATATCAATTTAACAACACATTAACCACAAATGTGCAGCTGCTATTAGTAGTTACCTCTTTTGAAACACATTGCCATGGAAAATTAGTGAAGCATTTAATCAAATGCTAACAAACTAGCTTTGGCTGTGAATGGAACTATAATTTATTTTCTTAAAAATACTTTCATGTATTAACTCTTTTACTAACCTAGTTTCTATAGATATTATATAACAAAAATCATATTCACTAGAGAAGTAAAGGCTGATGTTTAGCATAAAGGAGTGTTTTAGAAAAAGAATAAATACACACTGATGATACATATAAAAAACAACTAACATTCAGGCCATCTTGTAAACTGGTTGGGTTCAAAAACTCAGAAAGTAATAGAAATAAAAATTTTAATCAAAAACAAAATATGTTTTGCACAGCTTTTCCTTTACTCACTTCCCTTTAATGACCCAAAGGTCAGTGAACAATATGACCTTGATCATTTATCTATTTAAAATAGTTATTTTTTGTTTTTCTGATTATAAAACTATATATAGATAGATTTAGTGGGCAAAATTCAAAACATATCAAAAAAAGTACAGAGAAGAAAGTAAAAAAATGTCCTTAATCCCACCATCCAGAAAAAAAGCTCAGTTAAATATTTTATTCATATATTTCCAGATACATACATGATACACACACTATCAGACAGAAATTTCTAGCTTGTCCTGTCATTCTGTGTAAAAGTGCAAGCTCCTGACATGTGATTATCTCTTTATGAATGTTTATTAAATTGTTGAAACCACCTGATTTAAGAAATGGACATTCTGTAAGCTTACATTCTGGTTACTGCCTGATCAATCATGCAAAATGTATTTGGAAGCACAGATAATGTTTAAAGGGGCTTCAGGGATCATATATTATTATGTCTTTATTAGTAAATTTCTCTTGACCATGCAGTTAGTTCAAAGCAGAGACCTAACACTGCTGTAAATCTTCTAACTCTGGGTCTGATTATATATATATATATATTTAAAGAAAATATATTAAAAATATAGAGTAACTATTTTCACAAAGTATTTGTGGTTATTAATATTCTTTCTAACAATCTGACTGAAAAATTAAATTTTATGGACAAAAGAAAAAATAATAGCTTTTGTTATCGCTTCTTGCAATGAGTTTGGCCTAACAATATGGAGTGTTGATTGGATATAATCAAGTGCTTTAGTAAAACCACTTCAAGAGTAATAATTTCAGCCTGGACTTACTTAGGATGCAACAAATAAATTCTCGCTATTGCCGAAGATGATCAGAAAATATAACTAAAAGTGTTCAACAGCAAAATTTTAATAGCATGTTGATCAACCAAATACAAGAACATGGAGTAAAAACTAACACTTCTAAAACCAGAAAATACTCCCAAGGGGAAAAGAAAACAAGCAAACAAAAAACCTCTCACATCGTTGAAAGCACACAACCTTCAAAATGCGTAAGATGGAAATAATGAAATACTGAGAATTACACCCGCACCTAAATGCAAAAAAAAATGTAATATAAATGAAAATGTCATACACTAGGAAGTGAAAGATTTATGAGTAAATTATTTACAAGTTGTGCCAGGTAGAGAATGTCTCTGTGACGGGAATATTTAAATACTCACATTTTTGCTATTTCCAAAGTGCACTTAACCCTGGGTCCCAGAGGTTTTGTTTCAATGTGCTCTATCCATGCAACACTGGTATGAAGATGAGAAAATAGTCATTTGCCTAAATACCCACAAAAGTTTTCTAGTTTCTAGTTCTGCAAAAATACCACCTTACTGGGGTTTAGAGATTGTGATCATTATCACAGTATTTAGTCACTACAAGAAATTGTAATCACTACCCTAATTGTTTCCTATAGTTATTTTTGTTAATAATCTTAAGCAAATAAGAAACACACAAAAAAAAACTAGAAATGCTTTAAAAGCTAAAACCAAGAGCTACTTAATTTACAATCACCTCTACCCAATAGAGTACTAAATAAGTATATAAATATCTTTTGACTGAATAAATAAATTAATATTTTTTCAAGGAACACTATAATGTTTCCTATATAAGACTACACTGTCTGTGGGTGCTCAGGGCAATCATTTAACTATGCTATGTTTCATTAAGATATAAACATTATAATTCTGACCTTAACAATGGCAATGATAAAAGACAGTTTGTAATTGTTTTTGCTCTCTGGCATGAGTTTATTTTCTTCAGAATTTTATTTCTAAAGCTTTTAAATTATACCCTTAATATTTTCTTTCTTCTAACTTTTTAAAGAATTCATCGCATAGTCTTTCTTTCTTTCTTCTTTCTTTCTTCATCTCACTCTCTCTATATCTATTTATCAAGAGGTCGAGGATAGCTAGAAAAACAGTTTTACAACATAAAAGGCTACTCTTTAAAACAATTTTACTTCAATTTTGGTTTCTCAGGATTTAATGTGTTGCCATTTAGGAATCTAATTATTAATAAAATGTTATAATTTTAAAAAAATTTAAATAAATACTTTTTGGGGCAGTATTTATAAAATCTCTCTGATGACATTGTCATGTTTATGTTATTTTGTTACTTGAAACTCATCAATGTCTAGCTCATTCAGTAAGATACTTAGTAATAACATTGTAAATTGAAACCAGCCTCGTAATTCTTAAAAATATTTATTTGTATGTTAGAATATGTAATTAAAATGACCCAATTAGGTACATTTGTAGAGTGTCCTCTCTTTAAAATATATGCAGTATATTTTATGATTATATCTAATAATCTGTGTGGCATATAAATTTTTCTTGGTCATAAAACTATATAATTCATCTTAATTCTTTTTTATTTTTATAAAGGAAAGAATTGTTTGTTACAATCTGTGTGATAATCATTTTTTTTTAAATGTTGGGACATTGCAAAATTATCTAATACAGTAGCATAGAAAATGTGATCCTTTGGTCCAAACCCTAAATAATGCATTATAAAGGATACATCTCTAATCTCTCAATAATTAGGGATTTCAATATTTCTTTAAAATTTTCTGAAGCAGTCTGAAAATGAAATACTAATGGCAGTTGAACATTTGAATAAAGCAAAGACACAAAAGAAATGTACAAGTAAAATAAATTAGAATTATAAATGTATTAAAGATTTGAGCTTATGAATCAAATCTATCAGAGATCAAAATATGATGTTACTAAACAAAGAAAGACATTGTCAAAGTGAATCAATTCTTTAACTTGGTGTGACATGAATAAACAGTGAGAACTATAGAAGACACTGGTAAGAAAGGTAAAAATTTAACAAAAGAACTTTGCCTGGATGTTTATAAGCTATAAAACATGTTGGAAAGAAAAATGTGAGCCCCTTGTTCTTAGTGGAAGGT
Organism: Sturnira hondurensis; assembly: GCF_014824575.4. Lineage (NCBI taxonomy): Eukaryota > Metazoa > Chordata > Mammalia > Chiroptera > Phyllostomidae > Sturnira > Sturnira hondurensis. The sequence goes on from NW_028088915.1 coordinate 3,364,197, forward strand.
TTTGAATTAGTTGTCAACTCTAGGAAACGATCATGGTGTCATTGTAGCTTAATAAAAACATCTCCTTAAAATTCTTCACATTTTAAATCTCACTACAAACCTAACATATTCTTCTTCTGCTCTGCATTAACCATGCTTCCAGCTTCTGTAAACGTCGTTCTTTAACGTGTTCCCCATACGCAAATACTGTACTACTCAGTAGTATGCCTGAGTCACCCTGCCTTGCATCTTGCTCTTCTGCCTTCTCCCAGGTATGCTTTTTAAATACAAACCCACACTCCAGCCACTTCTTTGTTATCAGACTCTCACACTGAGGTTATCATTTTCATCTGTTGTGTCTAATTTTTGGTAAATTTTCTTTGTGCATAGAAGATTTGCATCCCATTTCATTTTTATCATGTTACTTATTTATAATATTACTTGTTGCTTATTTTTGTTCTGCTGTTCAATTCTGAATGAGTGAGATCTTCAGACAGCTATCAACAAATGATTTTTTTCAGAAGCAGGAGGGATTGGCATAGTTTCTGGTATCACAGCTCAAGGGTACTTTCCTTTCTTGCTACAGCAATGGTTCTTGCTTTATAATGTGCAACCACTTTGTGTAGCTTCCTCTCTTCTGACTAACATACTGTACTCAGGAGAACTGGTGTAGCCACGCTGCTTTGAAAGCCATTGCCATCGGAGAATAGATCATGCTTCTCTAGGTGGCTTTCTCATCTGTAGGTAGTGTATTTGGTGTTACACATTCTGAAAGATACTCTTTTACTTTGTTCATGCTGCTATAACAAAAATACTGTGAATTAGGTGGCTATACAACTGAAGTTCACTTCTCACTGTTCTGGAAGCTGGGAAGTCCAAGATCAGGATGCCAGCAGGTGCAGTGTCTGGTAAAGGCCCACTTCCAAGATGGTCAGCTGTACTCTGTGTTTTCCCATGGTGGAAGGAAAGAGAGCACTCTGAGGTCCTTTTGTGAGGGCACTACTCACATTCATAAAAGTCTCATCCTCTTCGCCTAATCATCCCCAAACACCCCATCTCTAATACCATCCCACTGATGGTTAGGTTTTAATACATGAATGAGGAAGAGGCACAAACATCCAGTCCATAGCAGCAAGGTTGGGTCACTCTGAGTTTCCCACGCCTTGTTTATCTGCTTAGCCTCTTGGTTTTGCCCATATGCCTTTCTGTTTAGAGGGAATATTCATTTTCAGTTTCTGGGACTGCCATTTACTCTCTATGCCTCATTTTTTGTTTCCCTGTTATATGTGAATAATAATAGTAGCCCATGGGTTTTTATGAGGTTTTAATAAATTGATATTTGCAAATCACCTAAAATAATGCTGGGAACATAATAAGCAACTATTTAAGCATTTCCAACATTGAAGCAAACAAACAGATCTACTTCCTTGCCTGGTTCTTTTTGACAGGATCACCACTGCCTTTCACTCAGAGCTTCCTTGTCTCAGAAAGCCTACCAGGACTCAAATATTATCTGGAATTCACACAGTTTCTCTGACTCCTAGTTTCACTAAAAACATATTTTGAGTTTTTTTCCCCAGTGTTAAAATCTGTTTGCCCCTCTGAAAACAGAAAAATTGTGGTGATATTTACGCAGGCATATTCCTCCAGAAAAGTCACTTACAACTTGAGAATCATTTGTGGTATTTCTTTTACTTAGGATTGAACTCCTGTATTAGCTCTGTATTAACAAATGGAATGTGTTATTTGTTATTTGTTTTTTCCTTCCATGCATCATAAGGCACACTTTGAGGAACTGGCTAAATTGTTCTTGTATAAATTTTAAAGGAGTTAAATATGAGAAAGAATACAAAAATATTTTTAAATGTTAGGGTAAATAAATCTTTCCTGTTATGAAGATCTGTTTGTCATAGACTTGGCACTCTTAGCAACATACCCAGACCCTCTTGTCTGTGTCCTGGGGTAAAATCTGAATCACAGACCTGCTTTCCCTGTGAACACACACAAACTCACCCAGTGGTCTAAAGTAAAATAATGTAATATACATTTTATTTGTTTTGTTAAAATGACTGTTTTTTCTATATGAGAACAAAAATATTTCTCTGATACCAAGGTAGCAATAATGACATATTTTTTCAAATTAATTTTAGCAGCTCAGTGAGAACACAGCAGAAAACAGTGTGAAAATTAACAGAAAGGTGTTAGGCTCATTTGCACATACCCACACACTGAAAGTGCAAAAACTATAAATTTGTAAAATTATGAAAAAGGGTGAGACTGTAAGCATTTTGAAAAGAAAATAACAAAACTTTATCTACAAACTTAATTTTCTTATGATCCTAACAGGGACTTATGATTTTCGAGATTTTTTGTTCTGTGAAGCAGGAAAGGATGAATTCTTCTTTATTTAAATAAAAAAAATAATGGGGGTTGGGGTACCTATTTTTGGTGATGAAAAGGGCCTCCAAATTTTGTTTGCATGTTGAAGGGATGATTATGCAGATTGAAGCCCAAATATCACCTCAATTGCTAAGAAAGTCTAGATTAGAGGACATAGCCTTACCCCCCAGCAAAAAGTCTAGAAGAACTTGCACCAGGGAAATCTGGAGTTTACAGACATACTTACCGCAGTGACTACCTTCCTGATTTAGCATATAAAAATAAGAACAATTCTCAAATCCCATTCTTAGGATTTTTAGTAGGTTAAGTACACTTAAGCAGGAATCTGGCAATAATCGCTACTGCTTACCAATCAAATAATTCCTTTCTTTCCCAGAGGTTTGAGAAAGAAAGGCAAAGACATGGGAAACATTCTTACCTGCAGAAATGAATGGAGTAAGAAGAAGGCACTCTCTACTGAATGCAATTTTCTTTCTTCCTTTCTTGTGTTTTTAACAAACCTGAAGGATGGTTTTGTAGGAGGAAGTGAAGGCCACCCAACTGAAAAGATCCCATTTTTCAGAACTTGCCAGCCACCCTAGTTTGCATTTTGCAGAAACTTGAAGACAGCCAGCCACAGGAGTGGGAAAGTTCGTGGTGGGGAAACACGGGTGACCTTTAGGTATGTTCTGACTGGAGGTTGCTGATATTGAGTGATTCGAGCAGGCTCCTTAGAGGCAGGTCAGCTTTTGTGGTTGGTTTGGGAATGTCATTAGTTTTTTCTAGTCGGCCCTATGTGGAAAGGATGACAACAGATACGCAAGTTGGTAGTCACTGACCAGGTCTTAGCTGTTCAGGTTACAGCAATGACGGTGGCTTGTCCTCCTGCATTTTTTCCTGGACCAGAGTTCCACTGCCATATATGGTCAAGCTATTATTGTCTGTTTGTATATTCAGTCTCTGGATATTGCAAAAATTTGATATTAATAAAAATTCTTAATTTAAAAAATGTATCAAACATTTTTATAAAAACATAAGGCATATTGAAAATACAATACTTCTTTCTGTTTCCTTTTGAAAAAAAGAAATTAGAGAGCTGATTTTATCTATATATGCTGAAAGTAAAATCTACCTAAAAAGATAAACAACTATGCACATATAAAGTCTGATATATATTTCCTCCAAAATAAAATTATACAATATTATCATAATAATTAACATAAAATTATCTAAACCCATGGAGCGCCAATAAATTGTTGTATCAATCAAATAAGAAACCTTATTCTTTATATTCACATTGGTTCCATTTGAAAAATTGGCATCTTGAATCTTTTCTTAGGTCTGTGCGGCGCTCCACTGATAGACTTAATCCAGTCTTAACAACGGCAAGCAACTGATGACCAACAGATGACAAATGGCTTTTGAGTTCCAGAATTCTGCCTTTCTGTCTGGTTAAAATAAAACTTTGACTTTTGGAATGTTTCCTAATTCTTAGAAAAAAATTTAAATTATCTTCTATCTCATCTGGCCATGAACCATATGGATATAACTTTTAATTTGTTCTATACTTACATATTTTGTGACAAAATGTTTCTATTTTTTTTAAGATTTTATTTATTTATCTTAGAGGGGAAGGGGAGGAGAGAGAGAGAAATATCAATGTGTATGGTTGCCTCTCATGTGTCCCCTGCCAGGAAATGGGAACTGGGAACTGGCCTGCAACCCAGGCATGCGCCCTGACTGGGAATCGAACTGTGATTGTGTGGTTCGCAGGCCCGCGCTCAATCCACTGAGCTACACCAGCCAGGGCTATGTTTCTATTTTTTTAATTTTTTAAGATTTTATTTTTTTTATCTTTAGAGGGTAATGAAAGGAGAAAGGGAGAAAAATATTAATGTATGCTTGCCTCTTGTGAGTCCCTTGCTGGGAACTGGCCTGCAACCCAGGCATGTGCCCTGACTGGGCATCGAACCACAATCCTCTGGTTCATAGGTCCACGCTCAATTCACTGAGCTATACCAGCCAGGGCTATATGTTTCCATTTTTTGTTTTCTTTATAATGCAATTTATTTTTGCAATGTACCAAATTTAATACCATTTTAATTCACAGGAGTGGGGGGTTAAATCCATTAAAACTACTTTGGTAAAATTTTCCAGTGATTAACCATTTGTAAAATGCAGTGAGTGTTATTTTTTTCATGACTTTTTTGATCTCTGTGTTGACTACATCTTTCTTTACATAACTCTTTCCTTCCTTGAGTTTCATATATGAAAAATGTATGCTAGCTTCATTCTATGCTAGAAAATGACTGAGTCATTTTCACTTTGTAGGAAGAGGGTTAGAATGACTAGGGTTCTAATGAAATGACTCAGTTTGGGTTTATTGGCTGTTATTCCAAAAGAGCCAGAATCTAGATAATGACTCCAATGGGTAGGATGGAGATGGTGATGGGATAGAACACTAAGAGAGAAAAGGTAGAAAGAGAAAAACAATGGACTAGGATAAATAGATTCCACCTACTTCTCAGTCTTTTGTTCTTTTCTTCATCTTTTTTAAAACTTTTTCTGGTTTTTTTATAGTAATTTCCTTATCCCCCCTTTCTTTACTATTCTATGTCTCCTGGCTTTCCATTCTTTCCTCACCCAAGTTTTCTTCTCACATTTTCCCAAGAANCAACATACCCAGACCCTCTTGTCTGTGTCCTGGGGTAAAATCTGAATCACAGACCTGCTTTCCCTGTGAACACACACAAACTCACCCAGTGGTCTAAAGTAAAATAATGTAATATACATTTTATTTGTTTTGTTAAAATGACTGTTTTTTCTATATGAGAACAAAAATAATTTCTCTGATACCAAGGTAGCAATAATGACATATTTTTTACAAATTAATTTTAGCAGCTCAGTGAGAACACAGCAGAAAACAGTGTGAAAATTAACAGAAAGGTGTTAGGCTCATTTGCACATACCCACACACTGAAAGTGCAAAAACTATAAATTTGTAAAATTATGAAAAAGGGTGAGACTGTAAGCATTTTGAAAAGAAAATAACAAAACTTTATCTACAAACTTAATTTTCTTATGATCCTAACAGGGACTTATGATTTTCGAGATTTTTTGTTCTGTGAAGCAGGAAAGGATGAATTCTTCTTTATTTAAATAAAAAAAATAATGGGGGTTGGGGTACCTATTTTTGGTGATGAAAAGGGCCTCCAAATTTTGTTTGCATGTTGAAGGGATGATTATGCAGATTGAAGCCCAAATATCACCTCAATTGCTAAGAAAGTCTAGATTAGAGGACATAGCCTTACCCCCCAGCAAAAAGTCTAGAAGAACTTGCACCAGGGAAATCTGGAGTTTACAAACATACTTACCCCAGTGACTACCTTCCTGATTTAGCATATGAAAGTAAGAACAATTCTCAAACCCCATTCTTAGGATTTTTAGTAGGTTAAGTACACTTAAGCAGGAATCTGGCAATAATCACTACTGCTTACCAATCAAATAATTCGTTTCTTTCCCAGAGATTTGAGGAAGAAAGGCAAAGACATGGGAAACATTCTTACCTGCAGAAACGAATGGAGTAAGAAGAAGGCACTCTCCACTGAATACAATTTTCTTTTTTCCTTTCTTGTGTTTTTAACAAACTGAAGGATGGTTTTGTAGGAGGAAGTGAAGGCCACCCAACCAAAAAGATCCCATTTTTCAGAACTTGCCAGCCACCCTAGCTTGCATTTTGCAGAAACTTGAAAACAGCCAGCCACGGGAGTGGGAAAGTTCGTGGTGGGGAAACACGGGTGACCTTTAGGTATGTTCTGACTGGAGGTTGCTGATATTGAGTGATTCGAGCAGGCTCTTTAGAGGCAGGTCAGCTTTTGTGGTTGGTTTGGGAATGTCATTAGTTTTTTCTAGTCGACCCTATGTGGAAAGGATGACAACAGATACACAAGGTAGTAGTCACTGACCAGGTCTTAGCTGTTCAGGTTACAGCAATGACGGTGGCTTGTCCTCCTGCATTTTTTCCTGGACCAGAGTTCCACTGCCATGTATGGTCAAGCTATTATTGTCTGTTTGTATATTCAGTTTCTGGATATTGCAAAAAATGTGATATTAATAAAAAATTCTCAATTTAAAAAATGTATCAAACATTTTTATAAAAACATAAGGCATATTGAAAATACGATACTTCTTTCTGTTTCCTTTTTGAAAAAAAAGAAACTAGAGAGCTGATTTCATCTATATATGCTGCAAGTAAAATCTACCTAAAAAGATAAACAACTATGCACATATAAAGTCTGATATATATTTTCTCTAAAATAAAATTATACAATATTATCATAATAATTAACATAAAATTATCTAAACCCACAGAGCTCCAATAAATTGTTGTATCAATCAAATAAGAAACCCTATTCTTTATATTCACATTGGTTCCATTTGAAAAATTGGCATCTTGAATCTTTTCTTAGGTCTGTGCGACGCTCCACTGATAGACTTAATCCAGTCTTAACAACGGCAAGCAACTGATGACCAACAGATGACAAATGGCTTTTGAGTTCCGGAATTCTGCCTTTCTGTCTGGTTAAAATAAAACTTTGACTTCTGGAATGTTTCCTAATTCTTAGAAAGAAATTTAAATTATCTTCTATCTCATCTGGCCACGAACCATATGGATATAACTTTTCATTTGTTCTATACTTACATATTTTGTGACAAAATATGTTTCTATTTTTTTAATTTTTTAAGATTTTATTTTTTATCTTTAGATGGTAATGGAAGGAGAAAGGGAGAAAAATATTAATGTATGCTTGCCTCTTGTGAGTCCCTTGCTGGGAACTGGCCTGCAACCCAGGCATGTGCCCTGACTGGGAATCGAACCACAATCCTCTGGTTCATAGGCCCACGCTCAATTCACTGAGCTATACCAGCCAGGACTATATGTTTGCATTTTTTGTTTTCTTTATAATGCAATTTATTTTTGCAATGTACCCAATTTAATACCATTTTAATTCACAGAAGTGGGGAGTTAAATCCATTAAAACTACTTTGGTAAAATTTTCCAGTGATTAACCATTTGTAAAATGCAGTGAGTATTATTTTTTTCATGACTTATTTGATTTCTGTGTTGACTACATCTTTCTTTACATAACTCTTTCCTTCCTTGAGTTTCATATATGAAAAATGTATGCTAGCTTCATTCTATGCTAGAAAATGACTGAGTCATTTTCACTTTGTAGGAAGAGGGTTAGAATGACTAAGGTTCTAATGAAATGACTCAGTTTGGGTTTATTGGCTTTTATTCCAAAAGAGCCAGAATCTAGATAATGACTCCAATGGGTAGGATGGAAATGGTGATGGGATAGAACACTAAGAGAGAAAAGGTAGAAAGAGAAAAACAATGGACTAGGATAAATAGATTCCACCTATTTCTCAGTCTTTTGTTCTTTTCTTCGTCTTTTTTAAAACTTTTTGTTTTTTTTATAGTAATTTCCTTATCCCCCCTTTCTTTACTATTCTATGTCTCCTGGCTTTCCATTCTTTCCTCACCCAAGTTTTCTTCTCACATTTTCCCAAGAAAATGGGGTTCTGTCTTAGACAATAAAATTATATTATTTTAGTTCAAGCTCAATTGCTTCCAAGTTACATGAATGTCTCTGAGGGAAAACCCTGCAGTTATACTTCTTTAATCTCCTAATCACTTTTGATTCTGACTAACACAGGAGATTAAACAAGTAATGAAGAAAGTACAACAGAATATATATTTATCAGAGAGACTTGGTTAATAGGTCTGATATTTTCTATGGAAAGCATATATTGATTTTTTTTCATTAAGCTGTTGGTATATGTTCAACACATACATTTTCAGCTACCCAAGCTAAGATGAAAATTAACATATAGCTTTTTGATGTGCTGGACACACACAAAGAATGGTGTATGACAATATGACACTCAAACAAGCCATAGTTGCTTTGTAGATATGAGGACACTGAGAGTTCCTTTAGGTCTATGTCTGTTGTTTGGAAACTTATCTTGATTAATTTTTTACTCTTAAAATTTTCAACACTTACATAAATGTTCAAGAATTATATTAATGCACTTGGGTGCTAGTGACTGTTTCTCTGGGCTTTCCTGTACTTTGCATCTGTCTCCTAAAAGTGTAGAAGAAATGATCATATTGCATTTCTATCATAGAAAGAACATATGGATCTACTCCTACATTTTTACCTTGATGGAGAGTTGGAGATGATCTCTATGGATGATGAATATATTTTCCTTTATGGGGGAAAAACTATCCTGAAAAAACTTACAATGTTTTTAAGGAAATACTCATCATCAGCAGACATAAAAATCATAGAAAAATAATTCTTGAAAAGGCAAATCTAAATATTGGAGTGCTTTTATTTTATATTCTTGATTATTCAATATATGCCATCTTCCTATGTTACTCTATGTGTAATTGTGCCAAAGCTAATTCAAATTTTGTCTAAGAACATAAAATTTCTAGGAAAAACTTTCCCTAAAATCACCACAAGCTCCAAGTAATCAAATTGTAAAATGGCAGTTAGGGTACCTATGTGTCATTGTAGCATTCAGTAGAAACTGTGCAACTTGTATACTATCCTCTTAACCTACATATCACTTCTTTGCAATAAACCCAAGGTAATGAAATTAAGTCACAAACACTCCTGTCACTAAGAACCCCCCTAGGGAGTTGGTAGCAGTGTTTTGAGCCACACTGTTATTCTGTTCTAGTTCTGTTAAGCTCCTTTCCATGATTGTCAAGTGCGTCTGTCTTTCACACACAATCCGGTTTCAGTCGATCCAGCTTCAACCTAAAATGGTGCCCTCAGAGAGCTAGCTCTGAGGTGTCTACCACATTGGACCCTCTCAGATCTAGCTTCCAGACCAATCCTTTCCTTGATCAAAGCAAGGAACTCAAATACCTGTAAAGCAAAATTTCAAACAAAGACCAACTATAATACATAAAAGAAAACATGATTATATAAGTTGAGGGTCCTTCTGCTCAAAACATTTGCCTTAATATTTCTTCAATCATGGATCTTTAAAAGCTAATTCCCTATAATAATGGTAATAATATATTGCGGATACCTGTTATGATTCCACTTAAGAATCTTTGTGTTAATGGCTACTTTGGATATTGTATTTGAAGGAAATAGATGAACTAACAGTTGTGGAAGAATAAAAAAAGACATTTCAGCAAGGCATCCGTTTAGAGAGTGTGCTGTTGACTTCTATTACATTGGGATTCTAGAGAGCTCAAGTCCCATTGATGTCCCATTGACGGGGAAAATTGCACAGGAGTTACGAGGAGCAAGACAGGTGTGGGAAGTCTACTTAAGCAAGGTATTCCAAAACAAACTTTGGGGCCAGTTTGCCTAGCATAGTCACTAATTACGTGATCTTTGCAAAATAATTCACCTGTTCTCCACTCTGTTTTCTTATCCATAAAATAAGTATACAAGTCTTAGCTTCCCATTGTTATGGAGTGAAACATTCAGCACCTCATATAAAAATCTTCCATTTTGTTTTTGGTTGAGGCAAATCCTTTTAGGAATTTATAATTCTATAAATATAGTAATGAAAAAGGAATGACAGTACAGTTTATGAGATTTGTGAAGATTTTTTTCTGTCGCTGCTTAGAGGGTAAAGTACTCTGAAGGTTTCATATGGCATCACAAGAAATGTTTTGCACACTACACAAATACTGAGAATGCCCTGTGATCTCCTATGAAATATATCCAGATTGAGATGAAAGTTACCCATTGACATGCTTGCATTTTGAAACAATTGTATTGTGGACAGAAAAAAATAGAGAAAATTTGTCCAGAATTTACCAGGATATTATACTTTCATTGGTCATATTAATCAAATAACTTTTACGAATGTAGTAACATGTAGTAGAAAACACCGAGATTGGGACCCCTGAATTGGAATAATGACTGATTCCTGAATAACAAATTCTGTTTATTCATTCATTCACTCACTCATTCACTCATTCATTTATTCATTTATTTGAGCCAGTCACTAATTCTTTATAAGGCTCATTTTTCTAATTGGCAAAAGGTGAATGTCAATACTCCTCTTGGGGCTTTGTGGTTCTCAGATAACAAAGGTATGTTAAAATGAACTGAAAAATAAAACATGGAGAAATGCCAAGGGGAATAGCTAGTTTGCATAGTCTATTGATTCATAATTTTTCTCAATAATTTTAGCTATAAAAATCATTTTATGTTAATTTTCATACTAATCTGATACAGAAAACTAAGGCAATACATCTTTTGTGTTTTATCTGGATACATGGACCATGAAGATTTTGTGCTGTCTGTTCTAGTGAGTCCACTACCAAAGGTCACTAAAGGTCACACTGAATCTCAATACCAGTGTGTGGGTGTGTGATTTCCTCCACACCCCCAAACAGTCTTAGACACCACCCGGGTGTCCTAAAATTCAACTCAGTTTTGACGTTATTTATGCAGAGACAGCGTTAGAGTCTACAGGTTAAGGGTTCAGTTGCACGAGACTGATCCCTCCTATATACGTCAGATGACAATCTCCAGTCAAGGTCGTTACAAGTGCTTGCAACTGACTGGCGAAATCGAATACATTGGATACACACCTTATACATTTTACTTTGACAAAAATGCAAACAATTTCCTTTTATAATGCAACAACTTCCCTGCTGAGCTGACATATATATATGTCTCTTCTGGAGTAAGCACAGTCCTTTCAATTTAAAAAGATTAATGATATTTTGAAGTTGACGTATATTATTTCCCTCTCCTGGCTCAGTTTCCTAAGATGATTCCAAGATATTTCCCTAGAACCGTGTGTGCTTTTTGTTTGTATGTATGTTTGTTTTATTTGAAAGACATCTGTTCAGTTAGTCGCTTTTTTTTTGTCCCGAAGATCTATTATTGGAAGAAATATCTGAGGTACACAATTGGGACAGTAGACTCTTTTCATCTTTCTTTGATATTAATAGAAACAGACTCACAGTACAAAATTCATTCTTGAAGTACTGTGTAGTATAAAATGTGATAAAATCAACCACCCACATCACTGACTTCTATGGAAATATATAACATAGATATAATATATTATACTCTGAAGTTTCATATGGTATCACAAAAAATGTTTTGCAGCCTAAACAAGTACTGAGACCCCACTGTGATTTCCTATAAAATATATTCAGATTGAGCTGAAAGTGATCCATGAATATGCTTGCAGAAAGTTTTTTCTGCATAATACAAAAACATTCAGCTTGACATTCTTCCTAAAGTGTACGTTAAAGACATTTTTTAAAGGCAGAAAACAGTTACTTAATAACAGAACATGTTCTCATCAACATGTGTTCTTAAGTTATCTTCCTTGTGTTACTTTGTACTTCATTCATCTGCCACACAATTTATTTTGTTAAACTCTTAATATCATATGTATTTAAAGACTTCCTTTTTTCCTTTTTTGGATACTAGTTTGCTTTATTCTAATATCCTTCTAAATGTCTCATTTTAAATTATGTTGTATCTTCATGAAAAATGTATTGTATTCCAAACTGCAGATCCTTTGAACATCTTGATTTTTAAAAACCAAACCTCTTTTCTACAAAGCTCATATCCATAGGAATATTTTGTTCTTCACTTTGTCATGAAAATAATAATCCCTGCCGCTAAAAACTTAAATTACTCTATAAACTATATTTTAGTAGGAACTAACAGTACTGCAATTACTTCTTTTGATTATTTATCAAACTACATTGAAGTTTTTCAAGAACCTCTCTACCTTTATAAAAAATTATAGCATTATATCGTGATGTGAAAAACTCCTTTCCTTAGGCTGATAATTGTCTTGCCTGGGTTACCAGAAGTATAGATGTTGTACTGAGTTCAACTTTCTTCTTGTCAATGTACAGTTTTATAAATGTGCACATTAAACTGTCTTTCCCATTTTCTGAAACAGTCAGCAAAAGTGATCTTCAGTTCAGGAAATTAGGAGCATCCATGTGGTCTTCCAGGGTGGGCTTCTTCCAAAGTCACTTGTCTGTAGCAAAGACTATAGTCTGAGCATCCCTGCAGCCTGATCGTGATGTTTTTGTTTTTGTCTTTTTATTTAAATTACTTTATTGTTGTTTAATTACAGTTGTCTATATTTTCTTTCCACCCCTCTCTCCACCCCCTCCAAACCCACCTTCCTCCCTTGCTTCCACCCTTCCCCTTGGTTTTGTCCATGTGTCTTTTAGAGTAGTTCCTGAAAACCCTTCCCCCAACAGTCCCCTCACCCCACCCCTCAGGCTACTGTGAGATTGTTCTTAATTTCAATGTCTCTGGTCATATTTTTTTGCTTTTTTCTTTTGTTGATTATGTTCCAGTTAAAGGTGAGACCATGTGGTATTTGTCCCTCGCCACCTGGCTTATGTCACTTAACATAATGCTCTCCAGTTCCATCCATGCTGTTGCAAAGGGTGATCATGATGTTTTATTCTCATGCTTCTTGCTCCTTCTGTGCAACACACCAGAACTGAATGATAGAAGTTAGTTAAATTTTAACCATATCACAAGAGATAAAATTTGAGGGGAAAAAAGAAAAAAAAATGACTCTCCTTTTGCCAAATAAGTAATTTCACATTAAAAAGTCTTTGTTTAAACATAATTCACGATGCTGTACTAGACATTTCTTTTCTTTTTCATTCATTTCTGCTTTCCACAAAGTACATGACAAAATTATCACAGCTGCAATTAAATGAATATTAATTTACACAAGATCTAAGGCTTATTTCTTTTAGGAAGAGGTAGCAAATATAGGTATTTTGCCATAAATTTAATCCTGAAATAGGCCAAAGTTATCACAAAAAAGAAGAAAAATTAAGTGAAACTAGTAAAGAAATATAACCCACAAATTTCTGAATTATGCTTTTCCAAAAGCAAGGTGGGATCTGGTGAGAAGTACTGATGGGAAGCAACTATCGGAATGACAGAGAAGGGAAGAATGGCAGACACCTCTTAATCCAGGCAGTTCTCAAAAATCATCACTACATTTTGTACTGGCATTAGGGAAGGGACTGCCAGGGGATGGAACAGGAGTACTGGCATGAGAGGGGAGTCCAGTGGCTACAGGCTGTTCTAAAAACCATTAGTACATTTGAACCCCTTCAAAAATATGTTAACAGTGTTGTGCCCCTCAACAGCTCTCACCTGGGAAGAAACTCAACAGATGTGGATGGCAGAAGACAGCTTTCAGAAGCAGGAGAGATCCCTAGAGGCGGATGTAATGGAGTCTATATACTTATACTTACTAAACAGAAGAAGGAACTTCGATTTGAGGGGCACTGAGAGCTAATCTGGCTCTCCTGTACAGTGACCTCCTGGAAAAGCACACTCACTCAAATAGAGACAGACTTGATGAATGCAATGTACTTGCTTCTTTTCTTGGAATCCCAATCTTTCTGCATTATATCTTTACATTAGTGATTGTAAATATGATACGTCACTTACCCATGCAGTTTATTGATGTTTTAATTACTTTTTTATTGTTGTTCAGGTACAGTTGTCTCCATTTCCCCCAGTCTCCCCTGCCCCATCTACCCCCACCTCCCACCCTCAATCCTACCCCTCTGGCTTTGTCCATGGGTCCTTTATACATGTTCCTTGGTGACCCTTCCTCTTCTTTTCCCCATTATCTCCCACCTTCTCTCCTCTGGTTACTGTCAGTTTGTTCTTTATTTCAATGTCTCTGGTTCCATTTTGCTTTCTTGTTTGTTTTGTTGATCAGGTTCCACTTATAGGTGATATCATGTGGTATTTGTCTTTCACTGCAGTTTAAAGTGATTATCTCTGGTTGAATCACTGGTGTATTTTTTCTATTTAGGAGATACAGACCTCATATTTAGAAAATTCCAAAGGAGCAGTTTGGCTCTAGCTGGCTTTCCGAAATAGGATCAGTTCTACTCTGATTTCTGAACTTTGCACTCCCACGTCACTCACTTGGCTTTGCACTCACTTGTTCTTCCAACAGGAGATTATTTCTGTCAGTTAGAGCCTTTGGCAGATGAAGTCTCCCTTAGCCCTTCACTGGGTAAATGGACAGGGCTGTTCTTATCTCTCCTACAGAATGGCCAGTTCTTCATAAGCCCAGACTCTAAGGTGGTCTAAGTTCTATCTCATTGTCTCATAGTGACAGAAGGTCACAGCTTCTGTCCCCATTAAACATTAAAACCTCATTTTCCTAAAGATTAGGATTCATATTGCAGTCTCACAAAACCACCACAACTTTACCACTGACAATGATCAGGATTTAAAGTTTCTTTTTATTTCTGACATTTAACACCTCTCCCAAGACATACATTTTATTTCATCCCAATTATCTCAACTATATTCAAGTAATGGTAGTTTATATGCATTTTTATCAGCAGGATAATTCAGTTTTGCCTGGTCAATATATTATGTTGAAATAAATTATTGAAATGTTTGGAAGCACTAAGTTATCGAAAGTCTAAAAAGAAATACTTTTACAGAGTAGATTTGGTGAGGAGAAAGAGAGATTTCATTTTAGAACTTACTGTAAAAGTTTTGTAAATTTATTTGCATAAGGTAAATATGTTTTTGTGTCAAAGATGATACAGAAAACATTCAAATTTCATAGCAAGCTCTACTGGATACTGTCTGTTTACCTCTGCAGATCCAGTTTCCACTCTTCTTACCTTGATTCATGGAGAGGGACTCACTCACATTGCACCAATGTATTTCCATTCCTTCTGGCTTCTAGTTGGACGTAATCAGTGCAGGGAGGGAAGGACACCTGCAGAAAGGAGAGAGCAGAAGGAGAGCCATGTTGACATACTTACCCATTCCTCCTCCAGACTGAGTTGCGTGAGATGGTTGTACTTCTGATAACCAAGCCCAGTATCCCAAGACCTCACTGTATTGTCATATTAATTTTGCTGGCCCTCGAAGAACTTTATTTCCTATTTGTTTTTCTAAATCATGCTCCCTGCTTTGAAAATAGTTAGTCAGATACACCCAGTTAAAAGTAAGTGTGGCCTCTTTTTCCTGACAGGACGATAACTTATCTAATAGCTGTTCCCAGGGTAGTCTCAGGAAGTAGAGCCTCACATGTTTCTAGGACTGGGATTCTAGGATTTGGTTACTCACATTACTTTTTGCTGGGGTAAAACTGAAGCCCAAACATGTAGTGACAGTGCAATTCCTTCATCATTACTGCTGTGAGAACGGAATGAGTATTAGAAAGAACAAGATGCTAGAGTTGAAGTGGTTCTGGTACTAATCATTATGGATGTTCAATTAAGAACACAGATAGGATCATCTGGAGAGTGGCATCACCAAAATGGCAGAGTAACAGTGTTTACTGTCTTCCTACCAAGAATACCAATTTCAACAATGATGCATGGAAGAGAGAACAATTTTGGAAGCCCAGGAGTCCAGCAGAGATGATCTAGCACACCATTGGAGAAAAAACATCTAAGACTTGATGCATTGCAATGAGTAAAAAGAACAGCTTGAATTTATTCTCATCCTTTCTTTCCCAGGGCAACACTGTTCAGTGCCAGGAGAATGCTTTTCCAACATGATTCTTCCCATAAGGGACAGTGAAAGCACGTGAATGAGTTCCTGGCTTCCCTAGAAATGCAGAATGCAGACAAAGAGGCCATTTCTCTTTTACCCCATTCATAATACTGAGTGTTGAGCAGTCTGTTAGGTGGGGACTGGGGCAGTGAATTACTGGCATAACAGCAGCCAGAGCTCTGAACATGTTAAAGGAATGTGGATCCTTCCAATCATGTCTCAGATGCCATCAAGAGACCTGAAGTTGAGGATGCCTCACCTGTGGGTGCCCCTAACCTGGGCATTCCCACACACTCCCTGATTCCATCACTCCCATTGGCAGTGAAGATGAGTTTTTGTACTGGAGAACATTATGCTAAGTGAAATCAGGCGGTAAAAGACAAATACCATACGGTCTTACCTTTAAGTGGAACCTAATCAACAAATCAAACAAGGAAGCAAAATATAACCAAAGACATTGAAATTAAGAACAAATGGAAAGTAACCAGAGGGGAGATGGGAGCAGATAATGGGGGGGAGGGGGAAGCATTTTCAGGAATAACTATAAAGGACACATGGATAAAACCAAGGGGGGTGGGATCAGGGGAGGTGGGGATGTTTGGGGTTGGGTGAGAGTAGTGGGGGAAATGCAGACAACTGCACTTGAACAACAATTAAACAAACAAACAAATTATTTTTTTTAAAAAAGATGAGTTTTTGCAGAAGTCTGGTGAGCATATGCAGAAAGCCAGCTCCAACTGCAGGCATTAGAGAAACCACAAACTTGAGCACACAGAATGACCATAGTGAATGCACAAGGGAGGCAATAGAACCAGGACTGGCTTTAAAGGGTCAGAGAAGACATGAACACTTGAGAAATCTGCTACAGGAAGGAACATAGAGGACACTGGGAACTCTGAACTTCCAAATACTCCTTGCCGACCGAGTCCGTTATCCACCTCTCCTCCCCCAATGAGAGAACAAAACACTTCCTATAAAAGCTTTTCGGTGACTGAACTAAAACCTTGGTGATTCTCAGAGATGACACCTATCATACCTCATCAACATTAGGCCCATGAGATTAAGATCTCCAAGTAGCCACCCCACCAATCACCTCACCAAAACACAAACAGCCACACACAAAGGCCTGCCTGGTAGAACAGAGGACAATAAACGTGTGTAAGACCTTACAATATTGTTTCGGCAAGAATTGGGGGAAATATGCTTTGAATATGCTTGGCAAAAAGGGAGGAATACAAGACTCAGATTAGGACAAATTTATAAAGATATTTTGAGGGTTACCACAATTTTCTGCTGGATTGGTTAATTCAGTCTGAACCTAAAGATAATCTAGCAGGAACAAGCTGAAATTCTGAAATGTCCTTGGCGTGTTTCAATGGAAGGAATCTGAAAACTCAGGGATTTCAGAATTAAGAAAAGAATATAGAGTTTGCGTCTTGCTCAGCCATCCCCTAAATATATCGCCTTGGACAAACTGAGCTTCAGGGTTACTTATTCAATTTCCATTCCTAAGCCGAGTAACAGAACTGAGTTCCTATGTTGATAAGGAGCCAGACCTCTTGTCAAAAAACCTCCAATCCTGTGGTGAACTGCACTCCTATACCAGGACGACTGTGTGCTAGGGAAGGGCAATATCCAGATCACCGGTAGGTCATCAATAGAGCAGCCATACAATGCAGTGCTCCTGGTACAGTCCTGATCTCTGCTCATTGTCACAGAACCTTGTCCATTTAACGACCCCATTACTCTAAACACTGTGCTGGTTTATGTGGTTATTCTAGCTCTTACATATTTCTGAATTGACACTCAACACTCTAGACTTAAAATGTCATTATTTGGATTATGGAGTGATGAGAACAATTAGAATCTTGGCCTGATTCTCTGTCTAACATTAGGAACATACCCATTCTCTAGTTATCGCTCTAGGCCCTACACGTATTGGCAGAAATAGATGTAATTAGAAGCTAGAAGAATCCCCACATCAATATCCTAACCCACAGAGTGTGGGCTTTTATGGTAGGAATGGCTATGTGAAATCTCCTAAAATTGCCCTCACCTGCTCACCAAGATATAAAACCATAATAATACCCAATGTTGGGGGAATTGCCAAGGTTGATGCCGCCATATAGTAATTGGGAGATTCAATGACTGTGATTTATAAAACACTCCTATTTATCGTGTTTACTTGCCCAATGACTATCTCACATGGGGATTTGGGGAATGATTATAAACTATCTTCATCAAATGATCCTTGCTCTTGCAGCTATGATTCTATTTGTGGTGTTTTGATTGAAATGATTTAACATAGGTGATGGTAATGGGTATGCAGTTACTTTGCTGCATTATCTCCTCCTTCTCATCCTATCAGCAAAGGTTAGCAGAAACAGTTAACTTCTAATGACAAGGATAACAATGTTTTTATTTTTATTGTGTCAAAACTTTGACAATTTTCTTATCTTGGGGTCACAATTTAATATGAAAAGGATTTAATAGACTAGTTGTTCCATAGGTCATAATGCTTGTCTATTACCCCGATGACATGCTAACTGGGTCTCTTGAGAGGTTATTGGCTGTTAACCATGTAACACCAAAGATTACACAACTTAAACCAACCATCATTACCTGTATGATATGTAGTCCACTGAGTCATAAAATTAAACATTTATAGCAGGATGTTATTATAAATGAAAATGTATGAGAGTGTATCCAAACAGACCCAGGGGGCAAAATAAACTTCAAAACAAATGGATTAGATTGTCACGGTCCCTGCACCTATCACCTTTACAACTCTCCTTCCACACACCTCTGACCTCACGAGGAGTTTTCTTTCATTTGTCAGGGTATCTCTAGTGCTGTTGCGCACTTGGATCTACACAGTATGCAGGCACCAACCTAAAGATGTCAGTACCCAGGAGTGGTCCTGAAAGCAGTGGTGAAGGAAAATGCTACAAGTGTGCTTATATTTGGCTAGTATGTGGTGGTCCAATTCTTGTGAAATGAGAGATAATTTGATGTGTTTACTGACACTGAGGCATGAGCAATGATTATTACTAGAAGCCTGCTACCAAAACCAACCATTAGGGGAGGACCTACTGCCCACTGCCTACCAAGCAAATCTCTGAAGGTGGAGTTTGGTGGGGGAAAAGGGAATCTTTTATTTTATAATTTGATAAAAGGGAATATTTTATCAAATTATTACATAATTTGAAACAACGGCAAGTTTCTGCCTAAACTATCTGAGTAACAAAAGGGGAAAGAAAAAGTCAGAGTATGACATCAAAAATAGCTATTTAAATATTTCTCATTACAACTACTACATGGGTTTAAGAACAGAAAGTAAAACAAGAACAAAAATCTGTTCACAGTGCTATTATCACCAAGGTCTGTGGAAATAATGGTAAGTTTCTGCCTGAAGGCCCGTCTCCTCTAAGACTCCCAGAGAAAAATCACCCTGTCACCCTCTGCTGGCTCAGTTCCAGGTTGCTCCCCTTTTGCCACCCAAAAGTATCAAAAATATAGGTGGCTTAGCTGGTCTTCAGTCACTGTCTAGCTCCAGACATCCTTTGGGGTCTGTGCCCTCAGGCCTCCACTCACAGGGCTGTACTGGCCACTGCTGGCAGGCCCACTGGTTTCCTTGGACTTGCCCCCCCACCCCACTAGGGGAAGGGAAAGAACCAACTGACTTTTTGCTTCCTAGCACACTCCATTTAAAATCCCTCTCTTAGAATCCCACGTGTGTCGAAATCCACTGGGAGTGTCCATCTTTCCAATCAACATGGGCCAGCGTCGGCCATATTTGCCGTTGTTCCCCTTCCAGCCGCCATGTTTCGCAAGGGGGCGAAGTCTCCAGTCCCCCTCCCCTCCCATGCTCTTCACAAGCTCTCTGCTCTGGCTGTCCCTCCCTTCACAGGGAGGGCAAGCCACTTCTAACTCTCAATTTCACCTTGCGGTTTTCTCCCTACCTTCTCTGCCTTCTCTCTCAGTGACTTGGTCTGACCCCTTTGTTACAAGCCTAACCAAAAAGAAAAAAAGTGGAAAAAGTAGAAACATGATAACAAGTGGTCTGTGGGAGAAATTTGTGGCTGAACCTCTGAAAACAGAACCAGAGTTCATCTACTTTGAGAAAGCTATCAGTAAAATATGGCCAATAAAATTATCTATTTACAGGTCAGTCTCTTCTGGACATTTCATTGCTCACCAAAAAGTACACATTGTGGTAAGAATGTTATATACACACTTATAAAACAGGAGAGTAAATAAATGTTCACAAATTTTTATTGATCATAGCCTAAATATAATAATAGCATTTGGGTAACATTTTTTTGGCAATATAAGTCTATTAATCTAAAGAATGAAATTATTTTTGGAAGAGGTAGCATTTTGTTTAATTGGAGTTCAGAGTTAGTGTTCTCTATAATCAAGGTCTATTGGAAATGTTCATCTGTTAGTGCTGATCTGAAATGAGATTTTATGTATTTTATTTTCAAAATGTTCTTATACAGACATCACTGCCAGATGCTGAGACCATTCTATATGCATATGACTATAATTTAGCATATTCATCAATTCAAAGGCATTTACAGAACTCTGTTACATTTCTACCTGATATTGTTATTTTAGCATGCCATCCCACCTCATATCAATCAGTTCCAATTGAAGGTGAGGTGAAACTCCTCAATTGCAAATTTAAGTGGATTGTGAAATATGGAAATTATCTTTGCACTTGCATTGAGGTAATAAAAATGCTGCTGGAAGCATAGTTTGAGCTTGGAAAATATATTCTGTGCAAACCTGTGTGAGTTTGGAGATCTCACTTCTTAACTATTGACAACACTAGAAATGAATCAAATAGCTTGACATTACTTGTGATTTAAATATTTATTGTTGTGATGAGTTTACTACAGGATGTTTCACATGCAAGCACTATTTTTGCCTTGCAATTTTAGGTTGAATTAATTATGAAGCATGTCAAGCGTGTAGCAAAATCTTATTTCTAAGACCATTTAGCGCTCATTATAGTGGTTAGGGAAGTTCTCTTCCAGATGAATTTCAATATTTATCCTGAGTTCAAAAATTCCTAATAAAACTTTACTGCTATGAAATTATCAAATTGCTGGTATAGGAGGTAGGACCAATCAACATACTTGGCTATTTTAGATGAAACTCACAGAATTAACAATGGATAAGTCCATGATAGTGACTAAATTTCACTGTTCACAGTACCATTCAGTAATACATGATAGATTCAAATTTTCTGCAAAGTAACTGCTGATGAATACTACAGTGAATAACTGCAGGCTTTAAACACCTTACATTTTCACAGGCTTTGTAAATTTGTCCAACTAAGCTTTTCTCTGTTCTACACATATTTTTACCACCTCCAATTGTGATATAGCTTAACAGATTTCACTTTAGGTTTCACCAAATGTGGAGTTTTTCAACTTTGAAAACATTTTGCCCCCAGTTGTTTCACACAGACTGTTTATAGAGGCTAATTCTTCCATTACTTCTAACTCAGCATTGACTCCCCTGATAAACAATGACAACTCAGCAGTGCCAGTAGCATCTGTCAATTCATCAAAAGCCGAGAAAATGACTCAAGACTGTTTGCCTTGTTTTAAATCTTTCAAAAAAGATGTTATTTATTTATTTATTTATTTATTTATTTATTTACTTCTAGAGAGGGCAGGGGAGATGAACATCAATGTGCAGTTGCCTCTTGTGCACCCCCTGCTGGGAACCTGGCCTGCAACCCAGCCATGTGCCCTGACTGGGAATCGAACAGGTGACCATTTGGTTCGAAGGCTAGCACTCTGTCCATTGACTCATACCAGCCAGGTCTGTTTACCTTGTTTTTTAATCAACACCACATATTGCTCCCAATGTTACCATTTACTGAGCAACTGTTCCTACAGAAAGGTTAGCATTCTTAAACAAATATTTTGTTGTTGCTCATTTGTTTGTTTGAAAATCTGGACACATTTCTTCACCTGCTTCAATCAAATATGTATTAATTAGTTCAGAATAGAAAAACAGCTTTCCTTGTTTGGCTAATAAATTAGCCACTTGGTAGCAACCACATCATAGGTAGGTTTTTCCCCACTGACCTCATTTTTAATGTTTACTTTCATGTGGAAATTCTGCTGTGGTGAGATATTCTGTGACAGTTTTTCCCTCTGTTAGTACTTTGAGTGCTGGAGGAATCTTTCCCTGTCAGTATAATCCTTCAAGCTGAAGGATCTAAGTCCTGATGGCGTTATCTATGTTGAGTGCCTTAGAAACAGCTATAGAAGTAGGAAATGCAAAGGCTAAGTCTTAGCTATTTTTTCTCCCCTTTTTCTCTTTCTACTCTGAATAAAGAATACTGCTGTTAGCTAACATTTTTGCTTTAAGTAGTAGTATAAACAAGTATATATTGGCCCCAGTGGCTCCTGCTGAGTATTGGAAGAAGACAGAAAGCAGGAAGAGAATGAGACTGGAAATTTATTCTCTTGGTTCCCTTTTTTCCTCGTCCAAGGGGAATACAGCCTATGTAGGAACACTCTCCATACAACTGGCTCCTTTGAGTTGTGATAATACTTCTGGTTGTTCCTTGAAGTCTAGAGGCAGGGGACAAGCCCTGCTGTTGCTAACCTCCGGTCATAATATCCTGTTTTGTGGTTCTCCAAAACACTGCCCAGACCTTTATAAATAATATCTTTAGTGAACTCTCCTCAACTATCAAATGTTTCAGTAATTGTTTTTCATGTGAAAAAAAAAACAGAGCAAATATAGGATGGAGCACATGTAGGTTTAAGATTGTATGTATATAAAATAATACAATGATCAATAAATAATAATACAAGAGTAAATTCTGCATATTGCATATCCACAAATGTAAAGCTACTTTTGCCCCACTGTACAGAGTGGCCAGAAACATATTGTTATCATTCATGATCCAGCCATTTAAGAATTTGGGCAGAAATCCATAATGAAGGCTCATCACTTCTCTACAGTATTGATATGGTGAGTGTGTTGTGGCTTATGGGTACAAGATGGCCTCTCTCACATGTCTGAAGCCTCAGCAGGGATGGTTTAAACAGTTTTAAGGAATTTGAGGTGTTTGGGTATATTCATTATAAAATACTCCTAACAGATAAAGAATTGAAGGGTCCTTTCTTAACCCAATAAAGGGTAACTACCAAAAACCCCACACTTAGCATCATATTTAATAATGAAACTGAAAACTTTTCCCCTAAGAAGGTTCCAGCCAGTGAGAAGTGGCAAGAAAAAAATTATACAAATTGAAAAATAAATAAAACCATTTCTATTCTCAGACAACATCTGTGTAGACTATATCAAAGACTCTACAAAAAAGCTACTATGAATAAGTGAGTTTAGTGAAGTCACATGACATAACAATATAAATAAAATTAATCTACTTCTATATATTAACAATGAACATTCAGAAAATAAAATTATTAAGGATAGCACCAAGTAGAAATCACCTATCAAAATGGCAGAGTATGTAAATGCAGTGCTCACCTTCTCCCTTGACCACATCAAAATTACAATTAAACTTCAGAACAGCCATCATTGAGAACTGCCTGAAATCTAGCTGAACAGCAGTCCTATAACCAAGAATATACAGAAGTTATGTCAAGACCGGAAGGAGGGCTGGAGACGTGGAATCATCTAGTCCCATACCCATCTGTGGCAGTTAAAAATTAGGAGGGATATCTGGGCTATAAAGTTCCCCCTGAGGAGCAAGAGGCCCCAGTCCCACAAAGGAATTCCTAGCCAAGTGTTTCTGTGTTGGGAAGAGAAATCTCTATAACTTCTGGCTGTGAAAATCAGTGGAGATGGTGGCTAAGTGAGATGGAGAGCAGTTGGAGTCCCAGGTGTTCCTCTTACAGGACTTGTGTGCCAATTTACTCACTCACAGACTCACTGGCTCTGAGCTCCAGCAGTGAGACAGCAGCTTCAAAGGCATCAGGGACATACAAGGAATAACTGAATAATCTGGCTTCAGAGCAAGTGTTGGAGGAGTTGTTTTCTCTCAGACAAAAGACCTGGCAGAAGCCATTGTTCCTTTTTTTGAGCCCACCCCCACCGAGGCTGAATGCACTGGCAGATACCATGTACGAGTCTCCATCAACCTAGCTAATACCATTTACCTGACCCTGCTGATTCCCTGAGACCCTACTAATCCAATTTACATGCCCAATCTATTTCCTTTCAGTGGCTTTTCCATATAAACAGCGTATCTTGGCTTATGCTGTCGACTTTCCCCCAAATTCTGAAAGTTTCACAAACCCCCAACAAGCAGCATCTAGTTGATGCATGACCCATACCTCTGACTAAGCAGTCCCAACACTGCACAAGTGGCAGCTAGCCTCTGCAGCTTAGCTTTTCCCTGGCACATCCATCCCAGGACAAGTAGCAACAATCTGCAGATCACTTTGTAGTTCATACCAAGTGGCCCTGGTCAGAGCACAGGCAGCATCTGACTTTGGCCTGCACCAGAGTCCTTCCCCAGAGGCTCCAGAAACAATACACCCAATGGCCAGCTTTAGAAAAAACCCAAACACCACCCATCCACCTTCATAAACCACATATCCAAAGTGATCTTCCAGTAGTTCAACCCCTGAACAACAGCTATTTTACAGTGATCACAACAAACCCTCACTTTCAATTAAAGCTCCATCAGCAATCACTGCTCAACTACAACAGGAGAAATACACACAACTTACACAGCAGACACACCTGGAGTACCCAGCCAAGGTGACCAAAGAAACTGTGCCACTGGGTCCTACAGGAAATCTACTACATAAGGCGACTCTACCAAGACTGGGAGACATAGCAGCACTATCTAATACACAGAAAAAATACATAGGGAGGCAGCCAAAATGAGGAGACCAAGAAACATGTCCCAAATGAAAGCAGAACAAAACTCCCAAAAAATAGTTAAACAAAATTGAGACAAGTAATCTACTACATACAGAGTTCAAAACAATGGTTATAAGGATGCTCAGTGATCTCAGTTAGAACTTCAACAGAGAGATAAGGCACATAAAAGTAAATATAAAAAATATATAAAAGGACCAGTCATAAATGAAGAATATAATGACTGTAATGAAGAATACATTAAAAGGAATCAATAGTAAAATAGATGAAACAGAGGATCAAATCAGCGATTTGAAAGGTAAGGCAGCAAAAAACACTCAATCAGAATAGCAAAGAGAAAAAAGAATCCCAAAAAATGAAGATATTTTAAGAGACCTCTGGGACAACATCAAGTGTAAGAATATTCACATTATAGGGATATGAGGAAAAGAGGGAAGGCAAGTAATTGGAAACCTATTTGAAGAAATTATGGTGAAAAACTTTTCTAACCTAATGAAAGAAATAGACATACATGCTTTGGAAACACAGAGAATCCAAAACAGGCTGAAACCAAAGAGGCTCACACCAAGCCACATTATAACTAAAATGCAGAAGGTTTAACACAAGAGATAAACTTAAAAGCAGCAAGAGAAAAGCAGTTTGTTACATAAGAGAGAGCTTTCCTAAGACTGTCAGCTGATTTCTCAACAGAAACATTACAGGCCAGATGTGATTGGCACAAAATATTCAAAGTGATGAAAATCAAAAATCTACAACTAAGATTATTCAACCCAGCAAAACTATCATTTAGAATTGAAGGACAAATAAAGAGATCCCAGCCAAAAAAAAAAAAAAACTGCATGAGTTCATCACCACCAAATCCCTATGACAAGAAATATTAATGGGATTTCTTTAAAAAGAAGAAAAAAGAAAAAATTTTAAATATGAATAATAAAATGGCAATAACTCCACATTTATCAACAGTTAATTTAAATGTAAATGGATTAAATGCTCCAATAAAAAATATAGGGTGGCTGAATGGATAAGAAAAAAAGACCTTTACATACGCCGCCTACAGAAGGCTCACTTCAATTCAAAAGACACAGACTTTTGAAAGGGCTGTAAAGGGATGGAAAGATATAGTTCATGAAAATGGAAATGAAAAAAGAACTGGGTTAACAATACTTATACCAGACAAAATAGACTTTAAAACAAAGGTTATAATAATTGGCAAAGGAGAACCCAGCAATTTCGCTTCTGGGTGTTTATCCAAAGAAACTCAAAGCGCTAATTTGAAAAGACATATGCACCCATATGTTAAATGCAGAATTATTTATAATAGCCAATGTATGGGAGCACCTTAAGTGTCTACCAACAAATAAATAGATAAAGAAAAAATGATCCTTATATATAATAGAATATTACTCAACCTCAAAAGAGAATAAAATCCTGCCAGCTGCAATCATATAGATCAAACTAGAGAGTATAATGCTAAGTAAAATAAGTCAAAGAAATACAGGTACAATATGTTATTCTTATTTGTGAAAAGTAAAAACAAAATAAATGAACAAACAAAATAGAAACAAATCCATAGAGACAGAGATTATTTTAATGGTTGCTAGTAGTGGGTGGGCTTGAGGAGAAAGGTGAAAAAGGGTAAGATATTAAGAGGTAAAAATTGGCATTTACAAAATAATCATGGGGATACAAAGTACAGCATAGGGAATATAGTCCATAATATTATAACTATATATGATGTCAGGTGGTATTAGATTTGTTGGGGTAATCAATTAATATGTTACATAAATATCTAATCACCAGATTGCACACATGAAAGTAATATAAAATTTTACATCTACTGTAATTAAAAAATAAAAACTATATTTAAAACAGTACCAATTAAAACAACGTACATATAAAAATATTTAGGAGTAAATTAAATAATCATGTGCAAGTTTCACTGATTAATTTGCCTATGACTATATAATACTGATGAATAAACCAAATAATGTGTCTGCATGTATATATGTATATATATGTTTGTGTGTGTGTGTATATATATATAACATATAGTCTCTTTGTCATTTAATTCTGCTCTGATCTTGGTTATTTTCTTCCTTCTAATTGCCCTAGGCTTTGTTTGTTGCTGTTCTTCCAGTTCTTATAGATGTAGGGTTAGGTTATTTATTTGAAATGTTTCTGTCTTTTTTAGGTAGGCCTATACTGCTATGAACTTCCCTCTCAGGACTGCCTCTGCTCTGTCCCATAAGTTTTGGAGTGTTGCGTGTTCATTTTCATTTGTTTCCAGAAATTTTTAGATTTCTTTCTTGATCTCATTATTAACCAATTCATTGTTTAATAGCATGCTATTCAATCTCCATGAATTTGAGTGTTTTTGAGTTTTTTCCTTGAGGTTGGTTTCTAGTTTCAGTCCTCTATAGTCCAAGAAAATGCTTGATATTATTTCAATTTTCTTGAATTTATTGAGGCTCATTTTGTGTCTTATCACGTGGTCTATCTTTGAAAATGTCCCATGTGCAATTTGAAAAGGATGTGTATTTTACTTCTTTGGGATGAAAGCTTCTCTCTCTCTCTCTCTCTCTCTCTCTCTCTCTATATATATATATATATATATATATAAAGTGCATATATAGAGAGAGTATATATATATAAAGTGCCTTAGATCAAATGGACTCAACTGATCAGTTGAGTCCATTTGATCTAGGGCACTTTTCAATGCCACCATATCCTTGTTGATACTTTATTTGGAAGATCTGGCCATTTTTGAAAATGGGATGTCAAAATCCCCTAGTATAAATGTGTTGCTGTCTATACCTTTCTTGAAGTCCTCCAAGATTTCTCTTTTTATATTTGGGTGCTCCTATGTTGGGTGCATATATGTTTATAATGTTTATGTCTTGCTAAATTCTTCCCCTGAGTATTGTGAAGTGTCCTTTTGTGCCTCTTTTTATGGCCTTTGTTTTGAAGTCTATTTTGTCTGATATAAGTATTGCTACACCAGCTTTTTTCCCTACCCACTTGCTTTGAATATTTTTTCCAACCTTTTGCTTTCAGTTTGTGTGCCTCAGGTGGGTCTGTTGTATGTAGCATATGTGTGGGTCATGCTCTCCATTGAGCTACTCTATGTTTTTTTAGCTACTTGTCCATTCTGCTACTCTATGTCTTTTGATTGGAGTATTTAACCCATTAACATTTAAGGTTATAATTAATAGGTACTTATTCATCCTCCTCCCTTGGTACCTGTGTTCCTCTCTCTCTTTTTCTTCCCCTTCTTAAAGCAGTTCCTTTAGCATGTCTTGCAGTACTGGTTTAGAGGAGGTGTATTCTTTCAGCTTTTTTTTTTTTTTTGTCTGCAAAACTCTTTATTTCACCTTTCATTTTAAAGAAGAGACTTGCTGGGTAGAGTAGTCTTGGTTGCAGGTCTTTGCTTTTCATTAACTGGAATATTTCTTGGTATTCCCTTCCAGCTTGTAGTGTTTCTGTTGATAAATCAGCTGCTTGTCTTATCAGAGTTCCTTTGTATGTTACTTCTGGTTTCTCCCTTGCTGCTTTTAAGATTCTCTCTTTGTCTTTAAAACTTAGCATTTTAATTATGATATGTCTTAAAATGGGCCACTTTGGGTTCATCTTGATTGGGACACTCTGTGCTTCTTGAACTTGCATGGTTTTCTCCTCTCTGGGTTTGGGAAGTTTTCTGTCATTTTCTCAAACAGAGTTTCTGTCCCTTGTTCCTTTTCTTCTCCTTCTGGCATTCCTGTGATTTGAATGTTGTTGTGTTTCAGTTCCCTTGCAGTTGTCTTTCAGTTCCCTTAAGCTATCTTCATATTTTTTTTTTTAGACTTTTTTCATGCAGCTGCTCTGCCTGGAGGTTTCTTTCTGTCTTGTCTTCCAACTCACTGACTCAGTGCTCTGCTGCACCCAGCCTGCTTTTAATTCCTTCTAGTGTGCTTTTTACTTCGGAAATTGTACTCTTTATTTCTTCCTAGTTCTTGTTAATAGTTTCTATTTCCTTTTTCATACTGTTGTAGTCCCCACTCAGTTCTTTGTAGTTGACTGTGAGTTCCTTGAGCATCATTATCACAATTCTTTTGAATTCTGCATTTGATAGTTTGCTTACCTCCATCTCATTTAGTTCTTGGAAGTGTGGGCCGGGGAGTTTTTCAATTCCTTTCAATTGTGGATTCTTTCTTTGTATCACCATTTTAGGTGACTCTTTTTTTTTTGTTTCTGTGATTCCTGATATTCCACTTTGCCAGCTGTCTTCATAGGGCAAACTTCTGTAGTAGGAATTCTGTGGGAGTCAGTGGCATGGTCTCTTTCATCTCTTTGTCTGGGTGCTTTAGGGTTGCCCTATCTTACATTTGTATGGGCTCTCTTGTTGAACTTGATCTTTATATGTTGGTGGCTACTTTGTTGGTGGATTTTCCCCTCCAACAGGTTTACTGGTACTCACAACTCCCACCCTGTCTTGTATGTGATCAGGGGCAGGGCAAAGGAGAAGTGGAGTAAAACAGTGGGAGAGTATTCTATGGGATTTGAAGTACTAACAACTAGAGAACAGAGAGTAGGTCCTTTGGAGAAGTACAGCAATAACTGTGGTATTTCACCCAACTAGCAACTTTTTATAAAAGTGAAAAAGACGCCTGGCTGGCGTAGCTCAGTGGATTGAGCACGGGCCTGCGAACCAGACAATAACGGTTCGATTCCCAGTCAGGGCACATGCCTGGGTTGCAGGCCGGTTCATTGCAGGCTAACTACCAGCACGGAAGGCACAAAAGGCAACCATATATTGATTTTTCTCTCCCTCTCTCCTTCCCCTCTAAAAATAAATAAATAAATAAAATCTTTTAAAAAAAGTGAAAAAGAGATAAGACTCTTATTAGAAGGTAAAAGAATGTGAACTGACTCTAGAAAGCAGAGTGCTTATGGAAGGTTAGATGGTGAGATATAGTGAGAGTAAAGGACAGAAACTTGGCATAGTGTGTGAGAGAATTAAGTTAACCACAAGAGTAATAAAGCTCAGGAAGATGGCGAAATGAATTAAGACCAGGATAGGGTGATGTGTGATTTGGAATAATAATAATATGATTAGAAATATGTAATCTGAACAAAAATAATACACAGTAAAAGCTCAAGAGTAGTATGTTATTGGAATAGAAGTCAAGTGAAAGAAGAAAACTTAAAATGCAGTATGAAGGGGAGAATAAAGAAAACCAATCAAACAATGAAATCAAACAAAGCCAAAAAAGTTAAACAAAATAATAGAAATAAAAATAATAAAAAATGAAATGTGCCCTGGCTGGTGTAGCTCAGTGGATTGAGCACGGGCCTGCGAACCAGAGTATCGCGGTTCGATTCCCAGTCAGGGCATAGGCCTGGGTTGCAGGATGGTTCCCAGCAGGGGACACACGAGAGGCAACCGTACATTGATATTTCTCTCCCTAACAAAGCCAAAAAAGTTAAACAAAAGAATAGAAATAAAAATAATAAAACATGAAATGTAAGTTCTGAAGTATAGTGAAGTAAAATTTGTCTCAGCTTTGGTGTTCGCCTTCTGACTTCTTTCTGGATCTGTCTTCCATCTTCTCACAGCTTCAGGTCTTTTTGTCTTACAGTTGGGTGAGTGGGGGGAGCCTCCTACTGACTTTAAACCTACGAAACAGGTTTTGCAGTTCTTCCTGGATGTTGCAAGCAGGGCAGAGAGGGAGAGGCTGGGCTCCATTTTTGGCTTTTTTTTCCTTTCCTGTGTTTCTGCTGATGATGGGGACTCAGTCTGGGCTACAACATTCACCAGTATCCAGTTTCAGGCTCACGACCTCAGAGCATTGTGCGGCCCACACTGTCCATTGCACATATGCGCTAGGCTGACACCTCTAATTCACCTGCTTGTACAACCCTTTGATTAATCCCTGAGGTGAACCAAGTGGGATCAATTCACACCCCTCCTTATTCCTCTTTCTTGGCACACAAAGTTCCTTCAGGGCAGTTAAGTTCACCTATTGAATTAAGTCTCTCTGCACCACTGCTACCTCTCTGAGCCCCTGGTGCCCTCCTTTGATCAACCCATGAAGTTCCCTGCATGGGAGCAAATTGTGCCCCCACCCTTTCCTCTTCACTGGCCTGGAAGCTAAGTGTAAGAGGTCCTTACACAGCAGCTGAGAGCCCTTTTTTAGTGAGTTCTCCTTGTTTGTGGCAGGTTGTGCCTATCAAGCACCCAGCTTCCCCCACAGACCAACCCTCTGACCAGTCCAGAGACTATCTGAGTCATGGCCAGTCGAAGCTCTTCTCTTCTCCCACCTCCATTTGTCACCTGGCTCCCCAGTTTCTCTGGTACTGGCCCAGCCACCAGCTGTCTATCTCTTACTGCATCTTTATCCCCTGCAGTGAGTCTAATCATCCAGGTCTCTCCTGGCATGGGTGTGTGAACTCCCTGCTTTGGGAGGGGAGAGAGCTGCAAAGTCACAATCACTGCCCAGGCTCTCCTCCAAAGCTGCCAGTGGTGGCTGCGACCCTCCCATAGGCCAACAAAGTCTCCTTACTGTCTGTTTTTAAATGCCCTCTGCAACCTTTGGCTTCCAAACTTCGTATTAGCTGGAATTCTGTTGACCGTTCATTCTTCTCTGAGGAATATTGGCTTGGTGTCCTTGTTGGGTGCGGGAGAAAGTGGGTTCAGCTCCCATCTACCTCACCACCACCTCTGAGACCCCTAATGTTTACATATAAATACACACATGTATTTAAAGACTCAATACTGTTCAGAATTTAATATTCCTCAAACTCTTTATACAGATTTAGTAAAATGTCTCTAAAACTATAACAGGATTTTTTGCAAAAATAGAAAATAAATTTCAGATAAACAGACAATTTAGAATGGACTGTAAATTACAAGATAAAGCAAAAGAGATAGAATAGTTAAAACAATCTTGCAAAAGAACTAAAGTTTTAGTATAGACACTACTAGATTTACTTAATTGGGAATCACATTTCACATTGAGATATAACCACTGATTTTATATTGATAATGGTAGCAATACAAATAATAACACCTAAAATTGATGTTACGTGTGATATTGGCAAAGTGATAGACACATGAAGCAATAGGATAGAGTAGAAACTACAGAATTAGACACATACATGTAGCCAACTGACTTTCACTTAAGGTGCCCAAAAATTCAGTGAAGAGAAGATATTATTTCAACATGGTGATGGGATAATTAGATGTACATATGCAAAAAATAAATCTCTATGCATACTTTCATATTACTCAAAAATTTAATCAGAAAGTGTATTGGTTCTAATCATAAATCTTGAAGCTAAAATTTATAAAGAAGAAGTCTTAGTCACACACACAAAAAATCTTTGTAAGCTTGGGTTAAATGAACACACCAAAAGCCCAATTCATAAACTAAAATTAATTGATGCATTGAACTTCATCCAAATTAAAAACTTTTGCTCTGTGAAAGATACTTTTAAGATACTAGAAAAAATTCACAGACTGGAAAAATGTACTTGCAAAGCATATATCTGACAAATTACTTAAACCAGAATATATAAAGGATTGTTTAAAGTCAATAACAAAAAGCAATTAAAACTGACAAGAAATTAAATAAATACTTGAGAAGATGTATAGATAACAAATAAGCACATGAAAAGATGCTTACCATCACTCATCATTAGGAAAGTGCAGACCAAACCAAAATAAGACAATGCTACACACCTATTAGCATGGCTAACATGGAATATACTGGGCAATAACAACTACTAGCACAGATGCTGAAAAAGTGGAACTCTTGTGATTTACTTACGGAATGCAGAATAACACCACCATTGAAATTCCTACCTGCTTTTCAGAAGTATATGAGATGGGAGGGAGCTTTTTAATGTGCGATTGTAAATTTCCTTGAATTTAAATGTAAATGTGCAATGCTAATTTTGTCCTTAAGGTTATTTATGGAAATGGTCTAAAGTGAATGTGTTTGTAATCATATTTGTGTGATCTCTGCTTTGACAATTTATTATGTAGCATTTTCTCCCATTATTTATTATAATGTAGAACTTCGAATGGGCTGTATTTAACAATATAATTGATCATATATTGTGACATAGAGTAAGAAATGAATGTTCATGTTCTTCAACTTAGGGTGAAAAACTATACTTCATACTATTGCCTGCATTAGTGAAATAAGCTTTTGTTTTACTTGTCCATCTTTTGTATTTTCACCTATTAGGTTGAGTAAAATGGATAGATTTTTACCATATTTGGAGAATATAATTGAAATAGTCTCTTAAACTATTTGCAGCATAAGGTACTTGAAATTCTTATTGAGAGTGACTACCAACTGAGTCAACTGAACCCAGAGTCTAATAAAAGGCCAGTGTAGCTGTCAACTGATCGAAATACAATTGCTCAGTTGTCATACTGTGGAGAGAAAAAAAGTGGCTTTAAATATGAAGCCAAATTAATTGCGAAAACCGCACATCATTCTAAGACCTAGTTCAACCATCATTTTCTCATTAAAGCCTTTGCTGTCTTCTACATGAGAAGTTATATTTCTATTCTTTAAAACTCAGCAGCACCTCATACTATTTTTGCCACAAATCATAATCTTTCTATTAAAGTGTCTTACTCTCTGATTAAACTGTGATTTATCTGAGGGTAGTAACTATATCAGATTCATCTTTGTATTGCTGACAATATCTATAATGGCATCTAGATCAAGCTAAATGCTCAGTAACTGGTTTCTGGGATTTTCCTGTTCCTCCATCATTTTTTTTTTTTTTTTAGTTTTGTTGTTGTGCAGTATGAAACACAAAGAAGAAGGTGAAATAATTATATATGAATACTTTACTAATATTTTAAACTGTCTCCGGTCACATAGCCAGCCCCAGATCCAGCGCCCAGGTAAAGATATTAAACGTTGCCAGAGGTCTAGCAGGTTCCCTCATACCATACAGTTCCACCACATGCCCACCCCAAGGGTAACTATAATATTGATTTTTGATGTCACAGAATAACTTTGCCTACTTTAAACTTTACATACATGGAATAATACCAAGTTTGCTCTTTGGTGTCTGGCTTTTTTTCACTCAACATTACCTTTATTATCTTAATTTGTACTGTATCTTTTGCATTCACATTACTGAATCGCTTTGCTCTTGCAATGTGGTTTCTAGGCCAGCAGCCTCAGTATTACTGGCGGTCTTGTTAAAAGGGTAAATTCTCAGGCCCCACCCCAGACCTGGTGAATCAGAATCTCCTGGGGCGAGCTCCAAGCGTCTGTGCTTTTCAAGCTGTCTGGGTGATTATCGCGCCTGCTAGAGTCTGAGAAACCATCAATTTTGTCTCTCGTCCATAGGAACTATATGATACAGATAAATAAAATTATTATTTTTTTCCTCCAAATATTCCATAGTGGTCTGTGCCTCTGAACGGTTGTACATGGTGTCTTATTTGGCTGCTAGATACTTAATCACTTATATGGAAAGCCATTTCTGATATTTCCTTTTTTTCTATTTCAATGTGCCCGGTGTCTATTTCATATATCTGATGTAAGTATTAGTCATTTTAAATTTATTTCTTTATATTAAGCTCTTTTGACCTCTTAAAAAAACCTTCCTTGCTCTAAAAAAGCAAAGGGCGTGCCCCTCCTGGGCAAGCCAAATTTTTTTTAAAGCAAAGGAGCATGCCTTTGATACGCCACTAACCAACCCAGAGCAGCATCTCCTCTGTGTGCCCTGGACACTTAGGAGGCCGTACCCTGCCTAATCCGCACAGGGCCTGATGCCAGACAGGTGGAGGCACCCCCATAGCTCAGAGCCTGTGGAAATTATTCAGACAAACCAATCCTAAACTGTTTACCCTGTCTTGCCTTTTTTGGCAGAAACCTCAGGAAAAGCTTCTGGCCTAGGCTTTCCCCTCACTCCACCGTCTGCTGCCTGACCAAAGCCAGGTGTTCCTCCTGCGAGGAGCCAAGCCTCCTGCTTCTGCAGAAACTATAACAGTGAAATTTCCTTTTACTGGCATTTGGCCTCCTTTTGTCATCACTTGGTCACCCCTATAAATTAGATCAGGACACAGCACACCACAAACTATTGTGTACTAACCTATCCATCTACCCTACTAGGTTAGGAGCTCTTTCAGGATCAAAACTGGTCTTTTTGTTTTGCTTTGTTTTTTAAATCCTTAACATTGAAAACAGGGTCAGGCACAAAGTGCACTCACAACAATAGATTGTAGAGATAAAAATAAACTGAGTGAAGATGCAAAATGCCCATAAAATTATAAATCCTGATTAGCAAAAATAGTCATTTTTATTATCTACACTATAAAATAACACAAACATCTTCAGATTATCTGAAAAATATTTTTGAACAGTTACTATGCAGAGGGCAGTGCTATGTGTTTGGGGAAATAAGAATGTGAATGAGTATTAATAAGTACTTTCAAGGAGTTCTATTATAATAAGAGAGACTCCATAATCAAAATTGGCCTTGTTCTACGGACTAACTCTACCAACTGTACTTGGTTTAGGTGACTTTCTCTTTAAAGGGACGAACAGGGAAAAAAAGATGGAAGGAGGGAAGGAGAAAGAGGAGACAGAAGAAAGCAGGAAGGAAAGGAAACAAGGAAGTGAGGAGAGGAGAACCACTACAGATTTACTCAGAGTAGTTGGCTTTTTACTTCAGTAGAGCCAGGTTATTATGGCTGGTCTAAGTAGTTTACACAGAAGAAGAAGCCACCTGCTTCCTGAAGCTTCTCTTTGAAATTCTGGTGACAACACATGTTATCATTAGAAATATATTACATTTACACAGTGGAATACTAGGCAGCAGAAAGAAGGAAGCATCTCCTGTACTTCGGGCAGCAGCACAGATGGAACTGGAGAGAAGTATGCTAAGATAAGCCAGGCAGTGAAAGACAAATACCATATGATCTCACCTATAAGTGGAATCTAATGAACAAAACAAACAGCAAATAGAACCAGAGACATGGAAATAAGGGATGACGTGACAGTGATCAGAGTGGAGAGGGGAAAGAGAAAATGGGTGAAAGAAGGAGAATTGTGTGCCAGGGAACGTGTATAAAGGCCCCTTGATAAAAGACAGCAGGGTGGGGCCTGACTGACAGAGATGGGGGTGGGTGGGGCAGAGAAGAGCAACAGGGGAAAAATAAAGACAATTATAATTGAGCAACAATAAAAACAATAAAAATTTAAAGAAATATATTATGTTAAGTCTTCTTACTCTTCAAGAAACAGAATTACTAGGTGTAACAACAATTTAACCTTTTCAAGGACTATGATGATGTTGAATGGTCTCTGGTACATAACTTCAGGAGACCTGTATATTATTTAGAATTTTATGGGTTTCAGGTAACAAAGCGTAAGATCTAATTAAAAGAAAAATATTAATTTTTATACCTCAGAAGTCCAGGAACATACCTAACTATGAGCATAGCAAGATCTAGAGAACTGTGTGACTCAAAACATCAAGGCTGACTTTGATTAGAGGTACCTGGTGATCAGCTTTACCAGTGAAACATCATTCCACCCTTGTACTCAGTTCAGAAATTATTCCTAATTTTAAAAATACCCAAGTTGATTTCCTATGTAAGCTTCCTGAAATTGAATACTTCTAGCCTCACAGTAGTTTCATAAACTCCAAAAATATGCATAAAAGATAAATTTGATGGTGTACTTTATTGATTGAATTGCTTATCAGATGAATGCAGATGTCAGAAAGGTTTCATTCCAAATGTCTGAGGGGAGGACAGCCACAGAACAGGTTGATTCCTCAAGCCATGCTTTCAGTGGGGTCTCCATTCTTTCTGCTGCAGACACGACCAAGTGTTCAGGTCCTTCCAGACATCCCAGGTGAAGGCCATTGTAATATGTTTCGTATATATAGGAACCACTTCTTGTGTGTATTCTTTCTCCTTTTAGTTTCAGTGGTTTATATGTGTTATATGCTATATGTTGTTAATTATATATCATACATCATATATCATATATTCAGGGGTGTCCAGCCTGTGACCTGTGGGCAGCATGCAGCCCAGGATGGATGGCAATGTGGCCCAATGCAAATCATAAATTTACTTAAAACATTATGAAATTTTTTTTTGTGATTACTTGTCTCAATGTATTTAATGTGTGGCCCAAGAAAACTCTTCTTCTTCCTGCGTGGTGCAGAGTTGTCAAAAGGTTGGACACCTCTGTAACACATACCTGTGTTGCTTAGATATATGAGAGGACTGCCCCCCTCCAAAATGAAATTATCTTCTGGAGGGCAGGCCCCTTGGAATATAAACTTCCCCCTCCAGGTAAGTGTTCTAGGAACCCATCTGTATCAGTGTACCAGGTGTCATTGTTGTGAGAGGCTGTGTTTGGCTTCAGTGAATCTTTTTTTGAAGACTCTTTCAATGCATTTTCCTGATTCATGATGGGTAATTTACAAGCACCCCTGCCAAGGACTGCACTGAGTGTTCAGCAGTTTTTGACCAAAGACGGCATGACCTTCATGCACCACCCTCTCTATTCACCCAGTCTTGCCCCAAGCGACCTTTTTTTGTTTCCCCTGATGAAAAAAATCCTCAAAGGGAAATATTTTTCTGCTGTGGAAGAGGTGAAATAAAGCAAACAAACAAAAGGCAGAAGCACTAAAAGGCATAAAAATTGATGAGTTCAAAACTGTTTTGAGCAGTGGAAAAAACATCTCAGTAGGTGTATTGCATCATATAGAGAGTATTTTGAAGGTGACTGAAGTTTAAACATGACAATTTTTTATAAATCAATTCCTGTTTTTTGGGTCCCCCCTTGTATATGTGTTTACAGGGGTTGGGCAAAAGTAGATTCACAGTTGTTTGTATGGAAAATACATAATAATAAATAATACAAGATGAACTCTGTTTTGTGTACTCACAACTATGTTTCACCTTGTGTTGTAGCATGTTATATATATATGTAAATAAATAAATATGTATGTGTAGTATGTATGTATTTAGCCTTTCCTGTTTCTTTTAACATTTCTAGTGCCCAGGACATAGTAGATATCCAAGAATGCTTGTGCAGTGCAGGAGAAATGATGAGGCAGAAACAAAAGAACACAGGGCATTTTAGAAATTGGAATTTAAATCATGTTGCCATGATTGTGAATTTTAAGTCACCATAAAAGATTTTACAACCAAATACAAGCCATTGACTTTTGCCGCCTTTCAACAGTACAATGAATTTAAATTAACAATCTTTCTGTTACTAATATAGTCATTCAAAATGAGGGTTTATTCAGTGATGCATTTAAAAAGAGGCAAATTAAAAGTATCTTTGGAACTGTGGACTTGCAGCACTAAGAATAATAAGATTTAAAATGTATGTAAAGGTACTGAAGACATTCAAAAGTTTGTTTTTTGTTTTTTTTTTAATGAGAGTTAAAATTTAGTTTGACTTCTTTTTCTTTACAGTTGATGCCTAGCCCTGGCTGGGGTGGCTCAGTGGGTTGAGCAGGGGCTTGCAGACAGAAAGGTCACCAGTTCGGTTCTGGGTCAGGGCACATGCCCTGGTTGCAGGTCTGGTCCCCAGTTGGGGGTATGCAAGAGGCAACAAATGTTTCTCTTCCTCTTTTTCTCCCCCTCTTTCCCTCTCTCTAAAAATAAATAAAATCTCTTTTTGAAAAAGTTGATGCCTAATTAGAAACTCTTAGCCAGATGAAGAAATAACTCCTGAAAAGCTCCCTTTGAGAAACATCTATGGAATCGTTTAGATATAAGTTTCTGGATATAAAATATATACAGGGTATTAGCCTAAAATCATACGTTATATATTTTAATAGTCATATTTATTCATCATCAATATGAAATTTCTGAGTCAACAGGTACATTCTCTAAGGTACTCTGTGTCTATATACTTGTTTTACATTTTTTCCATAACTAAAATACTTTTTCCCCTTTGTCCATTTATCCACGTTGAGCTCATCTACCAGTTTGTGTCTTGTTACCAATTTTATATATTTCCTACATTATGCATTTGTTTTGTCTTTTACTACAGAATTTATAAAAGATGAGGTAAATTCAAAATATCAGCACAGTAGATACTTGAATAATACAGGAGTTTGGAATGCCAACATTGTGCAGTTGAAAATCCACATATAACTTTTGACTCTCTAAAATCTTTTTTTCCCTTTCTCTCTTTTTTTACTTGTATTTTTCCCATTGTCATTTAGTCCCCTTATAACCTCCCTACCCCCTGCAGTCACCACAATGTTGTCCATGTCCCTGTGACTCCTTAAAATCTTAACCACAATTTTCCCTCTATATCCACAAGGGATTATCTTCAGGATCCAAGCGGATGCCCAAACCTGAGAATGTGGAAGTCCCTTACATAGAGTGCTGTGGAACAATGCATACTCCACACGCTCTGCATCCACTGTTGAATCCAGAGGTGTGAAACCCGGGATAGAGAGGACTGACTGTAAAGTCCACGTATAATCAGACCTGCAGAGTTCAAACGCAATTTGTACACTAGGTACAACTGTACCTGGATACTTAGATGCTTATTAGTGGTTGTTAATTAATGCGTATATTTTGATTAGAGAACATAGAACTTATTTAAATTTTTCGAAGAAAAGATATTTTCTTTTCAAGGCAAAAAATATTTTTTCTTGAAAATAAACCTACATATAGCTTAAAAAAGCAAGATACCACATAGTAGTATACTTTTCAGAGAAAGATACTACTACTTTGGGGGATAAATAGATAACCATTTATATCAAAATTTGACCATAGTGGAAGGCAGATCAATCTAATTTCCAAATGAGAGGCAAGAAATTAAATTATATTTACCTTTTGATGTTTTATGGGAATAAAATGATTTATGTTTTTCTTTAAGAACTAGGTTATATTTTGAGCATTCCCAACTCACACCACAGCGAATAACAATTTTACCAAGTAGAGGACTGCCTTGTATTATTCCAAGTTATTTTTTTCAATTAAAAATATTCTCAAGATATGAGATATGTTTGTACAGCAAGTAACTATACCTGTTCTGTCTCTTAATGATCATGCTCAGTATTTTGGTTCACAAAGAGGCAGGGATTTCTTGGCCAAGACTGAGACAAGAATCAACAGCTGGGGCTGCATTTCCGAATTATTTATATATAGTTATCACTAAATGAGTGGATCAAAAAACTGTGGTGCATTTACACAATGGAATACTACACAGCAGAAAGAAAGGAGGAACTCCTACCCTTTGCAACAGTATTGATGAAACTGGAGAGCATTATGTTAAGTTAAATAAGCTAGGAAGTGAAAGACAAACACCATATGATCTCACCTATAAGTGGAACCTAATCAACAAAACAAACAAGCAAGCAAAATAGAACCAGAGACATTGAAATAAGGAACAAGCTGACAGTAACCAGAGGGGAAGAGGTGAGGGAAAACAAGGGAAAGATGGAGAAGCATCATCAAGGAATATGTATAAGGGACCCATGGACAAAACCAAATGGGGTAGGATTGAGGGTAGGTGGTGGCGGTGGTTGTGGGGGCGGGGGGACAATGATGGGGAGACAACTGTACTTGAATAACAATCAAAATAAAATAAAATAGAAATGGCTTTTCCTAAAAATAAATTTCGAACATGAAAGAAGGAGAAGCAGCTAATAGCTTCAGTTAAATGCCCCCATTTCTCAAGAATGAAGGTACTTTGGATAAAATACAGCTGTAGGGTCATCTGACAGAGAGATACTGGGTCACACACATTCAGGGGTTAGCCTGGTACAGACAATGTGGATAGGGTGCACTCTTGATCATCTGGAAAGTATACATTTTCCCCAAAACTCTTAAAAAGGCAGTAGTAAATTATTTTAGGGATAAATGTGACATTCCTAAAAAGAGCAAGAATTTATCCTCTTAGTTCAGGAAGAAATTAGGATGGCACTAAAAGAGAGAAGTCTATATATTTCCTAAAATATGCCACTCCACATTTTTAATGAAAATTCACAAACCAGGAAATTACATTATTTTAATAGTT
This sequence comes from Sturnira hondurensis, assembly GCF_014824575.4. Lineage (NCBI taxonomy): Eukaryota > Metazoa > Chordata > Mammalia > Chiroptera > Phyllostomidae > Sturnira > Sturnira hondurensis. The sequence goes on from NW_028088915.1 coordinate 3,405,061, forward strand.
TCTCTTGTAGTGGAATAACAATGAGCAGATACAGTTTTAGCTCACTGGCTGGCACTGTCACTAATATGCTGTCAGATACCTGTTTTGAATGAATGGGTAGACTGCCAAGATGTTGGGTTTTGGTTATCTATAAATGTAGCTATCTATTTATTTAAATATCTATTAATTGAACTTCAAAATGAATGTGAAATTTAGTAATAAAGAGTACTTTCTAAAAACTGAGACAAATCTTCTCTGCTGAAAAAATGCAGGATGGTAATTAATACTTTGTTGCAACCTGCTGGATGGTCTGGTAACTTCCAAAGGGAAATGTTCATTCACTTCTGCCACATAGCATGTACCACATAGCTGTTCAATGCCTATCGAGTTAAATGGGTACCAGTATAGCCACCCATTTTTGAATTGTTTCAGAGGTTTGGAAGATTTACTCAGATGTAGGGATTCTGATGGTCCCAAGTTCTTTAATGGTTCTTGGACTCTATGCAGATTGAGAAGCTCACATCAGTAGATACTAATTTTTTCTTCACTTCCAGCTGTCAGGGATGCATGCATATTTCCAACACCTCAAAGCACACTTTGCTTCTATTTTTTTTATCATTACCTCCTGGAAATAGAATTGAGACACACTTAGACCCGAAATTCTCCTCTTTTCACTTGAAACCTATAATATCAACACAAATTCTAGTCTAGCTATAAAGAAAGTTGCGTTTCAACTGACCAAAGCAGATGTCCCTAGTATAAATTTTAGAGAACTGTTTTGTAATTATTCATATATAAGTTTATCTTCTTTCTGACTATACTTTGAGAGTTCTGAAGGTATAGTTCATATTTTATTTGGTGCCTAGTCACCAGTATTCAGCGGAATTCTGCTCAAACAATTTGAGGGATGATTGCCCGATGATCCCCGATTGTTCAACTCCTTCCTAGAACAGGCCCGCCAGTCATTTTGGCAAACTCTCTTAGAAAAATAGACCTGCTGTCCTGATTCCACATGTTCTGTTAAAACTCAGGAGAAGAATGAAAAATTCTGAAAAGTTTTTAAAATTTTGACATACATCCTGACTTGTTTCCCTGATATTTCAAGAAGTAAAATAAAATATTTAGCATCAGTAAATAACTCTTTAGCTAAAGAAATTTTTCAGGGATTCTGTGAACCCACATTCTGTATCACACTATGTGTTATGCAGGTGGATGTTTCCCTTTAAGGTGTACTTAATACAAAAATCTTATCAAAGTCCACCATGGTTGGTGTAGCTCAGTGGATGGATCACGGGCCTGCGAACCAAAGGATCACAGTTCAATTCCCAGTCAGGGCACATGCCTGGGTTGCAAGCCAGTCCCCAGCAGGGGCAGGACACACAAGAAGCAACCATACATTGATATTTCTCTCCCTGTCTCTTTCCCTTCCCTTCTAAAGATAAATAAAATCTAAAAAATTAATAAATAAAATTATTTTAAAAAATCTTATCAAAGTATCCATCTTCATTAATATTTTATTAAAAAATAAGCTTTATTGAGATATAGTGCACATACCATAACATTCATTCTATAAAATAAAAAATTAATAGTTTCAGCATGTTCACAGAGATATGGGACCATCAACATTATTTAATTTTAGAAAACTTTTATCACCCTGAAAAGAAGCCTCGTACATATTAGTAGTCACTTCCTCCTTCCTCTAATTTACTAATTTAGAGGGAACCACTAATTTACTTAATGGTCTCCATGAATTGACCACTCTGACCATTTCATATAAATCAAACCGTAAAATACGTGGCCTTTTGTGTCATTTTTCTTTCACTTAACATACTATTTTCAAGGCCTATCTATACTGCAAGCATGTATCAGTACTTCATTCCTTTCTAAGGTCAAATGATATTCCATTCATCAGTGGATGGATATTTGAGTCCATTTCATTTTTTGCCCATTGTGAATAATGTTGCTATGCACATTTATGCAGAAGTTTTTGTGTGACATGTTTCCAGTTTTCTTGGGTATCTATTTACAAGGAAAAGGAATAAGTCAAATGGCAATTCTATGTTTGACATTTTGGGGGATTGACAAACTGTTTTCCAAAGTACTTGTACCATTTACAAACTCAACCGCTATAAGAAGGTTTCATGTTCTCCACATACTTGCCAACATGTTATTTTATTTTTTCATGTTTGCTTTTGTGTTTTTAAATTTTACCTATGTTAATGGATATGAGGTGGTATCTCATGGTGGATCTGACTAACATTCTGGTAATGACTACTGATGTTGAACATCACCTCCTGTGCTTATTGGATACTTGTTAATATTTTTTGAAAAATATCTATATAAATCTTTGCCTATTTTAATTGTGTTATATGTCTTTTAATTGTCAAGTTGAAATTTTTTAAATATTTTGGATAAAAATTCCTATATATATAAAGGAAATATATATATATATATATATATATATATATATATATATATAATGTGATTTGCAAATATTTGCCAATATTTTGTCTGATTGTGTGATTGCTGTTCTACTTTTTGGATGGTGTCATTTGAAGTAAAAACTATTGCTTAATTCCAGTTTATAAATATTTACTTTCACTTTCTTCTAAGAATTGTATAGTTTCAGCTCTTATATTAGAGTCTAATACATTTTCATTTAATTTTTGAATATGATGTAAAATACTGGTTCAAATTTATCTATATACTTGTTATTTCAGGACCATTTATTGAAAAGATTGTTGTTTATCCTGCTTTGCATTGTTTTTTTTTAAAGGCTTTTATTACCAGACACTACCAGGTTTAATTTTGAACCTATCTAACAGCAAGCGCAGTGTGTCTAACAGGATCAAGGATGGAGGTGAACACCTAACAAAGATTGTCTCTTAAACAAAGGATTAAAAATGCATACATACATCTGCATTAGTGTTTTTAAAAGAACAAAATCCTCCAGTGTTGCAGAAAAAGATATTCCAAAGTGATTTCAGTCTATTAAAAAAAAACAGCATTTGGCATTATGCTGCCTTAAAGACCCAATTCGGGACACACCTGGAAGAAAAGCATTTCCTTCCTAAAAAGAGAGAGAAAGAGAGACAAGAAAAATCTCCCCTGTTCAACTTCCACTGCTTATTCCTAGAAACCATGAAAGATTGGTATAAGGAAGACTCAGCCCACCCGCCTGGGCCTCTGCCAGTCTGAAGACTCACACCAAGAATTTTCACCTTCACTACAGTCAAGAAATTGATCCCAAATTTCTGGGAACTGACAAAAAAAATTCTATTTCCTTCCAGGAGGGACCTCAGGGCTCTGTAAGAAGTCAAAGGGAACTGGCCCAGCCTGGAACATCACGATGTTCAAAGGGGACCTTTCTAAATAAAAGACTATTGTTTCCCCCATTGAGTTGTTCAGCATCATTGAGAAATTCTATTGACCACAACTTAGTTTATTTCTGAACTCTTAATTATATTCTCTTGATTTATAAGTCCAGACTTCAGCTAAAACCACACTGTATTGATTACTGTAGCTTTATAGCAGCTTATGAAATAAGGAACTGGATATAAAACCCAATTTTGTTCTTCAAGATTGTTTTAGCCATCCAGGGTCCTTTGGACTTCCATAGGAATGATGCAAAGGACTGACCAATATATGTATCTGAGCCAACTGGGATTTTGAGAGGGATTGCTTTAAATCTGCAGATCAATTTTGAGTGTGTTGCTACCTTAACAATAAGTTTCCTGATTTACTAACAAACATGTCTTTTTGTTTTAATAGGATAGTTCTTAGTACACAAGTCTTGAACTTCCTTTATTACACTGTATTCATATGCATGCTGTTCACTTCGACATTACTGCAAGTGAAATTGTGTATTTCATTTGCAGATTGTTCATTGTAAGTATGAGAGTGTATACAAATATATGATCTTTGTATAGTGATCTTATATCCTACAACCTTGCTGAAATAATTTGCTATTATAAACATGGTTTTGGTGGATACCTTATGGTTCCCTATATACAAAATTATGTTATCTTCAAATAGAGATAGTTTTATTCTTTCTTTTCAATCTGGATTTTATTCCTTTTTCTTATTCCTTGCAATGTTTAGACCCTCCGGCACAATACTATTGAAGGTTTTTCAAATACTGCACTGCATCTATTGAGAAGATCATGCAGTTTTATCTTATATCATAGTAACATGACCTATGCTAGCTGAATTATGGCTGTTAATTAACCTTGAATTCCTACAACAAATAACATCCTTCATGGTGCAGAATTCTTACTTTTTCATGTTTTCAGATAATATGTATATTATTTTTTGAAGTATTTTTCTCTCTCTGTTTATAAGGGATATTGGTTCCTAGGTTTGTTTTGTTTTTTTCCTTCAAGATTTCTTTGGTTTTGCATCACAGCAACACTGGATTATGAAATTAGTGGGACAGTCTTTCCTTTGCTTCCATTTTTGCAAAGAGTTTGTGTAGTATTGGTGTTAAATATTCTTTATATATTATAAAATTTCATCATTAAAAACATCTGAACTTGAGCATTTTTATGGGAACTTTTTGGATTGTTAATTTGTTTTCTTGCTATAGGTCTATTAGATTACTGTTATCTTTGTAAGTCAGTAATTTGTATCGTACTAATAATTTTCCATTTAATTTGGGTCATCTGAGTACAATTATTTATAGTACTCTATTACAATTCCTTTTCATTATTCCTGTAAGTTTAGTAGTGACTCCCTTCTTTCATTCCTGATCTTAATAATGTGATTACTCGCAGTTCGATTCCCAGTCAGGGCACATGCCTGGGTTGCAGGCTGGTTCCTTGCAGGCTAACTACCAGCACGGGAGGCACAAAAGGCAACCATACATTGCTGTTTCTCTCCCTCTCTCCTTCCCCTCTTAAAAATAAATAAATAAATAAAGTCTTTAAAAAAAATAAAAATAATGTGATTACTCTCTCTCGTCTTGGTGAATCCTAAGGCTTTAACTTTTGTTTCATTGAATTTTTCTATTGTTTTTCTTTTTAAATGAATTTATTGGGATGGCATTAGTTAATAAATTATATAGGTTTCATGTGTACAACTCTATAACACATCATTATATATTATTTTGTGTGTTCACAATCCCAAGTCATGTTTTCTTTCATCTCCATTTATTTTCCCTATACCCTCTTCTAACTCTCCCCACTCCCATTTTTCGCTTATAGTTAACATAGTGTTATCTGTTTTATTTTTCTTTTTGCTTAATCCCTTCACAATTTTTCACTGAACCCCACCACACCCCTCCCCTCAGATAATTGTCAGTCTATTCATTATTAGTAAAAGGACAACCATTTTACTTTTTTGGTTCATTGGTTTTTTTCTATCATTTTTTATCACTTATTTTTCTTCTAATATTTATTATTACTTTCCTTCTGTTTTCTTTTTTTAATTTCTTAAGATGCAGGGAAAAGTTATTAAGGTAAGAATTTTTTTGGTTCAGTGTTGTTGGTTTTATCTAATTTATTTTATTGGCTTTGTCTTTTTTTTCTATAAACATTTTTTATTGTTGTTCAAATACAGTTGTCTCCATTTTCCCCCTACCATTCCTTCACAGCCCACCCATCCCCACCTCCCACCCTTGATCCTACCCCGCTTTGGTTTTGTCCATGGGTCCCTTATACATGTTCCTTGATGACCTTACCCTTTTCCACTGTTATCCCCTCCCCACTGCTCTCTGGTTACTGTCAGTTTGTTCTTTATTTCAATGTCTCTAATTCTGTTTTGCTTGCTTGATTGTTTTGTTGATTAGGTTCCACTTTCAGGTGAGATCATATGGTATTTGTCTTTCACAGCCTGGCTCATTTCATTTAGCATAATGCTCTCCAGTTCCATCCATACTGTTGCAAAGGGTAGGAGCTCCTTCTCTGTTTTTGCTGTGTAGTATTCCATTGTATAAATATGCCACCGTTTTTGATCCACCCATTTACTGGTGGGCACTTGTGTTGCTTCCAACAATTGGATATTTAAATTGTGCTTCTAAGAACTCTGGGGTGCATAGGTTCTTTTGGATTGGTGTTTCAGGATTCTTAGAGTGTAATACAAGCAGTGGAATTGCTGGATCAAAAAGCAGTTTCAGTTTTAGTTTTCTGAGGAAATTCCATACTGTTATCCACAGGGGCTGCACCTTCTTTTTTATTAATACTTTTACAGCTATAAACTTTTATCTGAAGACTAGATTAAGTTCCACCTAATAAATTTGGTATGTTGTGCTTTGATTTTTATTCGTCTTAAAATACCTCCTAATTTCCCTTATGATTTCTCGTTTAATAACTGGATAATGGGGACTGCGTTGTTTAATTTCTATATATTAGTACATTTTTTAAAAAATTGCCTTTTCAGCCCTGGCTGGTGTGGCTTAGTGGATTTAGTGCTGGCTTGCAGACCAAAAGGTCTCCAGTTCACTTTCCAGTCAGGGTACATGCCTAGGTTTCAGGACAGGTCCCCAGTTGGGGGCATGAGAGTGACAACCAATCAATGTATTGGTCACTTATCAATGTTTCTTTCCTTCTGCTTCTCTCTCCCTCCCCGTCTCTCTAAAAATAAAGAAAATATTTTGAAAAAAAAATCTTTTCATGTTGATTTCTAATTTCTCTGTTCTTACTGTAATTGCTTTTATTTTCATAGCATTGTGGTCAGAGAAAATGCTTAATATGATTTAAAACTTCTTAAATTTATTGAGACGTGTTTTGTATCCTAATGTGGTCTATCCTGGAAAATGTTCCATGTGCATTTGAAGAGTATGTATATTCTGTTGCTTTGAGGTGAACTGCTCTGAAGATATCAATTAAATTCATCTAGTAGGTCTTTTAAGGCCACTGTCTCCTTGTTGATTTTCTGTCTGATAGAAAGATCTATCCATTAAAGTCAATGAGGTGTTAAAATCCCCTACTAAGTATTTCTGTTGAACTCTCCCTTAATGCCCATCAAGATTTGCTTTATATATTTAGGTGTTCCTGTTTGGGTCCATAAATGTTTACTAGGTTATATCTTCTTGTTGGATTGTTACTTTTATTATTATGTAGTGTCCATCTATTTGGTTGTATAAGTATTGCTATCCCAGATATTTTTCCTTTTCCGCTTCCATGAAATATTTTTCCAACCCCTTTACTTTTAGTCAGTGTGTATGTTTCAGTCCAAGGTGGGTCTCTTGGAGAAAGCATATCATGGGTCTTGTTTTTCTATCCATTCAGCTACCCTCTGTCTTTGGGTTGTAACATTTAAGCCATTTACATTTAAGGTGCTTATTGATAGATACAGATGTATTGTTATTTTATTTTGAAACTATTTTCCTCTGTTTTTCTTTTTCTTCTTAAAGCAAGCCCTTTTAACATTTGTTGCAGTATTGGTTTGGTGTTAACAAACTCCTTTAGCTTTTACTGGTATGGGAAATTCCTTATTTCTCTTTCGATTTTAAGTGATACTGTTGCTGGGTAATATAGTGTTGGTTGTAGACCCTTACTTTTCATCACCTTGAATATATCATGCCACTCCTTTCTGGCCTGAAATGTTTCTGTTAAGAAATCAGATAATATTCTAATTGGAACTCCCTTGTAGGTAACTACCTTCTTTTCTCTTGCAGCTTTAAGGACCCTCTCCTTGTCCTTAAGCTTTGCCATTTTAATTATGATGTGTCTTAGTGTGGGCCTCTTTGGATCTATCTTGTTTTGGACTCTGCTCTTCATGGACTTGTCTGTCCTTTTATTTCGTCACACTAGGGAAATTTTTGGTCATTATTTCTCAAAATGCATTTTCAATTCCTTCTTTATTCTTCTTCAGGTATTCCCATGATACAGGTGTTGTTACACTTCATGGTGTCCCAAAGATTTCTTAAGTTCTCCTCACTTTTTAAAACACTTTTTTTTTTATTTTTGCTGCTCTGTTTGGGTGGGTTTTTTTTATACACATGTTCCAAATTGCTGATTTGGTCCTCTGCTTTGTCTAACTGCTATTTATTCCTTCCAGTGCATTATGTACTTCGGATATTGCATTATTTATTTCTGACTGGTCCTTTTTTATTGTTTCTATGCCTTTTTTCATGCTGTTGAGTATCCTTATAATCATTGCTCTAAACTCTATATATGATAAATTACTTGCTTCCCTTTCATTTAATCCTTCTGGAGGATTCTCTTGTTCTTTCATTTGGGGGTTGTTTCTTTGTCTTCGTATTTTTGGATGCCTTTTTGTGTTTATTTCTATGTATTATGTAGCTCTGCAAAGACTTTAGTGTAGGCCTTTGTCAGACACTGCTTGTGATTGGCCCTGGGGAACCTGTTTGGAGCTGTCAGCAACCCAGAGCATGTGGCTCCCTCTGCTGAGCCTGTTTGTGTACAGAAAGAACCAGGCTACACATCAAAGCAGGCTTTTACTAGCACCGGGCCCAGAAGAGGGTCAGCTAAAGTCTCTCAGCTCCCAGAGACCCACCCTACTTATTAAACTTAAACACTGATATAACCTCAAGTTATAATTAGCAGCCCAGCTTAAGTTCCACACGGTGGGGCATAGTAATTCCTGTGGGCATGGCTATTGCTTCCTCTTAAGCTGATGTCACTTGGAGGGGAATGCGCTACCCGAGAAAGATGACTTCTGCAATATGGGAAATTACTCAGCAAAAGAATCTTGGTGGCTATTCCTTCAGTTCTTACCCAAAACTACCAGTCCCAGACTCCTCATGTGTCTCTAGTGCACTCTGCCCCCTAGCTGCTGGAGCCCTGGATAAGTGGCTATAAATGGAATTTTGTGCACTGTCCCTTTAAGACTCTCTACATCTCCGGTCATCTCTCTATGGTAGAAATAAACCCCATTGCTTTATGTAGCTGGATGTCATCTAGCATCCTTTGTGGCTCTGGTGTTATAGGTTGGAGAGCCCACCTTGGGGTTTATACCCACACTTCTCAGGAGGAACCTCCCGGCCACTGAACTATCCCTCCAGAACTTTAGCTGCCATCCATTGGAGCCCAGCCAGCCCTCCTGCACCTCCTTCTACTCCCTACCAGTTATGCTGTAGTGAAGTGGTTTCTTCCTTATGTCATTTGTTATGTGGCTTCTCTCCAGCTAGCATTCAATTGGTTATTCAGGATGATATCTCTACAGTTTAGTTGTAATTCCAGTTTGGACCTAGGAGTCAGTTTGTGCAGCTTCTACTTACCCTTCTGTCATCTTGGATCTGATTTGTAGTTTCTTTTTGATGTGGTTTGAGAATAAACTTTCTAACATTTTAGTCTTTTCAAATGATAAGAATTAACAAAAGTACTATAAGAAAGCTCCACATGCATTTGGATGGAATGTTACATTCTGATATTGTTTAGTGGAGTATGCTATATTTATGAAGTCTGTTAGTTCATAGGGTTGTTCAAGTTTTCTAGTTATTAGTCTACTACCTCATTGTTTTACCCATCATTATAAGAATGATGTGAAGTCTATAATTATTATTATAGAATTTTCCTTTTTTCTACTCATTTTATAAATTTTTATTTTTATATAGTTTGTCATTCCTCAGTTAGGGTCATATATGCTTCTAATTATTATGACCTCTTTATGGATTCATTATTTTATTATTATAAACTGTTCTGTCTCTAGCAAAATTTTCTATCTTAAAATCTATACTAACAGTAGATTCGATTTGCCATCTTTCCTTTGCTTACTGTGTGCCTAGTAGTGTTGACCCTTGAGAAGGGTGAGGACAGCCCTTGGCTGCATGGTTCAGTTGATTTAAGTGTCATCTAGTGCACTGAAGTGTTGTGGGTTCAATCCCTGATCAGGTCTGATCCCTAGTCTGGTAGTGTGCAGGCAGAAACCAGTCAATGTTTCTCTCTCACATTGATGCTTCTCTCACTCCCGCTCTCTCCCCAACTTACCCCCACTCTCTCTCTCTCTCAAAATCAATGAGTATATCTTTGGGTGAGGATTAAAAATGTAAAAAAAAATGAAGGTTAAGGGCATGAAGCTCCACATGTAACTACAGTCTATCCTTCACATTCGTTCATTCACAACCATGGAGTTAATCCTTGAATGACCTGGGTTTGAACTGTGCAAGTCAGTGGAACTGAACTCAATTTAACTGCACAGGTCACTCCTCCTGAATGTTCAGTTGAAAAGAAAACCTGCATGTAAGTAGACCTGCACAAAGTAGACCTTCAAACCCGTGTTTCTCAAGGTCAACTGTGTATCCTTCTCAATTCTTTTTTTAAATATATTTCATTGATTACACCATCACAGTTGTCCCACTCCCCCCTTAACTCCCCTCCACCCTGCACGCCCCACACCCCACTCCCCCTTTTGTTCATGTCCATGTGTCACAAGTTCTTTAGATTCTGTATTTCCCATAGTATTCCTGCCCTTCCCCCTGTCTATTTTCAATTCTTTTACTTTTAATTCATTAGTGTTTTTTAATCTAAACTGGGCCTCTTGGAGATAGCACATAATTGGGTTATTTTAAAAATCAATTTTATTATCTGTCTTTTGTCAAAATTATTTAATTTATTTAACCTTTAATATAATTACTAGTAAAATAATATTCAATGCCTGTTATTTTTCTATTTGTTTCTTTTATATCTTATATCTTCTATGTTTTTCTATTCCTTCATAACTGTCTTTTTTTATTTTTGGAGTTATTTCTTAGTGTACCATTTTAAATTCTTTGTTGATTTTTCTACAGTATTTTTGCACTATTTTCTAAGAGGTACCTTCAAAATTTTAATGAATAAATTATATTCAACTATAAATTATTTTATAACAATTTAGTTTGGTTTATTACCAACTTAATTCCAATAGTAAACAAACACTTTGTTCCCTTATAGCCTCAATTTTTCTCCATCTTCTTTGCTATCATTGTAATGTAGATTAGATATTTTTACTTTATAAACTATCAACACAGTTTTCTAAGTATTGCTTTATGCTAGTGTCCTACAAACAGATAGGAGAAAAGATGCATTGCAAACAAAAACAGTTTATATTTCCCTACATATTTATATTTACTGGTGTTCTTATTTTTTGTGTGTATTTGATGTACTGTCCAGAAACCTTCCATTTCACCTGAAGCACCCCATTTAGTATTTCTCATAGAGTAAACCTGTAAGTAAAAAACATCCACATTTTTTTCTGGAGATGTTTAAAATTATTGTTTGATTTTTGACGAGACCATTTTTGCATAGCATTTTTGGCTAACAGTCGTTTTCAGCACTCTGAATATGTTATCCCATTACTTTCTGACATCTATGTTTTCTGATGAGATGCCAACTGTTAATCTTAATTAACATAACTCATAAAGGTAAGTCATTTTTCTCTCACTACTGTCAAATGTTTTTCTTTGACTTTTAAAATGTGGACTATGATATGCTTAGGTATAATGTTTTTTAGTTAACTTTAATTGAAGTTTGTTGAAATTTTTAGATATGATCAATTAATGATCAAAAACATTAATCATTATTTTCTCAAATATTTTATCCTTTCCTCTTCTTTTGAGATTCCTCATATAACATATTGGTAAATTTTATTTTGCCTCACAGGTCTTTGAGGGACAATTAATTATTTTTTTAAATATTTTTCTTTCTGTTAGACTGGATAATCTCAATTACCTATTTCTAAATTCACTGATTCTTTCTTCTGCCAACTTAAATCTGCCACTGAGCCATTCTAGTAAATTTTTAATTTAATTATTATACATTTGAGCTCTAGCATTTCTATTTTGCTCTTTCTTATAATTACTTTTTTTTTCTCAAAAAGTTTTAAAAAAATTTTATTGTGGTGACATTGATTAATAAAATTATGCAGGTTGCTGTTATAATATATCATCTACAAATTGTGCTGTATGCTCATCATGCAAAGTCATGCCATCATTATTTATCCCCTTTTACCTTCGTCTACCTCCTCCCACACCCCTCTCCCTCTGGTAATCACCATACTGTTATCTGTATCTATGAGGGTTTTTTTTTATTATTCTGTTTACCTTTTTCACTCGGCCCCCCAACACCCTGCCCCCTGACTGCTGCCAGTCTGTTCTCTGTACTTGTTAGTCTGTTTCTACTTTATTAGTTTATTTGGTTCATTGGATTACACACATAAATGAAATCATATGGAATTCATTCTTCTCTGACTGGCTTATTTCACTTAGCATAATACTTTCCACGGCTATCCATGATGTTGCAAAAGGCAAGATTTCCTTCTTTTTTAGGCCAATACTACTTGGCCCAAAATGAAATACTATTTCATTTATATCCATTCATCTACTGATAAGCACTTGGGGTGCTTTCAAATCCTGGCTATTCTAAATAATGCTGCAGTGAATGTTACATTCTGATATTGTTTAGTGGAGTATGCTATATTTATGAAGTCTGTTAGTTCATAAGGTTGTTCAAGTTTTCTAGTTATTAGTCTACCACCTCATTGTTTTACCCATCATTATAAGAATGATGTGAAGTCTATAATTATTATTATAGAATTTTCCTTTTTTCTACTAATTTTATAAGTTTTTATTTTTATATAGTTTGTCATTCCTCCTAGGAATGACTATATAAGTTCATAATGACTAGGAATGAACTATATAAGTTCATTCCTAGGAGTGAACTTATCTCTCAAATTAGTGTTTCAGATTTCTTTAGATATATTCCCAGAAGTGGAATTGCTGGGTCATGAGGCAGTTCCATTTTAATTTTCTGATATAACTTAATGCTGCTTTACAAAGTGGCTGCACCAGTCTGCATTTCCACCAACAGTGCACAAGGGTTCCCTTTTCTTCGCATCCTCACCACCACTTGTTTGTTAGTTTATTGAGGGTAGCCATGCTGACAGGAGTGAGGTGATTTCTCATTGTGGTTTTAACTTGCATTTATACAGTGGTTAGTGACACTGAGAATCTTTTCATGTCTATTGGCCGTCTGTATGGTTCACTTTGGAGAAGGGTCTGTTGAGGTTCTTGGCCCATTTATTAACAGGATGGTTCATTTTTTTGATGTTTTATTTTATAAGTTCTTTACAGGTATCGGCTACTATCCTCTTATCTGGTGTGTTATTGACAAATATGTTCTCCCATTTAGTGATTTGTTTTTTCATTTTGTTTATGGTGTCCTTCACTGTGCAAAAACATTTTAGTTTGATGTAGACTCATTTGTTTATTTTTTCGTTTCCCTGGCCTGAGGCAATATATCAAAAAAATAATGCTATTAGAAATGCCTGTGATTCACTGCCTATGTTCTCTTCTATGGATTTTTATAATTTTGAGTCTAAAATATATGTCTTTAATTAATTTTGAAATTATTCTTATGCATGATGTGAGAGGTGCTTGAGTTTCTTTTTTTGTATATATCTGTTCAATTTTTCCAACATCATTTATTGAATAGGCTACTTTTATTCCATTGTATGTTCTTGCATCCTTTGTCACATATTTACTGAGCATAAAGGCGTGAGTTTATTTCTGGGTTTTCTATTCAGTTCCAGTGATCTATATGTTTGTTTTCTTGACAGTACCATGCTGTTTTGACTACTGTGGATTTGTAGTGTAGTTTGATATGAGGTAGTGTTCTTCCTACTTTGTTCTTCTTTATCAAGACTGTTGTAGCTATTTGGGTCTATTGTGATTTCATATAATTTTTTTGAATATTTGTTCTAGTTCTATGAAATATACCATTGGTATCTTGATAGGAACTGCACTGAACCCATAGATTGCTTTGGGTAGTATGGACATTTTAATGATGTTAATTCTTCTTGTCCAAGAATGTGGTATATGCTTCTACTTGTTTATATCTTCTTCAATTTCTTTCTTCAGCATCTTACAATTTTTTGAGTATAGGTCTTTCACAATTTTGATTAAATTTATTTCTAGGTATTTTATTCTTTTTGAAGCAATTGTGAATGTGATTGTTTCCTTAAAAGTTTCCCTTTCTGATCGTTCATTATTGGTGTATAAAAATGACACTGAGTTCTGGATATTAATTTTGTGTCCTATTGCTTTACTTAATTCATGCATAAGTTCTAGTAGGGTTTTGGTAGAATCTTTAGGGGTCTCCATATACAGTATCATGTCATCTGCAAGTAATGACTCTTTTACTTGATTCTTTACAATTTATATGCCTTTTTATTTCTTCTTTCATCTGATTGCTATGTCTAGGACTTCCAGTACTATGTTGAATAAGAGTGGTGAAAGTGAACATCTCTATCTCATTCCGATCTTAAGGGAAACATTTGTAGCTTTTGCCCACTGAGTGTGATGTTGGCTGTGGGTTTGTGACATATGGCCTTTATTATGTTGAGTTATGCTCTCCCTATTCCCAACTTACTGAGATTTTTAATCATAAATTGGTTCTAGATTTTATCAAGTGCTTTTTTCGCATCTATTGATATGATCGTGTGATTTTTATTAATCATTTTGTTTATGTGGTATGTCACATTTATTGATCTGTGAATATTATACCAACCTTGCATCCCTAGACTGAATCCTACTTGATCATGGTATGTAATCTTTTTAATGTGTTCCTGGATCTGGTTTGCTAGTATTTTGTTGAGGTCTTTAGCATTGTGTTCATCAGGAATATTGACCTATGATTTTCTTTCTTTATAGTATGTTTATCTGGTTTTGAAATTAGGATAATTTTGACCTCCTAAAATGAACTTGGAAGTCTTTTTCCAATAATTTCTATATCTTTACTGATATTCTTTAATTGATAACACATAATTCTCATGTATTTCTTTAATTTTGTGAACATAATTTCCTTAGTTATAACTAATTAATTGTGATAGTATGTTTTAAGTTTTTATTAACACATTTAAAGTCTGAGTTTCTTTAGGAATATTTTTATTGATTGCTTTTGTTGTTTGTATAAGATTCATAGTTTCTTGGTGTGACCTGCCTCTCTATTTTTAATTGAAAACTGGAAATTTAATGATACAGTGTCACAACTCTAGAAATAAGTTCACCTCTTTATCTGGTTTTTGTTTTTTTTTCTTTGTTTTTTACTTTGTGAACTAATTTGGCATCGTCTGTATTCTTTGTCATGTGAAGCCACTGTTGCCTCTGCTCTGTCAGTTTGCTGGCTGGCTAATAGTGGCACAGGGCTTCCCTCACCTGATTTTACCCAGGAGGTCTCTCACCCTTTGCAGAGGGGCACTGTGCACATGCTGGGGGCTCACCGTCAGTGCTTCTGCTGTCCACAGCTCTCCCGCTGACTTCACTTCCTCTGAGCATGGGGCCTGGAGGAGAGACACTAAAAACTTCTTAGGTCTTTCCTGGGTATCATCACTTCCATTCATATGCATATGATCCTATGGTTTCCCAGGAACATTCAGAGTTCTTTAAAGCCCCCTACTCCTTATCAAATATCTAATTTCCCTATTTGTCTTTTTAAATGATTTTTGGTGAGGCTAAGGTTTGTTCCACCTGGTATCAGCACCTCAGGCAGCTGTGATGTGAAAATATTGTCACTGATTGTTTTGGCAAATGTTCTGAGATAGAACTGTTTCAACAGAAAGAACTCTGAATCAGGTCAGATAAAGGCAAACCCTGAGAACAGGGCTTTTTCAACAAAATGTCAGGTCAGATAGTGACAAAGCTCTGGTGATTGTGGTTTCAGGGTCTATCAAACCAACTCACACTATTCAGTAGCTGCAAGGCCGCCAGTTTTCACAACTACATGGCTGTGAAGCTGCTGTGTTTTTAAGGCTGTGTCAGAACTGATGAGAGTCTAATAGGAACTGGATAAGCTAAATGCCATTAAGCATGTTTTCTTGTGAGAGTAAGTCATTTTTCTGAAATAAACGCTTCTCATATTGTTGAAAACCTTTGATAAATTTCCAAAATTTTAAAAAGATTATTGTTTACCATTTTTCCCAGTGTTATTGTTGCTTTTGCAGAGGATTAGATTTTTCGAGGCCCTTACTCTGCTATTTCAGAAGTGGTTTCAGTTAATATATTTTTACTGGTTTATTAAATCAGTATATATTTTCTGGAAATGTTTTGCTCCTCTTTGGGGAAAAATTTTACTAAGCAACGCTTTCCCCATAGAATCATTTAACTTACAGCCTTGAAAAATTAAAACCCCAAATTCCAATAAAATATATTTTTAAAAAACAAACCCAAATTCCTTGGAAGCAGACACATTTATAAATCATTTTCCACCTGTTAAATATGTGATTTTTCCTTTAAGAATAAATGGTAATCATTTCTAATTATGGGGTTGGGAACTTAGAAAAGGAAGTTGGTAGTCCAGGAACCCTGAGAACCAGTTACTGGCTACCCCCTTGTGCCATACGGTTTAGCCTTGGGCATTACTTTAAAAAGTAGCAATAGCAGTTTATCATAATTTTTTTCATAGGGTGTTAGGACAGTGTTTCAAAGTAAAGAATTTCTCTTCAAGGTTTCTTGATTATTTCTCACTGTCAATTAGGTTTCTCTGAAATGGGCACTTCTATCTTAAGATGATACAGCTACAATTTCCCTTCAGTATGGTGTGCGGCGATGACAAAGTAGCAGCCATTTCATAGCTCGGGAAGAATGGGAATATAAAGAGGCATGCTAAATCTGGCCCACTTTTTGTGTCAGCACAGTCTATGGTGTTTTATAGAGACATTTAAGATATTATTCATTATTAGAGATGGTTGGCATATTACAGAATAGATAGTAGCCCTATATGGGTGTCTTGAACAGTATTCGAGGGTGTTTTTTTTTTAAAGTGCAAGTTTTCACTTTTAACTTCTAAAAACAGAAATAATCTACCCCTATGCTTACCCTAGACATTAAAGACTGGAGCCACACCTTGTATGTGTAGAATTTTATACCCTGAAAAGATATACTAAAGTCCTAATCCCTAGTACCAGTAACTGTGAGATATCTAATATCCTTTCTAAAGTTCCTTCCCTGTAAAAATTAACAATTTACAATTTCATAAAACTGGTAAAAGTAGGTGCCACAGATTATGAATTTAGAGAGGTTGGTAGAATTTGATATGTGTTATTTGGCTTGACTGGGTTGAGTGGATACTGAGACAGTATTAACTAAGGAGCTTCTGGCAGCTCATGGCATATAGTAATGCTAGAGTTGGTTAAGCCAGTACCTGTGTTACCTGAGTTGCGGATGTCTGTGAAGATAAGGATGTAGGCACCAAATATGCATAATGAAAACTACACTGATGGAATTATTCTATATTTTGATTGTTACAATAGTCACAGTAAAATCAAAATCACATAGTTAAAAGGTGAGTTTTATGCTGAGTAAATCATGCCTGAATAAACCTGATTAAAAACAGAGGGTAAGAGGATGAGAAGTAGGAAGAGGAGGAGGAGAAGAAATATGCTAAGAACTCTAACCTTTCAAGAAAAAGTGTTCAGGTCACTTAAGTGCACAAATAACTGTAGCACACAGGGAGCAAGGTGAAGGCAAAAGATCTTAGAAGAGGGAATTTATAAAAGACAATGGCCTCAAGGCCAGATGCAGAAAAAAGACACGCTGTTTTTACCTTGCTGTGCTAGGCAAATGTTTATCTTGTTTACCTAATATTCTCTGTTCCCCTCTTGGTTTCATTCTATTATATTATATATGTAATATATAATATAAAATATATAACATAAAATATAAAATATATAATGTTATATATTATATATATCCAATGCACATAAATTTTCAGTTATGTAGGATGATTAAGTTCTAGGCATCTGCTATACAACATTGTGCTTGTAATTAGTACTATATTTTATATTTTAAATTTGGTAAAGACAGTATAGCTCATGTTAAGTGTTCTTACTGCAGTTAAAAGTAAATAAATATTATAGCGATGATTACTGTGAAGAACTGTAAGGTATCTGGGATTTCCCCGTACTTGCTAGCTAACAAGCCAGGGAGGATTCTCACGGGTACTTACGGAAGATGTGAAACTCCTGGGTCAGATACAAAGTGCTTTGTCTCTCATAACGTAGCTAGTGTCCTGAGCTTCATGTCTCTGTCATTTTTCTTGTGCCCCATCCAAATCTCATGGGGTACTGCAGAGGCCCAGTGGATGCTGCCATGTGAGTTTGCATCTAAACTAAGGACCCCAGATTTGGAAACCCAAATATTAATTGTAAAGTAGCCATTCACAAGTACGCTCAACGTTTGCTCCAGTGGGAGGCATTGTTTTTATTATCTTGGTCAGTAAATAAGTCTACCTCTGCACCAGTGGTAAGAGGTATTTGTTTCAATTTGTCTGATATATGAACATGCATAGAAATGAAATTTGAATCCAAGACTGTCAGTGTTTCTATTCAAAATGTATAGAATTTATGAGTTCCATTGATATTTGTTTCCCAACAATTGTTTATTGTTTTTTTGATAATTAAATTTACAGAATTGCAAATCCAGAATAATAGTTAAATTAAAGGAGCAGTGGACATGACCTAGAATTCCTTAACTTAGTGCTTCATGTGCAATTCCATGAAACTTTGAGTTGGCTCTTTTTAAAAAATATATTTTATTTATTTATTTTTAGAGAGAAGAGAATGAAGGGAGGAGAGGAAGAGAAACATCAATGCGTGGTTGCCTCTTGTATGCCCCCTACTGGGGACCTGGTCTGCAACCCAGGCATGTGCCCTGACTGGGAATCGAACCGGCAACCCTTTGGTTCACAGGCCGTCATTCAAGCCACACCAGCCAGGGCTGAGTTGGCTTTTTTAAAGTCGAGGATTTGTTAGGCGAGAGCTTCTTTCCATTCACCATCTCTTGTTTTTTCTCTTTTTTTGAAATACTTTAATCAATACTATTTATTTTCCCTCCAGGTAACAAAATCTGTGTTTTGTTAACTTATAGAGCTTATTGTTTTATTCTTTCCTCTCCTGCCTGAATATAAACTCCACAATGCCAGGAATCTGTCAGTTCACAGTTGCCTATTTGGCAACTACATTAATGAAAAGCACTTAGTATACAGTTTATTTTTATTTATTTATTTTTAATTTTTATTGAATTATTGGGGTGACATTGTTTAAGAAAATGATGTAGATTTCAAGTGTACAATTTTATAATACATCATCTGTGTATTGTATTGAGTTCACCACCCAGAATCAAGTCTCCTTCCATCACCATGTTATTCCCCTTTTACCCTCTTTCACTCCACTCACCTTCCTTTCCATCTGGTAATCACTATACTGTTGTCTCTGTACAATTTATAAATATTTGCTGAGTCTCAGCAGCTGAGGAGTTTGTGTAGTAGACATATGTCATTGCTTTTGTCACCTGGTGTGACAACCCTTTTCATCAGTGGGGAATCCACACCCGAGGTAACACAGCCTATTTATCACTATGACAACATTAATGACCACTATTTTTGTTTTCCCTATTTCCCCTGCAGCTCAGGTATGGGCATATGTTCTAGGCTGTAGTTGTGAACAAGGCCACTCCAGTCCTTGAAAGAGAGGCTGGTGATGCAGTGAAGCATGAATGTGCAGCGTCCATGGTGACGAAGATGGCAGCAGCAGAAGCAGCCAGTTCTGGCTCCGTCAGACAGCACCGGTGGCTGGCTTTGTCTGGGCCCGTGCGTCCTTCTCCAGGTGTGGTCCCGGCCCCAGTGTCCCAGTGTTCTCACATGTGTTATTCCTGGCTGCTTTTGTTCCAAGCTTGTGTCTCCAGCTGTCTCAGAGATTTTACAAGCAAGTAGTCTTTAAGTGAAATACTCAAACATATAAATAAGCTGAAGTTGTTTTCTGTTGCTGACATCTGTTTATACCGAGGTATTGTGAAATTTTCAGCAGCATACAATACAAACATCCAAGTCATAGCCACAGGTAGATTTTCAAATTTTTTGGTAAATGTTCTCTCTAACTCTTAGTAATACACATAAAAATGCACATAAAATTCACATAATAATATATAATAAAGAAACACATAAATAATACATATAGTAAAAGGTTTCGTACCCAACCAGAAAAACAAAGTAACTTTAATTTCTTAGATTTAAAGATAACTTTTTAGTTTTCTTTTTAAAATGTTTTTGCTATTACAGTTGTCTCCACTTTTTCCCCTTTGCTTACATCCCCCGGTCCTAACCCCTCCCCTCAGTAAACACCCATATTGTTGTCTGTGTCCATGGGTCACACATAAATGTTCTTTGGATAATTCCTTCGCTATCTTTCATCCAGGCCCACCTCTCCTCTCCAGTAGCTGACAGTCTGTTCCATGTCTCTATGCTTCTGTTTTTATTTTGTTCATTAGTTTATTTTGTTCATTCAATTCCACTTATAAGTGAGATGTTATGAC
Organism: Sturnira hondurensis; assembly: GCF_014824575.4. Lineage (NCBI taxonomy): Eukaryota > Metazoa > Chordata > Mammalia > Chiroptera > Phyllostomidae > Sturnira > Sturnira hondurensis. Next base: position 3,425,282 of record NW_028088915.1, read on the forward strand.
ATCTCTCTCTCTCTGACTGATTTATTTAACTTAGCATAATATTCTCCAGGTCGACCCAGTTGTTGCACAAGGTAAGAGTTTCTTCATTTTCACTGCTGCAGGGTATGCCATTATGTAAATGTACCACAGCGTTTTTATCCACCTATCTACTGATGGGCACTTAGTCTGTTTCCAGAGTTTGGCTATTGTAAATAATGCTGCTATGAATATTGGGTGTAACTATATTTTTTGGATTGGTGATTTGGGATTCTTAGGATATATTCCCATGAATAGAATCACTGGGTCAAAAGGGAACTCCATTTTTATTTTTTTTAGGGTAATCTATCCTGCTTTCCACAGTGGCTGCACCAGTCTGCATCCCCACCAATAGTACACTAAGGTTTCCTTTCCTCCACATCCTTGCCAGCACTTGCTTATTGATTTATTAATGATGGCCATTCTGACAGGTGTGAAGTGATATCTCATCATTGTTTTAATTTGCATCTCTCAAATCATTAGTGATATTGAACGTTCTTTCATATGCCCCTGGGCCCTCTGTATGATCTCCTTGAAGAAGTGTCTATTCATGTCCCTTGCTCATTTTTTAATTGGGTTGTTTATCTTCCTGATGTTGAGTTGTATTAGTTCTTTGTATATTTTGGAGATTAAACCCTTCTCAGATGTATCGCTGGTGAATAGGTTCTCCCATACAGTGGGCTCCCTTTTCATCTTGTTGATGGTTCCTTAGCTGCTCAGAAGCTTTTTAATTTGATGTAGTCCCATATGTTTATTGTTTTCCTTTGTTTCTCTTGTGCTAGGAGATATAGCATCCAACATATTGCTATGTGAAATAGCTGAGATTTTACTATGTTTTGTTCTAGGATTTTTATGGTCTCACAACTTACATTAAGTCTTCCATCCATTTTGAGTTTATTCTTGTGTATGGTGTAAATTAGTGGTCTAGTTTCATTATTTTGCAAGTAGTAGTCCAATTTTCCCAACATTGTTTATTAAAAAGACTGTCTCTGCTCTGCAGTATGCTGTTGACTTCTTTGTCAAATATCAATTGACCGTAAAGTCATGGGTTTATTTCCGGACTCTGTTCTATTACATTGAACTATATGACTGTTCTTCGGCCAGCACCAGGGTGCTTTGATTACAGTGGTCCTGTTCTATCATTGACATCAGGTATTGATATGTCCAGCTCCAACGTTGTTCTCATTTCACAAGATGGCTGAGGCTATTAGGGGCCTTTTTTGGTTTCCAAATAAATTTCTGGAATATTTGTTCTAGATATGTGTAATGCATCATTGGTACTTTAATGAGAGTTATATTGAATTTATAGATTGCTTTGGGTAATATGGACATTTTAATGCTGTTAATTCTTCCAATCTGCGAATAAAGTATATGCTTCCACTTATTTGTATCTTCCTCAATTTCTTTCTTTGATTCCATATAAGTTTTTTGAGTACAGGTCTTTTTACATCCTTGGTTAAATTTAGTTCTAGGTGCCTTATTTTTTATGTTGTTCTAATAGTGAATGGGATTTTTTTCATTTCTCTTTCTGATAGCTCTTATTGGTATGTTAAAATGCCATCAATTTCCGAGTATTGAATTTGTATCCTGCTACTTTGTCTAATTCATGTATTAGGTCTAATAGTTTTTTGGTGGAGTCTTTAGAGTTTTCTGTGTGTAATATCATATCACCTGCAAATAATGACAGTTTTACTTCCCCCTCTCCAACTTGGATGCCTTTTATTTCTTCTTGTCTGATTGCTGTAACTAGAACTTCCAGTGCTATATTGAATGAGTGGTTGAAAGTGCACATCCCTGTTGTTTTTCTGATCTTAAGGGAAACACTTTGAGTTTTTGCTCATTGAGTATGATGTTAGCTGTAGTTTTTCATACATGGCCTTTATCATGTTGAGGTAAGTTATCTCTATTTCCACGTTGCTAAGAGTCTTTTATCATAAATCTGTGCTGAATTTTATCAAATGCTTTTTCTGTATCTATTGATATGATCATGTGATTATTATCTTCTATTTTGTTTATGCAATGCACCATAATTATTAATTTGTGAATATTATAGTAACATTGTTTCCCTGGGATAAATCCCACTTTTGTGTATGGTCTTTTAAACTTATTGCTAGATCTGGTTTCCTAATATTTTGTTGAGGGTTTAGCATCTATGTTCATCAGGGATATTGGCCTATAGTTTTCTGTCTTTGTTGTGTCTTTTTCTGATTTTGGAATTAGAATAATATTCTCCTTTTAAGAGGCTAGGGGGTCTTTCCTTCTCTTGAATTTTTTGGAATAGTTTGAGATGGATAGGTGTTAGTTCTTCTTTGAATAGTCAGTAAAATGTGCCTGTGAAGACATTTGGTCAGGAGTTTTGTTTGCTGGGAGTTTTTTTTATTATTGCTTTCATTTCATTCACTGTTATCAGCCTACTCAGGTGTTCTGCTTAGTCCAGATTCAGTTTTGAAAGATTGTATGTTTCTAAAAATGTATCCATATTGCCCAGATTGCCCAACTTCCTGGCATAAAATTCTTAGTAGTAATTTTTTACAATCCCTTTTATTTCTATGATATCAGTTGTTGCCTTTCCTCTTCCCTCTCTGATATTGTTTATTTGGGTCCACCCCCTCTTTATTTTTTTAATGAGTCTGGCTAAAGATTTCTCAGTCTTGTTTTATCTGTTCAAATAACCAGCTCCTAGTTTCATCAAACTTCTGTACTTTATTTTTCAGTCTGTATGCCATTCATTTCCACTCTGATCTTGATTATTTCCTTCTCCTTGCTCTGGGGTTTGCTGTTGTTTTTGTAGTTCTTTTAAGTGTAGGGTGAGGTTGTTTATTTGAGATTTTTCTTGCTTCCTGAGGTACTCCTGTAGTGCTATAAACTTCCCTCTCATGACTACTTTTTAAATATATTTTATTTATTTAATTTTATTTATTAAATGTATTTAATTTATAATAGGTAAACAAATAAATAACAAATGCACATAGTAAAAAGTTTGTTACCTAACCAGAAAAACAAGGTAATAACTTTAATTTTAAGATTTAAAAATAATTTAAAAATAGAATTAAAAAATGGCATATGGCTTTTTATTTAATGTATAAAATGTGTTAATTTTAAAATGTTCTTGTGTTTTATAGGAGAGTCGATGCAAATAACCTATACGTTCAGAAGACAGAATGTTCTTTGAATGACTTATGAAATTTTAAGACTGACTTTTCAGTGCTTTTCTCTGTTTAGAGCATCTTTCTTAAATACATAATACAGTCAATGGAAAAGTATGATGAAAGAAAGTCAACTACAATTTTTATTTTTTATTTCAGTTTATTAGAAGAGACTTAGTCCAAAATACGTATCAAAGAAGAAACCTGGGTGTAGTCCCATCTAATCATGTCTTAGCAGCTTTCTATAGTGAAGAAATTTCTATAAATTGATGAGTAAGGAAATTGATTTCAAAGGCCACATACTTTCTTATGTCTTTTCAAATTTTATATAATATTATTTTAGAACATGCAAATATCCCTTTCTTAATTTTCTATGCTACAGTTAACTGAAGGACAATTTTTGGAAAAAAGAGGTGGCTTGGACTGAACAGATTCCATGCATCTCTCTGCTAATTTGGGTTGGCAGCTCAATGATTGTTCTACACGCAACATTAAAGCTGCAGAAACAAAGACCGCTGAGCAGTAAGCATTGAAGCTCTCTACCGCCCTCTCCTGGATACTATGGGCTATCTATATATTCTGTAGGCTTTTTATCCCATGGGAAAAGAAGCTAATGTCTGGAGAAATGTTTGATTTGAAGCATAATTTCTATGTACGAGTTTTATGATGGAAGGGTATCCAGAATAAATTAATTTCAATACAGAACAGTTTAAACTGTGGACTGTAAATAACTTTTAGGTTTCTGAGTTGCTATAAAGATTATCACTTAAGAAATAGCTCTTTTTTTCAGCGTGATGTTTTGGTAAGGTATAAGAATAATTTGTTGCTTCTTTAAAATTTGCAAGAGATTTGCTTTTTCTCATCTGATACTTGAAAGATAAATCAATTCACTTATTACTGAATAATCAGTGGCCTTCCTGGACTTACTGTTACTTTTGACTGTTCTTCACTACACAACTAAATATTTATTGCTTGTTATCTTCAAATGATTTAGGAAACATTCCTTACAGGAGGGAAAGGAAAAAAGGTAAAGGATGAAAGAATGTGCTTACAACACAATTTGCTCTGATTTCTTGGCAAGGTGAAAGTAAACACATGAACTGTATCAGTGAGTGAAAATCAAATCAAGTCAGTAAGTATTTACTGAAATCCGTCTAGGCAAAAGGCTCTTTTTATAAAAGTCATGGTGTACAATCAAAAACATGCATCTAAAAATTGCAGAAAGTGAAATCTGTCTCTCCCCTCCTCTTTTTCTCTCTCCTCCCATTTCCTAATTATAGAAAAGAGTAGGAATAAAACTATTAAAAACTATAAACCTACAGTAAGACAAGTAAAGAAATACTATATAAAACAGTAATTTGAATAATGTGTTTTTTTATTTAACACTTATAAAGTCAAGCATGCATAGAACAGAATGTAATAAAAATTCTGCTATGTAGTGTTTTTATAAGATCTACATTTTGGGAGGAGCCAGGTAATTAATTGCCCTTTGGAAGACTTTATAAGGAAACTAAGCAGCCTTTGAATATTATTCTGAATATTAGAGGTGATGTCATGAGAAACAGGAAGGGGCTGGATCCAAAGATGAAGGTGTAAGTGTGATTGGAAAAAAGCAGGAAAAAGCAGGAAAGCAGAATGGAGGGTCAAACTTCCAAGCTGTCACTTACTGGTATGGTACTCCTGTCCTACAAATTCACTTGAAAAGAAATAGGATAACTATTATGTCCAGTCTGTCTTCAGGGAAATATTGTATCAAGCAGGATCAAGCAGGCAAATAGAAATTAGCCTTAGAAGCAGAAGGGAAGAAATTGATGTAGAGAATTAAATGCTGGTGAACCCATTAGAAAGGGACAGCACAGACCTCTGAAGCCAGTGGAGTCAAGAGCTGGAGTCACTGGAAACTGCTGGTGATCACTGTCTTTGTGGCCAAAGTGTTCATTCTCACCAGAGAGCCAGCTGTTGATTCAGAGGTGGGCAAATGTAGGTTTACCGTTCTGAGTATGTGAAACCCAGTTTATTCTCATACTTATTTAATTTTTGTGTTGTTTATTTGCATTACAAGTGTAAAACCTACTTTTTCCCACCACTCTATATTGTGTAGCCAGTACTTCTTCCCAAATTTTTTTGGTATCACAAAGTCTTTCTTCATGTAAAATTTTACATTTTATATAGTCACATCTGTCACTAATTTGGGGGGCTTCTGGATTTGTGTCTTATTTAGGAAGATTTCCCCCAGTGCAATAAAGCAGATATATCATTTTATATTGATTCGAATATTTTAATAGTTTTATTTAAATCATTTAGGTTTAATTGTACATGTTATCCTTCCAGATTGACCTACAGAATCAACCTGTAAAATTTTATTTAAAATATCCTATAGATAGTTTGATTGTAGTTAGGTTAAATAGGTGAGTAGAAGAAGAATTTCAATTATCATAATATTGAATTTCTGTAGCAATAATGTGTCTCAATTTATTGTCTTCTTTGACCTGTCAATAAAATGTTATAGCTTTCATTATTTCATTTTAATTTTTTGTTGGTTTATCTCTAGATATTTTATGTTTTTTAAGGGCATCTTATTTCCCATATTTTTTATAAATTATAATCACTAATAGATAGAAAACATTTACTTCTGTACAGTATTTTGGCATCTAGTCACATTCTCAAGCTCATCTAAGATTTTTAGGGTTTTTTATTCTTATGTTTCTTTATAAGTCTAGAACAAAAAGACAGTTTGCCTTTCCCATTTTTTTTGCATTATTGCAGTAGGAAAAACATTTAATGTGATGCCAAACAGTGAAAAGAACAATAGGCACTCTGTTGTACTGCTGCCTGTATTGGAAACTTTTCTGATATTTATGATGAAGGGTCAGTTTTGCTGTAGTTTTCTAATATGTATCATTCAAGGATATCCATCTATTCCAAACTTGACAATTTCATCAGAGGTAGTGCTAACTTATCAAATTATGTTGGAACTCATCGAAATTATTTAACCTCAAGAGTTTTCTTCTTTTTCTCTGTAAACCAACAAATGATTTGAGTAACTTCCCTTTTATTTAACATTCTCTCACAGATCTCCATAGGAGCTATCAACTTTGGTTACTTATTTTACACAATTTATTTTAAATTATTGGCTTTCTGCCATGATCTGTAGGTTAAATATTGTTCTCGTTTTGGTCTATTTCTGTTGCAAAATAGAATTTCTTAAGCAACTTTCTCCCTCTCCAAAGAGCAAGGCCTGAAGAATGAGTCTGGGCTCTCTTGGTTAAGGGTAGGACACAGGGAGTGGTCCCTCTATGCCCTCAGTGTTCTCTGACAGGGTAAGCCTTCTCTGAGGTCCACACACAGAGTGAAGCACATCTTCACCGTTGACTGAAGGATGTGATTTAATTAGCTCCCTGGGGTTCCTGGTGAACAGTATAAACTTTTGATTTGCAACTCCGTCTCTGTGAAACAGACAGGACATCTGCCACTGAGTCCTGTATCCACTCGACACTCTAAAACAATATTAGAGAAAAGAAACCCTCTACTCCCATTGGCAATGACACCTGAATGTATGCTGAAATCGTTAAGTGTATTATGGTGACCGTGTTGGTTAATAAAATTATGTAGGTTTCCAGGGTACAATTCTGTTATGCATCTTCTGTATATTGCATGGTGTGTGTACCACCTGAAGTCAAATCTCCTTCTGTACCGTATGTTTGACCCCCTTGTCTCTTCGCCTCTCCCACGCCCTCTTCCCGTTGGTAACTGCCTACTGGTGCCCGTGTCTATGAGTTTTTATTTGTTTGTCTTATTTGTTCATTTGTTATTTGCAGTTTTATATTCCACATATGAGTGAAATCATATGGTTTTTGAGTTTTTCTGTCTGATTTATTTCATTTAGCATGGTATTCTCAGGGTCCATCTATGTTGTCACAAATGGACGTATTTAATCTTTTCCTATGGCTGAGTCACAATGATATACACACCCGGGTATTCACTGCAGCACTATTCACAGTGGCTGAGACATGGGCAGAACCAGAGTGCCTTTCACTAGATGACTAGATAAAGGACATGTACCTCATCTTGTCACTAGATGTGACAAGAACATGTCAGATACATCTTGTCAGAACATGCATCTAGTCACTAGATGACTAGATAAAGAACATGAGGCACATGTTCTTTATCTTTATACAATTGGATGTACTTTATACAATTGAATTCTTTATTTGCATAGTACATTCTCACTGTTTCTTTAATTGTAAATGGGCATCATAATGGTAACTGCTTTAAAAACTTGCCATGAGGATTTAACAAGCAATATATGTCATTTACTGAGTACAGCTTCTGACATCTGTAAATTGGAGATCTAACTGCAGATGGATATAACTGTATTTATCCACTTGGAGTTGACTCTCTCTTCTCACTTGTTCCTAGGAGCTTATGTATATTAGCAGCCTACTGTCATGTAGCAAATAACCACACACTTAGCAACTTAACATAGCACACATGTGTCATCTCAGTTTCCGTAGGTCAAAAGTCCAGGCACAGCTTAGCGGGGCCTCTGCTATGGCTTCACAGGGCCGCACTCAGGTGGTTGGCTGGGCTGCGTTTTCCTTCAGAGGCTTGACTGAGGAGGAATCCACCCCCAAACCTACTCAAGGTGGCGGCAGAATTTGTTTCCTGTGATTGCAGGACTGGAGTCAGCTGTAAACTTCAAGAGACCATCCTCAGGCCACCAGTGGGCCAAGTGGTCTTAGGTGATGTAAACATGGAAGGACATCCCATGACCATGGCAATGTTCTGTTGAGTAGAAGCAAATCCTACCTGTGGACAGCAGTTTTTCTCCCACCCTGGAGTCTCCAGTTTATCCTTCCTGATGGCTTGCTTTATGGATTTGGGACTTGCCAGACAACATCCATCCATTTGGGTGGATTTGGGACTTTCATCCATCCATTCATTCTACTAGGTTTTTTCTTTTCCTGGTTAAACTCTGATTGCTATAATCACCATGGTCTGAGGTGACATTGACCTTAGAGTTCATAAGTGTCTGTAAACGTGTGTGCCAGCTGTCTCTCACACACCCTCCGGATTCTATTTCCACCCTTCTCCACCGGGTCTGTCCTCGAGAGGCTACCCTCAGTGGGCTGCACCAGTAGGGCTGCTGTGGGCTCTGTATTCAGAGAGGGTTTGTTCTAAAGTAGATCCTGACAGCAGATCAGAGGGTGAAAAGGAAGGAAGCTGGGATAATTGCTTCTTCAGCAACTTTGCTGCCGAGCTGGTCTCATGTTCCCCCACCCAAGGCCGAGGCTCCTGTCATGAGGCCGCCTTCTACCTCTCCTGCGCCCGCCACTGTACGTCCACGTGTAGAAGCTGTAATGGCTCCTGGAAATCACTGACAACAGGGTGCTGCTCCATCTCAGATGGGTTTCTTTAAACCCTGCCCACACCCCTTCCAACTGATTTTCAATACGGTCTTTCTTTAATTAACATTTTTGAGCAATCCAACTCCATTCTTCCAGACTCTAGGTTGACAGGTCAGGGAGGCTGAAAAGCTTTGTGCGTTTTTTCCAATCACAGAGCTTCTACTAATACTACTACATAGGCAAGTATTAAAAATAGACAAGATTGGAGGGGCTGGAAAACATGAGCCAAGCTGAAAATTAAGAGAAAACACTGAATCTCTATTACTGTGTAGATCTGCGTGTTTGCAATCTAGAAAATGGTAGCAAGTGATAAAATTAAGTTTAGATGATACTCTACTCATCCTAAGAGGACAAGAAAAAACACCAAGTACCTGTAACTAAAATACAAATAATCTTTTGGCTTGAATTTAAAGGACCATTGCTGAAATAAGCACATCATGTAGCTCCTCAGATGTAAAATAACTCCAAATTGAAAATCTGGAAATTTTCATCCAAGAATTTCAAAGCAATTTTTCAATGCAAATGACAAGAACATCAGATAAATCTGGATTCCCATCTCACAACATGTTCCTTATGTACCTACAGAGGCTGACTGCCTTGTGTTTGAAGGGAATTTTTAAGCCTTCCCATTAACGTTTGTTATGTTAACTATCACAGTTGCTAGTTCAGTTCATAATCGTTAGTCTTTCTTAATACTGCAAATAAAAATGATCAAGTTTATCAATTTCTTATTAAAATTGCATCTACTTTATTCTGCATTCTTGCCAGCAACTAAAGAAAAGCCATTAATATATTGTGAGGCAAAGTAAGCGCTTTACTACTGAACCAGCTGTCAATATTTTACAAGCTCTGTTTATTACAAAAATTCCTCAGTGGAAAAATATAATAATAAATAATGATCAAAGTTATATACCAACATCACCGAGAGTTCTTGAAATGATTTGAAATCTTTTTAATGGTCCAAAATAAAATGAATGTAAAAGGATAAGTAAGCAAATCACCATCGTTGTCCAGAAATGTTTTCATTGTACATTTAAAAGCATCTGATTCCCTTTACCAGTTTGGACATTCAAGGGTTTTAGACACTACTTATTTTAAAACAAGCCCTTTTTACTCCAAAATATATGACATCATACAAATTCACATGCCAAAGTCTAGAATATGGACATTACCTTTCAAAGTGTTACATTTTGTGTTGCTAAAAAGTTTTGCAATCTTTTACGGATTTGGTTCAGAAAGATTATTTCATGATCTATTTCTGAACACCTGTTATGTGCCAGAAATTTTGTGAGGCTTGAAAATATTTGGGGATAAAAGTATAAAAGTCAGACACACAGGCATGTAAGCAAACAGTTTCAGTTCTGGCTGATGAGTGCTCTGATGGAGAGTGACAACATCCATGGACCCACGGACACTTTCAGACCTGCGCCTGTCTGAAAGAGGCAGGAAAGACTTTACAGAAGAGAACGAGAGAACCATGACGTAAAGAACGACTGGGAGCTGGCCAGGAAGACGTGTGGATAAAGGCATTCAAGTAGGTTTACCTGTTCTTATTACTTCAACCATCATCTACCTGCTAATGTCTTTGAAAAGTTTTTATCTTCAGCTTCAATTTGTCTTCTGCCTCTACACTTGTATCAAATTACTGACAGAATACCTCCACTTAAATGTGCCAGTGGAAGCCGGAATGTACTCTGTCTGGTCTTATCTGGGCCCAGTCCCCCTCTAACTTGTTCCTTGTCTCGAATTCTCCTTATCATTAAATGCTCTCACCTGCTGTGTGGTTGAACAGCAAACTCTTGGCTGTAAACTTTGAATCCCCGTTTTCTTTCCGATCCTGTGTTGAGTGAGTCACCAAACATAGCCAGGCCTACTTGAGTGATTTCTAAGACAAAAAGTGTTTTCCTCCATGTCTGTGTTGTGGTTCAAGTCAGCCATCCTACCTCCCTTGGATTCCTTCAGTTTTATTCTTCAAACTGTCACCCATGCTGCCTTTCTGAAAAATACTTCTGGTTACATCTCTCTCCAGTCTCATGTCTTTAAATGGATTCTGTTTATTGCTGAAATGGTGGCATAAAAACCTGCCCAGGACCTGGAGTCCCCTGCCTTCCCAACCTCGTGTCCATTTCCGGGCCTCACTACGGCCGCTCTCCAACAGGCACGACACTTCAGCTATGCTTGAGGCCTCGTTAGTGGTCCATCTTTTCAGTAAATTTTATTTATTTTCAAAATTCTCTTCTGGTGCGACTTATACCGGGAAGACCCTTCCAATCCATCTGCCAAAATTTATACTCTCCCTTCCACTTAGGTGCTCCCTCTTTCACTTGGCAAACAACCTGGCTTGTCACACCACATTTTAACTATTTCCTGATCTTTTTCCCTCATCAGACTGACCTCTAGAGCATATCTTGAGTATTTCAAAAGTAAATATATTGGCTACAGCTACTGATAAATAGTCATTTTCTACAATACAACTATTTTTATGTAGTTTTTAAAATACCTTATTTATTTATTGTAGAGAGGGGAAGGAAGGGAGAAAGAGAAGGAGAGAAACATCAATGTGTGGTTGCCTCTCATGCTCCCCCGACTGGGGACCTGGCCTACAACCCAGGCATGTGCCTTGACTGGAAATTGAACCAGCGACCCTTTGGTTCTCAGGTCAGTACTCAATTCAACTACACCAGCCAGGGCCACAATACAACTGTTTTTTACATAATGTAGTTTTATTAAGGAGCTTAAATATATAATATTTTTTTTGAAAATTGTCATTTAAGGCAACCACATTTTTCATCCTTAAGAGTGTGTTGAGAAATGAAAGAGATAAAAACTGGATAAGTGACAACATTCTTCAATTCTGAATACTTCTAAAACAAAAATATATTTATTCTAAAAATAGGTAATGGGTTCTTATCATATTTAGGTTAGTGTACCAAGACTAAAGTACAACAGTTAATTAAAATGACACCATATACTCCATGAATTTATGTGAGTTTATATTGCTGTGCGTAGGGCTAGGAGACAAGCTGCCTACGTTTGAATTGGACCTCATACTTCCTAGCTAAAGTTATGGAGTAGAACCATGCGTGGCTAATTTAGAGTAATAGTGTAATGTATCACAATTTATTAGAGCTTTCAAAATTCATTTGCACTCCTTATCTCATTCAAAGAAGCTTTCTCAGATTAATATTTTATTCTATTAAAATCTGGTTATAAATTAAAATATATTAATGCATGTAACTTTCTTAAGACCCTACCAGGTACGTGGTTTGTTTTTCATAAATATTGATGATTACTGGTCTTGTTATATGAAACACAAATTGGCTCTACCTGGCTGGATACTTAAGTAGTGAGATCCGGATCTAGCTCTTCAGTTTCTTTTTCATACAACTTAGAGGAACTCGTATTGAACTTCCAATAAGGTGCAAACTCTGCTACTTTGCAAAAGAGTCAGTGCATACACTAGCAGGTATGACAGGCACACAAAATGAGCGAGTGAGCAGTGAGAATACTCACACATTAATCACATCACTCCGTGACAAAGCCTCGGTCACGTGCTGATTTCTCTGAAAGACAATCTAACTCCATTTGCTCTGGTTAAACATTAGACACATATCTAGAATAGGAAAACTTACAGAAGAAGAAAGTTCATTTGTTGCCCAAGGCTGGCTTGGGAGGGGAGGGTGGGAGTAAAAATTGTGCAGTGACTGCTAATTGATACAATTTGGAGTGAGAAAAATGTTAAAAAATTGGATTATGGTGATGGCTGCCTAACCCTGTAAATAAACAAAAACCAATGAATACTACAATTTAAATGAGTGAACTTCACATTATGTAAATTGACAATGCTATTATTTAAAAGAAGGAACGTAAACAAGAAAAAAGTTGAATATCAAGAACCCATGCTTTTAAAAGAGTGAATGAGTTCGCTTGTAGAAATTATTAAAACATTATGTTATTTTCTAGGGAGAGTCAGACCTCTAAATCATTTTACATTTAGCCTTCTGCCTATTGAAAGCTACTTTAAAAATGCTTAGTTTTAGGCTTATTTTTAGTAACTATACACCAAATTTTGACAGGTTAATTATACTTGACTGCCCCCTAGTGTTCAAAAAGGTAACTGCTCTATTTTAGGTACCATGTAACCGAGCTAGAAGAACAATCTCATGCGGCAAGCTGCGTTATGGATTTCAAAACCCCTCTACCACACTCAGTTGTCCCAAAAGTGCTATGAGTTTCTTGTCACTATTATACCTGTGATGAATAATAATATATATATATATATATATATTATGGATATATAATAATATTAGATAGATGAGAGATAGATAGATTTCAAAATTCCTTCACAGTTTTCCACTCAGCTTTCACAAAAATGCTATGACATTTTATACTAATAAAATTCATTATCTATGCTGGAAAATAATGTTACTGTTTTATATATAACATATATAAAATCTATCCATTATTGTGTCTCACTAGTGTCTGCCCATCTCTGTTTTTTGTTTTTTTTTTTGAATGAGTATGATAGTCACCGAATGCTGCCCTTCTGGCCACTGGGGTCATTGCATGATGCTGGGATGTCCTCAGCCACCTACCTCATATGACTGACAAGAGAGTAGCTCATGGGCTGGGTGGGTGTTTAAACTGACCTAGTCAGCAACTCTGACAGTTTTAAACATGGGTAATTAACAGAGGCTCTTTCCTCTTTGATCATAAGCCAGAAGCATGTCCACGAACATTTCATTCTACAGAGAAAGACATTCTGTAATGTTAGAGAGTAAAACCCCCCTGCAGAGAAAAGAGACACAAAGGACAGACTCTCTGGGGTTCAAATTTAGGGTCCTATAGTCCACCTGAGACGTGCACTGTTCTCACCTTTCTATGGTGTGGCACCGGGGCCAAAAATGAATTTTTTAAGACTCAATAAATTGGATTTCTGTACTTTAAATTAAACAATTCATTCAAAACCCATGAGTAAACAAAACAATGGATTGTTTACATTGACACATTAATGAGTGGAGTTTGTTCAAACTATTTGCTGTTAACATCCCATTGCATAGAAGCCATAGATGATGATTTATAAATCATAAAAAACAATAAATTGACAAGGATTAAATACAAACAATGAGTATTCATGATACCTGTAAAGGACTAAATTCCTACATTAAGAAAAAATATTCTCATATTGAGTAACATGAACCAAGCTACATTTTATTTGTTTGAAAAGACATTTAAATAATGATACAGGAATATTGAAAGTGAACAAAACGAAATCCGTTTTCAGGGATTTTGTATGGATATAGGTGTATGGATATATACACCTATATCACCAGCATTTAATAAAGCACCAATGAGTCAAAACTATAAATGCAACTCTGATTCTGACTTACTATATTTACTTTACATTTTGGAACTATTGTGATAACACTTTAAACATGAACACCCAGCTGTCTCATACCTTCTGAGAACTGCTCATTCAATATTCAGTAATTTTATTCACTGTCCCTGGGAGAGGACCACTCTACTTTTATCATTTGAAATCACGCACTTAGAACCTCGCCCACAGTAATGAAGCAAAGGGAATTCTGCTACGCAGAGCCTCTCTTTGTGAAGACCTGATGTCTCCTAGTCTCTGCTCCTAGAACTTAGCAGTGAATTTTCTGCTCAGTTTTGCTGCACTTGAAAAGACCATTGCTGTTTTTCTTTGTATTTTAGCTTGTCTGTAAGAGACCTAGGATGCGTGCATTCTCCAAGGTACAAAAGAGCTGGATTTCAAAATCTTCCCAGTCACCGATTGCTTTCATACCATGGGCTCCTGGGCTGGATGATCAGCCACAAATACACTTGCTCCAGGGGAAAAATTCTTTACTTTCTTTGTTTTCTGAGAAATACAGAAAAATTAGAAAAGTCTTGTGAAATAAGAAATTTTGTGATGTTTGGAAACTATCAGGTAATTATTTCCATGAAACTCTCTTTAATAAGCACATATTTCTACCTTCTCATAACATGTCAACTTTCTTTTCTTTTCTCAATGAGGGGGGTTTCTCTGACTCCTCAGAGGTCTCTGTTGCAATGAAAACATTAATGAAGTCTATCTAGATTTTCCAGTAAATGCTTTTCTCATTTTCTTCATTATATTCAAAAAGAGATTATAGCCTTCCTAAATTAAAAAAAAAAGACTAAGCTGACTGCTGTGTGAACATGTGTCATGGGGAAAAAAGTTGATTATTACGGAAAGAAAAGTATCTCTTTAATGTTAAGTGTTGTTCTTAGTGGGAAAAATCCACCTATGAATCAAAAAATAGGATAATCAATATTTTAGATTTATGATAACTCATCTGTCATACTAATTTTTACTCATGGTTTCTATTTCCATTTTGAAAATGTATATTCCACTACACACACATACACACACACACAGGCGCGCATGCTGCCCTTCTGATATTTTTTTCTGTCCTCACTCTTCGTCTCAGCTTCACCAATAGGCACAAGTTTCCTGGCTTCTGCTTTCGGACAATGTCATGGATATGCAGTCAGACTCTAGGCAATTGCGCGTCTGTCCAGATTCTGGTCAGGAACCTCTTTCTACTGTATTCTTGCAGAAGCATGGGGCTACTTTGAGCTGTGATTAGGTGCACAGTCTTGTCTGTTGGTGATTGGCCTTTGGTAAGTCTGGTGATGTTTCTGACTCCAGTTCTACCACTTTTTCTTTTTTTAATCTTAAATTTTTTTTCTTTATTTAATTATTGTTCAAGTGCAGTTTTCTGTCTCTTACTCCCATCCCAGCCCACCACCCCTCCCTAGCATTCCCCACCTCCCTCCCATTTCCACCCTTGTTAGTTTTTGTCCATATGTCCATTATACTTGTTCCTGGAATCCTTCCCCCTTTCCCCTGAAATTCCCTCCCCTCTCTCCTCTGGTCACTGTCAGCCTGTTTTCTATTTCAGTGACTTTGGTTGTATTTTGCTTGCTTGTTTGTTTTGTTGTTTAGGTTCCTGTTAAAGGTGAGATGATATGGTATTTGTCTTTCACTGCCTGCGTTATTTCACTCAGCATAATGCTTTCCAGTTCATCCATGCTGTTGCAAAGGGTAGGAGCTCCTTCTTTCTTTCTGCTGCATAGAATTCCATCATGTAAATGTACCATAGTTTTTGGATTCATTCATTTACTGATGGGCACCTAGGTTGCTTCCAACTCTTGGCTATTGTAAATTGTACTGCTATAAACATTGGGGTGCATAGGTTCTTTTGGATTGGTGTTTCAGGGTTCTTGGGATATAATCCTAGCAGTGGAATTGCTGGGTCGAAAGGCATATTCATTTTTAGTTTTCTTAGAAAATTCCATATTGTTTTCCATAATGATTGTACTAGTCTGCAATCCCACCAACAGTGAACTAGGGTTCCCTTTTCCCCACAACCTCTCCAACACTTGTTGTTTGTTGCTTTGTTTATGATGGCCATTCTGACCAGTGTAAAGTGGTATCTCACTGTGGTTTTAATTTGCATCTCTCTGATAGCAAGTGAATATATTGAGCATCTTTTCATGTGTCTCTGGATCCTCTGCATGTCCTCCTTGCAGAAGTGTCTGTTCAAGTCCTTTGCCCATTTTTTAATTGGGTTAGTTGTCTTCTTAGAGTGAAGTCGTGCAAATTCTTTGTATATTTTGGAGATTAAACCTTTGTCTGAGGTATCAAAAACATATTGGCAAATATGTTTTTCCATACAGTTGGTTCTCTTTTTATTTTAATACTGTTTTCTTTATCCATGCAGAATCTTTTTATTTTGATGAGATCCCATTTGTTTATTCTTTCCTTTATATCCCCAGCTCTAGCGGACATATCAGTAAAAATGTTGCTGCGTGAAATATCTGAGATTTTCCTGCCAATGTTCTCCTCTAGGACTTTAATGGTGTCACGGCTTATATTTAAGTCTTTTATCCACCTCGAATTTATTTTGGTGTATGGTGTAAGTTGGTGCTCAAGTTTCATTTTTTTGCACGTAGCTGTCCTATTTTACATGCAGCTGAGGCTATTTTTACTCCATTTTATGTTACTGCCCCCTTTGTTGAATATTAATTGACTGTAGAGACTTGGATTTATTTCTGGGCTCTCTCTTCTGTTCCGTTGGTCTATGTGCCTGTTTTTATGCCAGTACCAGGCTGTTTTGATTACAGAGGCTTTGTAATACAGTTTGATATCAGGCATTGTGATCCCTCCTACTTTGTTCTTCTTTATCAAAATTGCAGCTGCAGTTCTACCACTTTTCATTTCCCCAACGGCAGCCCTTCAGGGAGATTTAAACAGAGGTTATAACAGTGATCTTTTAAGTTTGGTCAGCTCTGACATTTACCTACATTTCAGTTTCTCAGTTTCTTCTAGGTTCTGAATTATCCATTAAGGATGATCATAAACTGTATTTTTTACTAAATCTTAACTTTCTTAAGTTTCTGGGCTCTTTTGTCATTGTTTTATGCAGATTTTTTTTTACCCTTGTTAGTTAAAAATCGAATCTTTGGCCCTGGCCAGTGTGGCTCAGTTGGCTGGAGCACCATTTCATAACCAAAAGGTTACAGGTTTGCTTTCTGGTCATGGCCCATATCCAGGTTGCAGATTTGGTCCCCAGTCCAGTCCAGGTGCCTGTGATCCTGGTCTGGGCATGTACCAGGCATGTACAACCTACCTATGTTTCTCTCTCACATCGATGTCTCTCTCTCTCTTCCTCTTGTTCTAAAAACATAGGAAGGCAACCTACCTACGCTTCTTTCTCACATCGATCTCTCTCTCTCTCTCTTCCTCTTGTTCTAAAAAGCAACGACAAAACATCTTCAGGTAAGAATTTTAAAAAATATAATCTTTAACAAGCCATGACTATTAAGAACACTATTAAACAGAATACTTAACAGGTTTTCTTTTCAAAAAAAAAGATTTATTAAATGGAATTTATAAACCATAAACTTCCATATAAGTGTACAATCAATAATTTTTAATAACCTTACAGGGTCACTATGGCCCTATTGCTACAATCTGATTTTAGAACTTTTTCATTAACCCCAAAATGTTCATGTGTGCATTTACAGTCAAAATCCACACCCATTCCCATGCCAGAAAAAAGTCTCTAAAAAATTGCTTCTTCTGGATATTTCATGCAAATGGAATAACACACTATGTAGTCTTTTACCTAGTTTCTTTTACTTAGGTTAATGTTTGTGCAGTTCACTCAAGTTGTAGTATAAGTCAATAATTTACTCCTTTTTTCCCAAGTAGTATTCTATGTTATGGTTACACTGCTTTATGTGTGGACCAGTTAATGGATATTTGAATTACTATTGGGCTGTTATGTATAAGGCTGACGTGAATATTCAGAATATGCACACCTGTGGACATAGCTTTTCATTTCTTTAAGGTTGAGTCCTAAAAGCGGAATTGCTGAGCTGCATTATAAGTTTGTTTAACCTCTTAAGAAATTATCAGACTATTTCCAAAGTGATTGTATTACTGTCTTCACAACTTCATCAACACTTGGCTTTGTCTGTTTTCATGTTATAGCAATATGTGTGTCGATAGTACCTCATTATATGTTAAATTTACCTCTACCTACTTTAAAATAATGTTGACCACATTGTAATGCATATGTCTCCTAGGTAAAATGTTTATGTAGGAAGTGTTTTGTTTGCCCATTTTTTACCTGAGATATTTATCTCATCTTATTGAATTTGAAGAAATTGTTTGTGTTCTAGACACAAGCCCTTTACCAGATGTGTAGTTTGCAAATAGTTTCTCTCAGTCTGTGACTAGTATTTTAATTTTCTTATCAGTGTTTCTGAAACCCAAAAATGTTTGAATTTTGATGAAGCTCAATTCACTAGTCTTTCTTGTTTGGCTCGTGCTTTGGCAGTGTATGTAAAAACCCTTTGCTAAATGTATGCACTCTCAATGAGGCATATCACCCTCAAAGGGATGAACATTGGTTTTTCTTCATGGATGAAAAAAATCTTAGCTAGATTAAAAAAAAACATACCTATTGTATCAAAGTTAAAATTTCATGGGTGGCACAGTTAGATAAAAATATTTTAAAATCTCTTTAAAAGGGTAACCATGAAAACCCGTTTGAGAAACACTAGTGTTACCCAAGAATTTCTCCTGTGATTTATCCCAGATGTGTTATAGGTTTATTCCTCAATTTAGACCTCAGAGCAACATGAGTTAATTTTGTTCCTGATGTGAGGCTAGGGCTTTTTAATTTATTTGTGTGTTTATTTTTTGTATATGAGTATTTAATTATTATTTCTGCACTACCTATTGAAAAGAGTATGTTTTTCTATTGAATTGTCTTGTACCTCTTTCAAAACCAACTGATCATAAATGTAAGGGTTCATTGTACTCTCCATCTGGTTCCATCGATCCATATGTCTGTGTTTTAGTCAATAGCACATTGTTTGGAAGCTGCATAGGGTAAGTCCCCACCTGTATTTTTCTTTTACAAAAGCAAATCAACTTCGGGAAAATTGACATGAGGCTTGCAATCCATGAATATGTAGTATCTCTCTATTTATTTAGGTTTGCTCTATTTTCTCTCAGCAGTGCTTTGTAGTTCTCAATGAACAAATCAATGTGTGTTCTGTTAAATTTATTTACATTTAATTCTTTTTAATGTATTTTAAATGGAATGACTTTTTAATTTGACTGTTGGCTTATCTAGTGCTAGTATGTAAAAAACATGATTTCTATTACTTTGGGATAGTTCTAGATTTCTAGAAAAGTAGCAAAGATAGTAAAAACAGAAAAGGTTTCTGTGTACTCCCCACCCATTTCCTTCTTATTAACACTTTGTAGTAGTATGCTACATTTCACAAAATTAATGAGCTACTATTGACACTTTATCGTTAACTGAAGTACATACTTTATTCAGAGTTTCTTAGTATTTGTGGACCTCATTTTACTCCAGAATCCCAACCAGGACACTGCATTACATTTAGTCATCAGGTCTCCTTAGGTTTCTCTCGGCTGTGACAGTTTCTCAGACTTTTGTATTTGTTTGTTTGTTTCTTATGCCTTTGACATTTGAAGGGCACTGGCCCTGTGTTTCATGGATTTTCCTGATTAAAATGTGACATTTTTTCTCATGAACAGACTGGAGAGGGTTTGGGGGAAAAGGACCACAGAAGTAAAGTACCATTTTTACAACATAGTATCAAGTATACATCCTATAACCTGACTTATCATCGCTGGTGTGAACCCCGCTCCTGTGGCTGAGGAAGTGCACTTGCCAGGTTTCTCTACTGTGCTCACACCTCCCCACACACTGCGCTCTTTGGGGGGAAGTCTCTACATATGGCACATGTGAAGAGTGGAATATCTACACGAATTATTTGCAATTAATTCTACACAGAAGAGTTGTTTATTCTCCCATATATTTTTCCTCATATTTCTATTAGTACGGATTAATGGATAGTAACTTTATATTTTAGGTTTAATCTAATACTGTTTTATTTATTTTGTTGCTCAAATTTCCCCGGGTTTAGTCATTGAAAACTCCTTTAGCCGGCATCATGTACTCTTGACACATTCATATTATTGTGGGGTTCACTTTGTTTGTTTGGTTTTGAGTAGTTACTAAACTTCTGAAACTATATGATGCTCCAGGGTCATCTTATATATTTGCTGTTCACACCATGGAGTTATCCATTTTTTGAAGAAGTCATGAGTCCTCTTATAGGGGAATGGTATTAGAACCTAAGACCTAGTGAGAAGAAGGTTTACTACCATAGGGTGTCATTGCTTCTGGGCCCTCTCAGCTGACAGAGCAAGTTAATGTATAAGGTCCGCAAGAAATTTCTGTCCGCAAGAAATCCAACCATTGCTATTATAACAAGAACAATTTGTGCAACATCAGTGTAATCTGGCAGCCAAGGAGAGTGGACTGGAATGTGCATGGATGAACAATGACTTCGCTGAACTAGTCAATGACTTCACTGTACTTCGTGGTAGACGCCATAGAGAGAGCATGTGTACTGTGCGGCCATTGCATTCAAAATGACTGAAGGAGTAGAGCAACAAATCTGCATCCAATTTTGCATTAAGCTTGAACGTTCCTTCACAGAATCTATTCAGATGATTCAGAAGGCTGCAGCTATGCACGACAATGTGTCTGCTCATGCATCACATCTCATGCAGATGTTTTGGCAAAATATCAAATCACCCAGTGACTCAGCCTGGACTGGGGAGTCAAAAGTCATCATAAATAAGAAATAATTTATTGGCATATATGTTCACCCATGACTTGAAACTTGGTGTTCTAGCGAGAACTGCTGAGACCATATTTAACCATTTTTTTCCACTCTTAGACATGGTGAAGATCTAACGTAAATAGTGAAGATGCTAAAACTCCCTTATCATCATATCGAGGAAGGCATCAGAGAGTTCAGGAAAGTGGTTATGTTACAATGGTTTTCAACGTAAGACCTTTAAACACATTACGTAACATGTCCCCTTAGAGAACATAGAGCACATTCCCTCACCATTTTTGAGAGTTGGAGTAGATAGTTGAAATGCTGCAAATAACTGAGCTTCTTAGACACGCTGAGGCTGGCAGTGTGCTGGCATGGCAGAGATTAGATGGCAACAGTTAAACCATCAGAGGCAAAGTAGCTATAGGTTCCATCATGAGCAAAGACGTGCTTTGTAGCCAGGGCGGCTAGATCTGCAAAGATCAGTGCTGAAAGCTAACACATCACGGTGGTCTTAAGCATGAGATAAATGAACAATGGAGTAGAGGGTGGCTTAATTTGTATATTTTTGAAAAAATCAAGACCTGGTGAGCAGAAGCTTTATATCAGCTGCTGCAATGAAAATATGTCACCATTCACTCAATATCCAGATTGAATTCCATTCATGCAGATTTGTAGCTATTGATTGAAGAGCAATCCAGTTGCCATGATGAAGGTAACTACAATATCGTTGTTGATTATCCCTTTGATTTTTCACAATTACAGTCTGAGCCACTGGCAGAATAACCATGTGGTAGAAAAACAGGAATATGCAGACATTTAAATATGTGATGCGAGTTGAATAGAAATAAATGTTTTCATGGTTTTCTGGTAAAAGTGGAGATAGGTTTATAGAAGCGATAAATAAAATTTGGCCAAAGTCTATGTCGCAGTGGGCCCACTAGTTTTATAGGCCCACTTGTAGTTATTTCCTCCTGATTCGACCATGTAAACACGACAAACTTATTGCCTGGCTGGACACTTCCTGTGGTTCTGTGACTATGGAGTAAGAATCATTACTGTAATATGGCCAAGTAGAAGCCCATGAAAAAGTTCACAACCCATCCCAGTGAAAATAGAAGCAAACTTAAATGACCCATTAAGCTGGGGTGGCGATGCTCATAGCATCACTGTTCAATCTAGGCCCTGAAAAAATTCAGGACATGGCACATAATGATGGACCACTGGTGACTAGTCCAGGAATTTCCCTCATTGTAGCTGATTACTAATTCTGATCAACACAGCCAAGAGGATTTCATACTGTTGATCCGGTGAATGAGTTCTCTTTTCCAACCTGCAGGAAGGAACAGAAACTGTACTTTTCAGAACAATGTGAATGAACTCTTTTCTCTCAGCTATGTTAAGTCTTACATACTCTGCCACAGTCTGACTTGGGGAAACTTGAGCATCTTAACATCTCAAAGATTGTTAGCCTGGTCCACACTGCCCATGACTTCATGCTAATTGGACTTAGTGAGTTGAAAGTGAGGAGCACCCCAGAAGACCTAATGCAGCAGAGTATACATACCATGAAGTGGCAGATAAACATTATGGAAATTCAAAAGCCTGTCAGTTCATGAAACTTTTAAGAGCACAGTGGTTCAGGTTTTGTCAGGATATCAGCTCTAAGATCACGGACAAGTAATAGCAACTCACACTTCCTGCCACTGGGAAAAGTGCAGAGCACATTTTGAGCCTTTGTTTCGCAGACAAAATGTATCACACATCAAATACAGTTCAGATCCATGTCTTTTTTGAGTGAGTCAGAGGCTGACAAGCTTGGCCCAGACCAAGAGAAGGCTCTGCATTCGTTTCAGGTTTTATTACTTCTTATTGTTGAGAAACCACATGCTATTTTAATAAAAATGAACAGTATATTGAAGTGAGGAAGTCATACAGGCAAAGACTTGGAGGTAGGGGGGGTTCTGAAGCCTCTAGTGGGCCCTGCGAGAATGCCCGTATGCTGAGAGGGGCTGAACACAAAGTTCTTTACTCGCTTAACTAATAAATTAAAAATAAGTAGCTAGTAACCTGTTGTTTCACTATAAAACATGTGCAAAACTAAGCATCCATTTTCAAACAAGCAAATATTTCTTGATTTTAAATACCTGCTATATGTGTGTGTGTGTGTGTGTGTATCCTTTAGCATAGATAACCCACATTGAACTTACAGATGCACCCATGGCCCAGAATAGGAAGGAGTGTTTATTCTCAGCAAAGAATTATTGTGACCAATTCATATAAATGTAAAGGGAAAATCCGAAACTTCTTCCTTTTGATAAGGCATAGTTTAGATTTTAACAAAGAATATTGGAAGCATTTGAAGGAACCAACTTATTTCTTATAGTTTCTTTCCCCTAACCTCAGCCATCCCTAAAAATTGAAATGCATAGACTCACAGAGAAAGTAAGAAAGGAAATAAAAAAAAGAATGATTATTAAGTTTAACTAAAAAGAAGGTCTTTTCAATGGTGAATGGTTGCTTGAAAATAATTCATTGATTTCCTTGGAATATGATTTGTATAACCTTCTCTATTCCATAGAACTCAAAGAAAGATATAGTTATAAAAAGGTCTCCTGCAAGATTGCATTAGGACCTCTGAGTGATTCACATGCAAATGCTTTTGGTTTGACTCAGAAAGACATTTTCAATCAAGAACACGCTCTTGGTTACATATGGTGGACTGCCAAAGCACCAGAGAGAATATTAGGGGGTAAACTGACACAAGAGTTACTGGGGTTTTTTTTTAGGTTTAAAATACATTTTTGGCCTGGTTACCAAAATTAAATAGAAGGAAAATTGTCAGCAGACAAGAAATTTTTATTTGTTTTTCTTCCCTTTTGTTATCTATATTTCTTATTTATTTTCTTATAAGGATTGATCTATACATTCACATTGAATATATTTTTACTTTACTCAGCAAGTTTTGTGTTGGCCAGGCAAGCTTTGTAGAAACCTTTACGTTACTAGAAGGTCATCATAACATTCACATAGCGGCTACTAGTCACTTGACACTGCTCTGGGCATTGGTAACATCAGTCATCTGTCTCCATTTCCTGAAAATAATCACTCTGGGTTTCAGAGCACCTCTCACTGCTCTCCTTGAAATTATAGAGTGGTGACTTAAATTGCATGTATTTTAAATAAGGTTTTTGTAACAAATTTTAGTTAATATAATTTGTAAGCATATTTATTCTAAAGAACTTAAAAGGTGTAACTGCTGATAAATTGAATTGTCTTTTTTTGAGCTTTAGCCGTTTTCCCTCTCTGCTTATGTCTAATTTTCTTCGGTCTATTAAGGGACTATTAAACTTCTCGAGTTTATGTGCTAGGAATTCAAACTCCTGGGAACTTTGCTAAGCTGTGATAGAAATCCAAGTGATTGGTTACATTTCTTTTGCTGCTGCTTTAATAACAATTCAGTCACATCCCACCCACCTTCATTTCCCCACAGCACTGTTTTCAGTAACATCTTAGTACTTCCTATACATCCAACCCTTTTCTCTTTTCTACATTTATTATTTTGTACTGGGTCGGTCATCTGTGAGGTTAACAACCTGGCTTCCTAAGCTTTCCCTGACAAGGAATGACCTATCTGATCAGCAAGTTTGGGACAGAGACCAGGGCATACCTGACTTGTCCTTTTCTCATTTTCTATTTGAAATCTGCCTGTTCTTGGGAAGCACAGCTGTGGTCTCTTTGTAACCCAACAGTGGGGTTGGCAGGTTTTAGGGCTGAGTGGGAAAATCTACCTATTGGTATGTTCAATACTGGGAGGCCCAATGTTGTAGCACACCTAGGGCACATTCTCCAATGGCTTTATCAATAATACAAATGGCATATTTATTTCCAGTTGGAAAATATCCTTGCCCCTCAAAAGTGGGTCAAAATTTGAGCATTGAAAGGACATTTATTATCCCTCTAACATATCAATAGCTAGTGTATCACTACATCTTACATTCACATTCCACAAACACAAATATATAATTAAAACTATATTTATTTTTATTGATTTATAATTTAAAATAGAAGATTACATTATTCCCATTCCTGTCAAACCTCACAGAATTAACTTTCCTGCTTTTTATCTTTTAACTGTCTATTGGCAGTAAGACACCTGATGTCTACTGTCCTTAATATATGTATTTAATCAACATTTCTTTTAATATTTTCTTGAGCTATTAGGATAAAATTGGTCCTTCAAGTAATCATAACAAAAGTGTTATTAAGAAAGCAGTTATTATAGGGTGTGAGTGAACACATTTATTAAATTATATATTGTGATGCTATTTAAAATAAATAGGATCAGACTTCTGGTACAGATGGTGGTATAGGCAGACATAGCTTGACTGTTCACACAACCACATCAAAATTACAACTAAGTTATAGAACAGCTATCACTCAGAACCATCAGAAATTGAGTTGAATGGAAGTCTGACAACTACAGCATTAAAGAAACCACATCCATCCCAACTGGTAGGAGAGGCACAGACATGGAATGGGCTGGTTTCTCACCCACATGCGGAGGATAAAAATTCAGGAGGGATACCTTGGGGGCAAGGAGTCCCAGCCCCACACCAGACCCCCAGCCCAGCATTTCAGTGCCAGGAAGGTAAGTCCCCACAGCTTCTGGCTGCAAAAACCAGTGGGGATTGAGTCAGTGGAAGAAACTTCTGGATCCCCAAGCAATTCCTCTTAAAGAACCCACACCTACTCAGACTCACTCCCTCAGAACTCCAGCAACAGGGTAGTAACTTGAAAGGCACCAGTGGTATACAGAGAGGAACTGAAGTGTCCGGAATCAACCAGCAGAGGCCATTGTTCCTTTACCAAACCCTCCCCACAACAGAGCCTGCAAGCTGGTGCAATATCTGAGACTTTAACAACTAGGCTAACTGTTTGACCTACCCTGGGGATTCCCAAAGACGCTGATCCCAACTTATAGGCCCACCCAAGCTGCTTTTCCATATGAATGGCTGGTCTTGGCTCATGCTTTACAACTTCCTAAATTCTATCAAACAAGCAATAGCTGGCTTCAGTGAGACCCAGGCCTATCACCAGCAGCAGCCAGCCTAGATTCACAGCTTGGCTTCTCCTGGGAATCTCTGAGCCCGGCAAAAGTAGCTTTCTCAGATTGCTTTATAGCTCAGACAGGGTGGCCTCAGACAAAACACAATTGGGGAACGACCTTGGCCTTTACCACCCAGGAAACCCCAGGGTCAATGTACTCAGTGGACAATCACAGACCATGCTGAAGTACCATCACCCTGCCCCTGCACAGCTGATCCGCCATGGAGGGTAGAGGTTTGTTGTCAGTGGTCACGGCCAACTTCACATAGGCAGTGAAGGCCATCCCTCCTGTCCTAATAAATTGATTCCTAATAATCTAAAATTATTTCAGTTAACTAATAGTAGAATACAATAGTATTTCTAAAGTTTAATTGATTTTGAAGAAGAAAAATTAATAGGAACATAACCCAGATCCTTATGATTATCATGGAATCATTAACTAGCTTAAATTCTTAAAACCAAGATCCCACTAACTTTGGAAAGTAGTGCACATTACATAGATATTTATTGAAGACTTCTGTGCAAAGTATTATGCCAACTGTTGAATTAATTGTGCCCTTAAAAGAATGCCACTAAGAAATTTTGGTTAAAGTTTTTATTATCTAAATTAAATCAAAGGTTGCATATTTTTAAGATATGAAAAAGGTTATATTTCTTTCTTCTTTACTCTTACAGAAAAAAGTAGCCAAAAGAAAGTTATTCAACATAAGCAACACAGTTTCTCTGCACTGGTCTTTTTTTAAATTGTTGTTCAAGTACAGTTTTTTGCCTTTTCCCTCCACCCCTCCCCACCACCCCAGCCCTCCCCACCTCCCTCCCCTGTTTCCACCCACTTTGTTGTTGTCCACATGCCCTTTAGAATCATTCCTGCAAACCCCTCCCCTTTTCCCCCATTACCCCCTCCCCTCTCCGTTCTGATCACTGTCAGCCTGTTCTCAATTTCAATACCATTTTCTATGAAAACTTATTTCTTCCAACCCTGGTCTCTTACCTTGATACAGCTAACCTACTACACCTTAAGGTACATACGCTTTTAGCAAATGGGGAGACAGTCCAGTTCGATTGGTTTTGAATACTGTAGACTCACAATACCATAATCAAATATTATATATTTAAAAATATAAGTACTGGGGGTACGTCATTTGTGAAAAATAGTTCATAGGTGAAGGCATGTTCACCTGAACTTAAGAAATTTAGCTGACCAAAATGGTATTTAATCTAATTCAACATCACTGCATGGAAGTTTAAAGGTAAAGTTCAAAAGAATTGTAACTTACAACTTTAATGAATGATTCTAAATAGATAATTGAATAATCAGCCTTTTCTTGATTATTTCCATCTCGTACAACAGCATAGGCATACCTCAGAAACATTTGCAACATCTGTGAAGTGCTAGAATGTGAAGTACAATAAAATGGGTAGGCCTGTATTTAGGCAGTATGTAACATGAAAACTTTCACTCAAACATTTTTGTTTTTCTGAACTTCAAGGATGTGGTCCCTTCTTTTACTATATATGCAACTGGCACTCCGTGATTACAGAATAAAAAGAACTAACATTTCATTCATGAGCATTTTGTATGTATGCATCTGCATTTGTGTTTCAGTTTAAATTAATTCTAATTTTCTGTTTTAACCACCATTTATGAGAAGGTTGTTTTAACATGCAAAAAGAATACAGAGAAAATGAATCAGTTGTAGCTGCCTTTTGGTAGGAATATCTGGCGAAGTTATGTATCTCATTATACTCAACAATGAGTGACTTTAATCCTGAGCGCCTCTGTGTGGCAGATGCTGAACCAAACCGTAGTTGTTGGTTCTCGAACCTAGCTGCACTTTGGAACAAACAGCTCAACCCTCGAGTACTCACCCTTGGAGTGGTTTTAAACATGCAGGAATGGGGATGCGCCCATGGATTCAGGATGCTCTGCAGGTGCAACCTAGGCCTTTGAAAACTTCAAAAGTCATCCCAGGATTCTAATGTGCTGCTGAGATTCAAAAAAAGAAAAAGAATTCACATACGTGGACAACAGTGTGGTGATTGCAGGAGGGAGGGAATTGGGTGGAGGTGGAAGAGGATATTGGGGGGATAAATAATATTGGAAAAATACAATAAAAATAAACTATTACATTAAAAGAAGAAAACCACTGAAAACAGAGAAGCAATATTTCTAAACAAGCAAAATCTCAGTTTGACAGTGACCAAGCAGAGTTCTCTCTTCAGGTGACTCATCGTTCACCTAGTGCACTTTAATCTCCTTAAAGTCAGGAGTTTCATCTACTTTCTAATGGTATGTGAGAGCCCAGGAGAGTGTCCGGCTGAGTAAGTGCTTAACCAGTGTTTGTTGAATGAATGAAAATGGTTTTTGACAAATAATATAATTTAATTTGCGGGGGTAACTTTGCCCGCAATGTCCCCCCATCTGCCATGGATGAAAGTAACACTACTAAGACATGATCTAGTTGGGGAGGAGAGGTGGCCAATCTCTCAGAGGAGAAAGGCCAAGAGCCCCTTCCTCAGTGGCTGTTATTGGGTTGTAATATACAGGAATGCAGGGCGGCAAGGATCAAACAGTAGATAGCATTTCACATAAATCTGAGGGCTTAGTCTGAGTCAGTGTCTGTCAGGAAAGGGGGTTGCAGGAACTTTGGGAGACATACTCATTTCCTGCTCGGACCCTTTTCATATGAAAGCACTCTTAGCAAAGCATGTTTCAGAGGATCTTTAGAAACTCTTTCTTATTCCCGATCACCCTGGATCCCGCTCTAGCCCGCAAGGGGCTGCACCACCTCACCCATCTCAGGTTTTCAGGCTTAAGTGGATTAGAGCCAGGAAGTGCTTATCCCAGAGGACTTGGGGGCTTGGGCTATGTCAGAATAGCCGGGGGTTGAGGGTCCATCACTCCTTCTTTGTTGCAGCCCCCCAAGTCCTTCCATAATGGCCTCCCAAGTGATCGTGTCTGACTTAGGTTGCCCCTCCTCTGAGGAGTCTTCCCTGTCTCTGACTAACCGACCATACACTGGGGGCTGGGGGATGAAGCAGAGCAGCATTTGTTACCAGAGACAAGCTTTGCCTCCTTGCACCTTGCATTCCGGAGGTCGCTCACTCAGTCTTAGCCATGGGGGGCAGTTACAACTCCTGAAACCAGGCAGAGCAGTTCCCAACATTAATCTCCTATCTTTAACGTTTAGACAAGGCTAGCTTTTCAATGTACAACTCTCATTTATCCTTTTTACTAACATTGAGTCTTTAAAACATTCACAACAATTTAGTCTTTTCTTCTGAGAGATAATGTGGGATGACTGATGACAAGGGCCTTGACCTGAAATAGTAGCATTCTACCTCAATGTACAGATACTCAATGTCATATACTTAATAGCAGATACCAAGCCAGATCCATTATTGCCACTATACCACGCTAACAATTTTATACTCTATGGAGACCAGATGAGAGTTTAGAAAGCAACCAGTTTTACATTTCATCACTTTGGGGTCTGACTCTGGAGTCACCCAGGATCCACCAATCAGAGGCCTTTACTTTATTCTGTTCTCGTAATTTCCCAAAGTCTTGCAACTTTCTATGAAGTTGGGTAGAACATTTATCAGTATGTTCACCTTCAGCCATAAGGGGGTTAAATATGTCAAAGACATGACAGTCCACTCTCTCTCCATACGATTGTGAGGTTTAAATGGTAAATACCTCAATATAGTGAGCATTGATGTCTTCAAATAATCTTTTGAGTTTTCCTTGAAGGCTTGTATCTCAACTGCCAAAAATGAGACAGTGGGAAGAACAGAAAGCAATGCAGTGAGAAGCCCTGGATGTATCCCCCGATGGCTTGTCTGAGCGCAGAAAGATGAAAGTTACCCTCCTGAGCCCTGTGAGCACAAGGCTGGCCCAAATCCTTCCCGATAAGCATCAAATGGAGACAACTAGCTACAAGGAATTTCTCCAGCAACAGAATAAATATTGGCACACCAAGAAATAATCTACTGATGGGAATAGAGGCACTGAAAATCATCCTGTGGCTAGTCAATCCCAAGTTCAGCTGCAAATCCCCATTTTGACACAATCAGGAAGGTGTCAAAGGGAGTATATTCCTAGTCAATATAAAAATAATTATTCCTGCTCTTCACCTCCTGTCAGCAGTTCTGTGCTTTTCTATTTACGCCACGGGAGCTGTTCCTGCTGCACCACGTTTGCCCTGGTCCTGGAGGAGATTTAACCAAGAGAGTCACTGGGCATTTGCAGATTGGCCAGGGAAGCATCTACCTAGTCCCCCCACCAACCCCAACATTGACAGGAGAAAATTTTAGAGGGACCATGGTCCCCTACATGGTAGCAATGCAGGAGTGTTTCTCTGTTGAGTGATGCATGTCCCTGCAGCAGAAAGACAGAGAAAACGAGCAAACAAACCCCAGGCCTAGTTTCAGTGTTTCCATTATGTTGTGTGGGTACTGATTTTGCTTCGTAAAACTCACAGATTCTCATGTGGGTAGAATACTCTATCCAGGGCAGACTGCTTTCAAGATTATAAAGTTATACGGACATGGGTGTTTTTGTTCATATATAAGTTTATGAAAACTGCTTCTGTGAGTTGTTTGGTGTCATTTCTCTTAGAAGCAGACCAACGTCATTTCAGTTGCTGTGCATTCATGGAGAGCTGTGGAAAAGAGCGTGGCAGCCGCTAGCAAAAGTTCTGCTGCTATTTGTCGCTAATGAGCACCACAGCTTATCAGCCATCTCTCCTTGCTTTCTTGGCCTCTCCAGATTTTTAAACAGAATTTACGTTTGCAGTCAACGGGATTCAAAAACTTAAATGACATCACAAAAATAGCATCACTTCTTGTCCTGGGCCGCAGTGAAAGGTAATCATACTCATCCTTTTCCTTAAAAATCACAATTATTGTTCAGGCAAATAAATAACTGTTTAATAGCTTAGTAAAACCAAATGTGACATGTGTGCCTCCCCATCTTTTACTATGAAAAAATTTGCATATAACCTTCTCAATATTACTCACTGCTGCCGCTCTGCACTCCTCTGATTTCCATGCCCAAGGACCATGTGTTATTTAATGTCTGTTTCCTGGTCTACTGGCAAGGACGCTAAAACTCGACACTAAGCTACTCAACAAGTGAGGGGTAGAGATATAGGGTAGATACCCAGGCCCATGATTTTCCTGATATGCCATCTGCCACTTGACAAAAAATGCTCATCAGGATCACACTCATGCCAGCCTCTGGTGATGGGCCCTGTGAACCCAGGCGTTTTCCTACCACCCATGATGGTGAGTCACGTTCCATGGTGTGGTAAACACCAGGCAGCTGCGAGCATGGAGTCATGGCCTAATTCATGACATTTCTGGCTGGAATGTTATTTTGTCACTAACCATCTAGTAACGGAACAGGGCTCCACACTTTCTGTAAGTTTTATGTAAATAAGCTAAATAGAAACAAAGGTCAGTGTTAGATTCAGATTGAGGAACGGTCATCTTGTAATTACTTGGAGTTTATTACGGAGTACCACATGGAAATATATTGTAGAGACGAGAGACCAAATTTTCCATCAAAGAATTTTTTAAAGATTTTATTTGTGTAATTTTAGAGAGAGAAGAAGGGAGGGAGAAAGAGAGGGAGATAAATACCCATGTGTGAGAGAAATAAAATCGGTTGTCTCTCACAAGCCTCCACCTGGGTGTCTGGCCTACAACCCAGGTGTGTGCCCCGACTGAGAATCAAACCAGTCACCTTTCTGTTCACAGGCTGGTGCTCAATCCACTGAGACACACCAGCCAGGGGTCCAGTAAAAAATTTAAAAGATACACTAACAAGCTTTAAATTCGCAATATGAATTTTGGAAATTTTACTCGGCGTGTTTTAGGTACATTACTCGCTCGCGCTCTCTTCCTTCCGCTCTCTATCTCCCTCAGCTGTTCTTCTCTGCACAGGATCCGATGATGCCACCCACCCGATTTATGAAAAAGGCATAGAAATCCATGAATCCAAGAGGCGTCTTTAAACTTTCTTCCTTTATATTTTTTTCCATACAAGTGGATATATCTCCAGTAAGAAAGCTACCATCACTCGAATACCCAACTAGTTCTACTGGAAGATGTTGTTCGTGAAATGTTTTTACTAACTACTCATAATCATCTGCACATTATGTCGATGTGCAGGTATCAGCACATTCATTGATGACAAACTTTGTTCGTAGTTTAAATTTGCTGCGTCAAAAACAGGGGAGTCAGGTAAGCAAACATTTGCGGTATTCAAGGAGCAAATCCACTTTCCACTGGATGGCACCTTATCCCGGAATCATCTACACTTCCTGAATGATTCTTAGGGAGAGTCGTGTTGGCCTCACCTGTATTATCTGGAAACTGCCCCCCTTTATCTGTCATCTGCTCTTTCTTTAATGTCCTTTTCTTAGCTTGGCTATGAATTTTTACTTCTGCAGTGCAGAACTCAGAGGAACATCCTTTTTCCCCATATGACATACATAAATCTAGGCTTGTGTTTCCAATGGCGTTCGGTTACATTAAACACCATTCACTAATCAATAGAGAAGAAAATAGAGAAAGTCAGCATTTAAGATTATGACCATTTTAGGAAGTTAATCCGAATAACCAGTAGGGGTCTCTGCTGCTCATGTAAATGTCCCTTAGGAACAAAACAGAACAAAACAACACAAGTCTTTAAAAGAAGTGAATTGGCCAAATTGTAATGTGGTTACCAAGAGTTTATTAGAAGAGGAAAATGTATTTTTTAATGGCAGAAAGAGAAGAATAAACGTGGAAGGGGGAGCTCCTGCCAGATTTGGGAGGGTGAGTGGCAGGCTCTGACAATGGAAGCACCCGTAAGGGGAGGCTGAGAAAGCAACTGCAGCTGCATTTGGTGGCGGAGGCGGAGAGGTTAAACCAGGCTCACAGTAAGGAATATCCTTAGATCTGCGAAGTCCAGCATGAAGCGCATCAGAGCAATGGGGAACTGGAATTCTAAACAAACAATATCAAATTGGCGAGTCTGGTTCCAAGTTTGCTAGTCTTCGTCTGCTGTGCTTGGGTTCAGCTACAGTGACTCTGTCCAAAGGCCTGGAAACAGTAACCATACAGGGCAACCATCCTAAGCAAACCGGAGTATTAGGATGTAAAAAGGTAGGAATTATCACATAGGAATATATCAGGGGCTTAAATGATGCCTGTGTGCCATAAGATTATGATGCTGTCAGAGAAAGAAAGTAGGTGTTCAATTATTGGAACTGGGTGTAAAGGTCAGAGCAGAGCTCATAAGCAGCAAGATTGTCCAGAGGCTGTGCACCCACACGGCATGTTTCTGCAAGTTCCCTCTGCGTGGGAAGAACGTTGAGATCAGAGCAGGGGAAGTCTAAACCTGCGAGGGTGAGGACAGTTGTTCCCTGCATACGAGATGGCATTTCTGGGCAGACCGCTACAAGCCAAATTTTAGTTTGCTTTGAATGGTTCCTCTACATTTTTTCAATCTTAACTGTGAATTGAAATAATTCACAAAATGTTTATTAGGGATTAACACCGGTGAAAAAGAGGAGAGGAAGCAGAAATGGGCGGAGAGAAAAATTAAACTAAGATGCAGACTCAACAAAGCCTTGGAAATCTCAATGATGAACTCCGAAAAGAGTAAGTTCATTAGAGTTGTCACAACAGCTAGGATTTGTCCCTCTTCCCCCATTCAGTCACCAGTGTGGGTTGAACAATAAATGCATGGCTTTAGGGGAGGTTTTAGACAGAAAACTAACATCCATGCTTTAAAGTGTGTCATTATTTGAAGAGGACAGAGGACAACACTGCAAAGAGATTTGACTACTGAATTTTACAGGTAAGAAAACATTGAGAATTTTGGTGGAAGTAATTGTGCTAGACTGATGGAGTCCGAGGCAAGATAAAACATGTTGTAGCAACTCAGTGGAGACTTGGAGGAAGAAGAAAGGTGTTACCACTGAGATACAACCTTCCGGGCACCCATGCCCTTGTTAGAGTGTGTAGGTATTTTCTGATTCTCAGTGGGCCAGCCAAAGAAACTTGGCATTTGTTTGTAATATTTCCAAGTGTCCTACTGAAGTAATCAATGATCAATAGATCAATCCCTCTGAAATTTTGTTCTGTTTTATTTGTATTGGTGGGCCTGGGAGTAGGGGTCACTGGAAAACAAATGGGCAGACATCAAAAATAATCAGTGTGGTTTCTAAAACTGGATGAATCCTAGATTTTTGAAACGATCACATTTTCTAATCTCATTGCAAGTTAGGATTTTGTGAGCTTGCTTTGGGACTTCATCTCCACTTACAATATTATTTCTCTTGCACACAATATTCCAAATCCCAAATAACCAACTAAAAGGCGACATTGTTAACCTAACACATTTATATTCTTAGGTTCCCTTATACATGCATTTTTGGACTACTTTCGTTAGAGTCATATAATTTTATCCACAAGATGTCACTGTCTGCCACTGTTTGCTTTACAATCAACACTTTCTGGTTGGGGAGGGGGGGCACTTTTTCCGCAGTGTGCCCTGTGCCACACGGTCACATAACTTGGAGAATTAAACCCTTTTTGATAATTTCTGTGTTCTGTGAAGTCCTATGTACAATTAGCAGATTTCAAAGGTAAATATGCATATTTTATTATAGTCCATTCTTTAAAAATGCATTTAACCTTATCTTCCTGATTTTGAATGTAAAATGTTTCAGATACATAATTTTTGAAAGAAAGATGAGAAAGGAATAATATCAAACAGAATATTTAGGAGACTGAAAATAGTATTCGTTGTAGCAAACCATATTATCTTCAAGGAAAACAGAATGGATGTTCACTGTATGTTGTGATTGATCTAAAATACTAAGGCAGAAGGTTTGGCTGGATATAGAGTACACTTTACTAGAATTTGATGTCACCTGGGCATAGAGAAGGCACCTGGCACTTCTATTTGGTATTCAGATAAGGCCCCGGGTGCTGCAGGCTTGCCTCTTACCTGGGCCTTTATGCAACACCTGTGCCTTTGTTTACAAGTCTCTTCTCATTTATGCCTAATTAGCAACAGCAGAGCTGACCTGCACCATCTCGTCTTGTTTAGGAACTTAAGTTACAATGCTGAAACCTACTGGAGTCAGCCATGTGGCCCTACACCGCAGGGAGAAACACTGAGTTCAGAAACTGACGTAATGAAGTGTTTCATCGTGTGACAATTGTATCTATAAAATCGTTCCCTTGGCATAGACTTTGAGGATACGGTTAGGAGAAAGGATTTGACTTTTAATTGCCTAGATAAACTCAGATCAGATTCTTTGAAATGTCTTATAATCACATGTGGAGAATTGATAATTCAAGCGTAAGAATCAAATTAAAAATCTCTATTTTCACATAAATATGTAGTATTTTGGGAGGCCACAGGATGTCAGGCTTCACTCTAAAATAGTTCAGTGAGTTCAAAGTCACATCANCTTCAAACCCCCCTCCCCCCCCCCCCCCCGCCATTTCCCTGGATTCAAAGTTATAATAGGTAAGTAGTTTTTATACTCAATTGTCATTTGGGAAGCTATTAATTTCATCTGAGTCTTATTATATTTTTCAATGAATAAATAGAAAAAGAACAGAGATTTTGTCTTTTGTTTGATATGCCCACACACTTTCTTAGTAACTTTTAGGTGACTTTTCTATTAATGTTAATGTTTCTACGTTAAGCAGAATGAGTAAATATCCAAACAGGCTCTCTTCACGCTCCACATGTAAAATTTGTTATTTGGCTCATTGCAGGTCTTAATGATAGTGTCACCATAAGAGAACTGAATGTCTCCACTATTTTCAAGCCCATTTGTCTTGCGGTACTCTCTCAGCCTCAGCAACTCTGTGTTCAGTACTGTGTCCTGGCTGGATACTGAAGTATGACAGGGCCATGACGGTGGGTATCCTGGGAACGACAGTGAGCCAGGTGTCAGAAGCCTGGAAAATTCTCTCCTGACTTCAATCCCAAATTTTACTCAATTAAATTTAAAACACTACTGACTGATCTCACAGGAGTTTCATGAGCACAGAAGGACCGTGGTTTATTCTTGCTAGTTGATAACCAGCATCACAGGGTTGTGTTAAAATTTAAGAACCGCAATTCGATTCTCCTATCAGCTCTACTCCCCAATCCAGCCTGGAGAGGCTTTATCCACTGACCGTAGCCTTTGCCAACAAACTGTTTTTGCTATCCGATAAAGAAAAGAGATGAATACTGCACGAAACGCTGAAAGTAATTCATTTGCAAGGCCCAACTTACTCAGCCAGATAGAAAGTTGGGCATTAGCACAGTAACCTGGAGCAAGTGTTTGGCAGGCAGTGCGCTGCCTCTCTGGTCCTGAGTTATCTTTCAACCTGCTTTGCTATGTATTGACTTCATAGTTGCTTTGTTCTACCCCATGGGCGATGAGAACATCTTCGGTCAATGGGCTGTCAGGATAACAGGAGGCACAGGGGTTCTGAACCAGTGCCATGTAGGATTTGCACTGGGGCAGCTGGGTGTGTGCTAATGGTCACCTTGGTTCTTGGCTTCAGCCTCTAAACCATTCATACCTGTGGAAAATAGTGACATCCCTTCTCAAGTATCCTTAAAGAATATGGACACCAGCAGACAATAATTTCTACATTTATGTTTCCCAGAAATCTGAGGGAAACGTAATCTGAGTCTTAACATTGACTTTCAGATTTCATTTCTTCTCTTGCTTCCAAAATTAAATCAAAACGAATCTCACTCCACTACATCGTGAGGGAGACAGATTTTATCAACCAACCAAACCTTACCAACTGATATGGAGAAAATAGGAGTGTAATGATGTTTTCTACAAGGCCAAATTTTCTCGGATAGGTGCCACCAAGGCTCCTCCGTGTAGTGAAACTACTTTCTCTTTAAGTGCTTGGGTTCCCTCCACCACGGCCCTGTCTATCAGAGCACGACAGTAATAAGGAGACATGTTGTTGGATTTGCAAAGTATATACAGAGTTCTTTGACTGGCTGAAAATATAACTCATTTAAGATCTTGTGAAAAGAGAGATTTGTATTATGAATGTTGCTCTCCATCATTAGTCAATCCAAAGGACATATCACACAAAGGATTACTTAAGAGTATAAACAGTCATATTATTTTAATTATTTTAATAAGCAATAATTATCCCTGGGTAGATATAACTATAACTTTGCAATATGATGTATTATAACTTCTTTAGCATGTTTCAGCTGAACATTTCTTTGTAGAGATATATTTTAATTGTTAACAATCGCTGACAGGGACAATATTTTTCTCCTACTTATATTCCATTATGTTAACATGTGCTTTATGGCCAGACTGGGATTAATGTATTGATTTGAATTCACAGTACTGTGTTTCATTCATCACATTCTACTTCTTCATTTGTTGGGCTAATGATGTACAAACTATGAAAAAAATTAAGAGAAAAAAACCTGTGATGCTGCAATACCAAGTATCAGAGAAAGAATCTTTCTCCCCATTATAATTGTTCCAGGCAGTGTTTACCCATCTGCTGGGAGGCCCGGTCTCTGGCAGCCCATTGCTTTGTCCTTCCCTGTGTCTGCTCACCAGTGGCTGGCGGAGTCCACCTATGGTATTTTTATTTGTCAGACAGGCTAAAGAAAAAACCCTGAATTAATTAACTTAGATAGAAGAGCCCAGCGATGAAATAGGCCAGTGCTTCATGTCATCCAGAACTCAAACCAAGATCTTTATTATCAAAAATATGTCTTTTTGAAAAAAAGAATAGCTTTTTTATATCTTATAGCTCAAATATTTTCTATATTACATTTTATATATTATTTTATAAAAACATATAGATGAATTCTCTGACAATTCTCCAGCATAGATTAGTCAAGTACAAATCGAACATCCTTTAAAATTACAACCTTACAACTTGGCCTTGTGCAAGTAGTCATGAATCTGCTTGCTTACTTCTAATCAGCCCCTTATGGTAGCTTTCATCATGGTACAAAAATCATTAAACAACTCTTTATACATAAATTTTTCTTTATTTTTTGGTTGGGGTGGAATTTTGCCCTTATAAGGATTGCAGGAGTTAACCTTTTAACAGTTGGAGATGAAATGGGAATAAACTTTGGCCAATGAACAGCGATGGTGACTTAGGGCATCAAGTTGGAATTAAATCCATGGCACTGTAAAATAGCAACCTCACTGAGGATCAAAGTCATGCTTTTTTACCCAGCGCTTCTTTGTGACAAACACATTATGTCAGCTCCACTAGCTCATTTGTCTGCTGCAGTTCCACTTTATCAGGCTGGGGTAAAAAGAATTGATGTGTCTGGATAGATAAAGTAAATGGAAACTCAGGACTAATTCCAATATGCTGCACTTTGATATATTTTGCAAACCTGAGAGCAGCTGGTGTAACACTAGTTACTGTTTGTATTTAAATATTGTACATTAGAAGACCTTTGAAAAGGTGTTTTATAATGTTCCTCTTTTTTCTTTCTAGCACCTATTGGCTTTCAGATTGTCCTTTTTTCTTTCATTTCCTCATTGTGTTCACAAATATTTTTCAGAGCCTGCTCTTTTAGAAACTTTTGTCTCGTTACCAAGTGAGATAAAACACGATTCTTTTCAAAGTGTAAATGTAAGTATAATTTTAAATTGTAGGAGAGACTTGCCTTTGATTTCTGTCCTCATCTTCTACAATATTAAATTGGGCTTTTGTGAATTAGTAAGATTTATTTCCTCAAATTTGCTGTTTTCAAATCTCTGAACTTCTGGTTGAATTCTAAAGTGGTACCAAATTTAGTATAATAAATGTGTGTTTGTTAACTTTAGATCAAGATTCAATATAAATGTATTTTCATATAAAATTACATTTGGACATTAAATAAGTTGTTTACATCAAAACAAAAAACTTTAATGTTTCATTATTATAAACTAATGAGACAAAAAACTACCAAAAACTATAAATAATATAGCAATATTTGTTTCAAATTATTAGACCCAAACAAGTGTTAAAATGTGGATATTGACATTAAATTGCTGCTGTTTTATAGTTTAAGCTTGCAGATAAAACTACTAAAAGATTATTTATAATTCAAAGTAATGGGGAAATATTTTTGAAAATAAATAAGTTTTTTAAAAGTAGGCATTCTTATACTTTTTTCTCTCCTTTAAACTTTTTTACATAGTTGATTATAATAAATTATTGAAAATATTACTTAGATAATTAAAACTCAAAATGTTTCTTTTTCATTATTTGGATGATCTAATTCCTGCACTTTTTGTTTTGTTTTGATTTACCTCAATAAATGTTCTGCTCT
The DNA here is from genome assembly GCF_014824575.4 of Sturnira hondurensis. NCBI lineage: Eukaryota > Metazoa > Chordata > Mammalia > Chiroptera > Phyllostomidae > Sturnira > Sturnira hondurensis. Next base: position 3,464,524 of record NW_028088915.1, read on the forward strand.
CTCTGTTACATAGTTGAAATTTCAATTTAGGATTATACTACAGGAGTACAATCATGAAACCTCTCCCGTGAGTTAAACTGGTACCAGATATTATGCCCATTAAGGACATCACTAGGGAGAGACAGGGGAGGCTATTGCGACCGGGATGAATCAGGAATGAGTGGCTAAAATGACCCGCAGATCTATCTTTTACCAATACATTTAGGAGGAACTAAATCAGCTACTGATAACTCTGCTGATTATGGGCTTTCTCAGGCTGCCTTTATGAAGAACAGGAAGACAAGATGAGCAGCTCTTATCCCTGAAGAGGAACTTGATCCTGATGGAAACATCCTAATGGAAAATGCGGTGTTGGGATGAGAGGCTGATGAAGTGGCAGCTTGGCCATGCCACAAGTCATTCAATATTGTGTGCGCACCTTCTAACTCAAAATTGTCAGACAGATTTTTATATATGGAAAAATATGCAGTGAAATAAAATGGCTAACATAGGGTCTATGTTATCACTGATTCCTTAATCACCTGTCAATTAACATTTGTAGTTTGATTTAATCTCTATTGTATTTTTTCCATTACTATTTATTCCCCTTATACCCCTCTGTGCAGGAAACTTTTTGAAAGCATAAATGAGAAAAGAAATTATTGCTCTACTTGCAAATACACATGGTTGTGTATTTGATTTTTATGGCAGATGTAATTGGCAAAATAATTTGATGAAAAGAAAAAACCAGTATGAAAGGAGGCAGAAAAAGCAAACTGACATGTAAAAATAAGTACATTTAAAAAGTGCATTTTAACATCAGCCATGTCCATTAATATGGATGCTACATTTTATGAGTTTAATTAAATTGAGTTTTTCCAACAATAAAATGCACAGGCTTGACAGTTTCAAAAAAGTATACTTTAAAAACTTTTATTTACAGAGATAGCATGTGCACATATATAATAAACATTTGGGGTAAACTGGCAGGGACCAAAATGCTGCATGTGACTAATACATACATATCTGTGCAGTTTCACACTCAAACAAAATGATAAAGACTCTTATCCTCACAACCTAAAAGCTCTTTCTTAGGAAAATTATTTGAAGGGCATCTCAATTCCTGGATGTCTCTTTATATGAAAAGTAACAAGGAAAAAAAGTAGCAAAATAAAGAGAAAATACATTCAAATACTGTGAAGAACATAAAGATTTCGTGTTAATGAAGCTCCAGTAGAGTTGAGCTTATGAAGGGGCAAAATACAGCATTCGGTCAGTTGGAGAGGTGAGGATGATTGAGAGCAAACAGGAAAAGGAAGGGGAAACAAAAGAAGGGTGGTATTTAGGACGGGTGCAGTGTAGACACCATGTGGCTCCGCTTTCAGCAGCTCCAAATGTCATGCCATTGTTCAGTGTGTTCAAAATGCCATGTATGCCATGAGGTTTGTGCAGTGACATTTTCTAAGTTATATCAGCAGGGAAGAACAGTGTGTGGAGTGCCACGGGCCCTCCGGGGTGTGATCCTCTAAGATGCAACTGCACTCACTCACTGATGTCACCGAAACCCTATCTTTAGCCATGGATGTTAGCCAGTCTATCTTCTAAATGCCTCACTTGATACAGTAGGGGTTCATGAGAAATCCTCCCTGTTTATTGAACTTACTTCCCTGCAATTGGACAGAGCCAAAAACTTTGCAATGCTAGTGGGTTACGTGATTCTGTGTTTGCCAACTTTAACATGTAAAACCAGTTGGCCCAAGAGTGCAGAACCTGCTTCAAGCTTTACTTGATATGAAAACCACTGAAGTGGATGACTGTGTGTTAGAATATAAATATTCTGGACTGGGCATTGTGAGCGTGGAGACCTGGTCTGAACCCTTCTCCTGAGTCGCTGAGTGCTTGGGGCAAGCCATTTAATCTCCAGGAGTCTCAATTTCTGTACTTGTAAAGTGAGAATGATGGGCTGATCTCAACAGTTGGTTTTACTTCTAAAGTTCTATGAGACCTGAGGAAGAGGTGCCTTAATTTCTCTCTCATGGAAACTGATTTCTAGAAAAGAACAACTGGGGATTTCAATATCTGCTTCTATTAATGAGAAATAATAAGGGTGACTTATCTTCTTTTTGGGATATAAAGGTCTCAGTTAGCCATTTGAAACAAATCCCCAGAGAGAGTTTTGAAATAGTTAGTTTTTTATATCTTCTCTGGGGCAGAAGTTTTGCATACTTAATCATATTTAAGTTTCATAAAGTAACAGAAGTTGGTTCTATTTCCTAGAAGAGAGATGTGAAGCTCAAAGAATCATGTAACTAATTGTGCCAGAAGTGAACAGTCTTCTGGATTTAAGATCACCTGATTTTCACTACATTACAGTCCCTGGGGGAGGAGGAAAGACATGTTTTGAGTGCCTACAGTGTATCAGGTACTGTGTTACATCATCACTTAGTCCTTATTCAGAATGCAAAGCAAATTATTCTCATCAATATCTGAGGGGTTAAATCAAATGCTAACTAACACTGCAGTATGTAGGCCAGATCTGGCCCACCACCTGTTTTTGTAAATAAAGTACTATTGCAATATCACCGTGCTCAATTTTTTGTCTTTATTTGTTTTATTTACTCATTTTTTATTGTTGTTCAACTATAATTGTCTCCATTTTCCCCCAACTCTCCACCACCTCACCCATCTCCACCACCCACCCTCTTCCCCCCTTTGAGTTTTTCCATGGGTCCTTTATACATGTTCCTTGATGGCCCTTCCCCTAACATGCCCTATTATCCTTCTCCCTCCTCCTCTCCAATTACTGTCAGTTTGTTCTTTATTTCAATGTCTCTGGCTGTATTTTGTTTGCATGTTTGTTCTGTTGATTTTGTTCCACTTACAGGTGAGATCATATGGTATTTGTCTTTCACCGTTTGTCCTATTTCACTTAGCATAATGCTCTCCAGTTCTATCTATGTTGTCATGAAGGGTAGGAGCTCCTTCTTTCTTTCTGCTGCATAGTATTCCATTGTGTAAATTTACCAGTTTTTTTTTATTCATTCATTTACTGATGGACACCTAGCCTGCTCCCAGCACTTCATTATTATAAACAGTGCTGCTAAGAACATTGGGATGCATAGGTTCTTTTGAATTGGTGTTTCAGAATTCTTAGGGTATAATTCCAGCAATGGAATTACTGGGTCAAAAGGCAGTTCAATTTTTAATTTTCTGAGGAAATTCCATACTGTTTTCCACAGTGGCTGCACCAGTCTGCATTCTCACCAACAGTGCACTAGGGTTCCCTTTTCTCCACAACTTCACCAGCACTTGTTTATTGATTTGTTTATGATGGCCATTCAGACTGGTGTGAAGTGGTATCTCATTGTGGCTTTAATTTGCATGTCTGTAATAGCTAGTGATGCTGAGCATCCTTTCATATGTCTCTGGGCCCTTTGTATGTCCTCCTTGTAGAATTGTCTGCTCAGGTCCTTTGCCCATTTTTTAATTGGGTTGTTTGTCTTCTTGGAGTGGATTTGTGTGAGTTCTTTATATATTTTGGAGATCAAACCCTTTTCTGAGGTATCGTTTGCAAATATGTTTTCCCACACAGTTGGTTTTTTTTCATTTTAATGCTGTTCTTTAGCCATGCAGAAGCTTTTTATTTAGATGAGATCCCATTTGTTTATTCTTTCTTTTATGTCCTTTGCTCTAGGGAACATATTGGTGAAAATATTGCTACATGGAATATCTGAGATTTTCCTGCCTGTGTTCTCCTCTAGGACTTTTATGGTGTCACGGCTTATATTTAAGTCTTTTATCCACCTTAAATTTATTTTTGTGTGTGGTATAAGTTGGTGATTGAGTTTCATATTTTTGCATGTTTTTGTTTTTTATATTTACTATAAGTTTTTATTTGGTCATTATAACTGAAGATGTGTACTTTGAAGAAAAGCTTACATTCATTTGCATAACTTCTGGTAGGTTATTTTTATGACAGGCATATCATTTTCAGGCTTCCTTTATTGACTTATTCCTGGTAGGATGGGTAACCTGGGGAGATAAGTATACACATAAAATGTTAAAAAAATTTTAATTCATGCTCTGACTAGTGTGGCTCAGTGGTTTGGGCATCATACCACAAACCAAAGCATCACTGGTTCAGTTTCAAGTCAAGGCACATGCCTAGGATGCAGATCAGGTCCCCCATTGGGGGTGTGTGAGAGGCAAACATTAATATTTCTCTCTCATATCAATGCTTCTCTTCCTCTCTTTCTCCCTCCTTTCCCCTCTCTCTAACATAAATTAATTAATTAATTAAAATCATTTAAATCTCTAAAACCTTTTTCATTTTGACCTGATGCATTTGCCATTACATATGAGAAAACGGGAACTAAGATATGAGCCAATTTTAAACCAAATTTTAAGTGTATATGTTCCCAACCTTCTGTCAGTCCTCTGTGATTGTCACTGTGCTTCAAAACTGCTTTCTCTTTCCTTAATTATTTTCTTGTTGCTTTCTAGGACCCAGAGCTTCCCATTATATAACTTTAGCCAGATCTTCATCCATGTCTTAGATCTATTCCCTTCCAACTTGCTTCACAAAAATTGATGAGGATTCGTCAGTTCACAGGAGGCTGTGAGTGACCACCTATCATAAGGCCCTCTGTATAATTTCTACATTTTCAGCGTCTAAAGCATACTCAGTGACAGTCAGCAGTTTTGTTTGGCTTACTAGGCACTAAGCACTATTCCACATGCCTCACACACTCATTCATTTGCCCATCACACTCCCCTCTGCATGGTGAATTAGTATTATTACTCCCAGTTTACTAATTAGGTGACTGAGCACAGGCAGGCCACCCAGTTGGCATTCAGTGGCTTGGGGGGATTTTAACCCTGTTCAGTCTGGCTCTAGAATGGGCACTCTTTGTCAGCACACTGTCCTACTCCTCTTTCTGCACCCGTACTATTGAATGTAATCTGTACAATGGCGCTGTGAAGAAGGTTCATGGGACAAGTGGGTTTATTAGTCCCTGACCAACAGAGCAGTGAGGTGACTCTACCCATGTCAGAGCTAGAAAATGGCAGATCTGAACTGGGCATCAAAACTTTCTTTTTCTAAAACCATGTCCTTATTTAAAAAAAAAACCTTTACTTCCTTCTAAGAAATAACAAAACAAACACATTCTTCTTGAGATGATGGTGCTTTATAAATTGTTATCTTTCTTAGAATAATTTGACACTCTTGAATGATAATTGGAAAAAATGGCTGGCCCATAGGAGTAAATCTCTAATAGAGTTACATTGGGAACCATATCAAATTGATGGGGACAAATTTTTGACTAAAGAGATTGGGGATCTTTCAAAACCAGACAGAAAGTATGTGACTATCTGGATTTACTGGAAATTAGAAAATACCTATGGATAATTCTGCTAGCATCACCTCAGGCACCTTTGGGATTTGTGGAATCACCTGTTTAGCATCCTGAAAGGGCACTGACATCCATCAGCTCCACTCAATCCCCAGGATGCATGAGCAGTAATTAACTGAAGGACTATACAAAGTTACTGAAGAACCAAATTGCTTAAAAGATGCCAGCAATGAATACAAGCTGACACCTACTAAAGCTGTCTGGGACTAATCAAAAGACTTTATCAGTGGCTTGCTATCATGATTTAGCAATGTTGGCATCGTAGTGAGGCCTAAATGATGCAATAATTATGTCTAGCAATGAAATATAAGGGCAACTGGTGAGACTGGGTGGGGGGAGAAGAAATCTCATTTCCTTTCTGCCTTAAACTAACTTTTTACATAGATGTAGCTCATTTCAAGCCCAAAATGAATTCAGAACAAATTAAAATATGGTTAAAGCAATTTTCCTTTCTGGTAAAAAATGACTAAAAAGAGAAAAACAGAATATAGATGAGAGAAGTAGTTTGACAGTGTATAGATTTTTTTACTTCAGTGTTTAAAACATGTAGTTATGCAGATTTTGGCAAAATTCTAGCAAAAGCTAAATGTCCTGAATGCTTGCTTGTTGGTATTGACAAAGCTGTCCATGATCAATGGTGGATCAACGGTGGAAGGGCCACAAAGTGCGTGGTGCTGCCAGGAAACCTTTCATGGAAACAGATGGGGCAAGACAGACTTCATCGTGATGCAGGGGAGTTTGGCCTATTTTTTTCCTTGAAGAAAGAAAAGCCAATTTTATACCCAGTTTCAAGAAAGATATATATATATATATCTAGTTTTGGAAATATAGTGGCAAACTTATCATGTGTGAAAAAAGTCAGTGGAGAAATCACCTATTAGGAGCCATTTCAAAGAATATCACTTAAATTGTGGCTTTTTCTGCCCTGGCTGGTGTAGCTCAGTGGATTGAGCTACAACCGGCAACCCTTTGCCTGTGAAGCAAAGGGTTGCCGATTCAATTCCCAGTCAGGGGACATGCCTGGGTTGCAGGCCATCTTCCCAGTAGGGGACACATGAGAGGCAATCACACACTGATGTTTCTTTCCCACACTTTCTCCTTCCCTTTCCCTCTCTCTAAAAATAAATGAGTAATATATTAAAAAATAAAATAAATTGTGGCTTTCCATTATCAATGCAGAGCCAGGTAGAAAGTTTTTACCAAGGGACTGACCTCCTTGGCCCACAGTGTCCCAGCTCTAGAGGAAAAATAATTCTTCTCTTTAACTACCATCAATTATCAATGCCTAAACAAAACCTTTTTTCTAACTGTTCTTTTTGTCAAATAAGAACTATATCCCAATTTAGCATATACATTCACATAAAAATAAATTTCAAAAACAAAGTTCATACTTTCTCTGGGCAATGCAATACAATATTTTTCACCCATACTCTATTTTATTCTAATATGCTATTTCATTTGAAAAACTAGTTTTCACTGATAAAATTGATTTACTATCAATAGTGATTCTCAATCACAGTTTGCAAAACAGCAAACAGCAAACTGAAGCGTATCTCCTCACGTCTCTGAATACGTTTTCAGCTATAGAAATTCAATGATACAAATACCAGTGCAAGAAAAAAAACTTTTCTTTTTAAAATAATCCAGGTAAGTTGTGATTCCTTGGAGTGCCAAATTTCATTCATTTTTATCAGATGCATTTGAAGAGATATTTTGAAATGAGCAATGTATTTCATGATAAGGTTAGTTATTAACTAAGTAAGGAAATAACATAGTGGCCTAGAAAGTATTATATAATTAAAATATTACAAATATTAGGGAAACTTTCTGAATGTTTAGGTCCTGAAAAACTGTTTTTCAAAAATATTAATTAGTCTTGAGAGAAGGGAAATATTGAAAAGAAAGAAAGAAAGAAAGAAAGAAAGAAAGAAAGAAAGAAAGAAAGAGAAAAAAGTGAAGAAAGGAACAAAGAAGAAGGACAAGAGAGACAAATACCAATTGGCAGTATTTGCTGTTAATGTGCAAGTACAAAATGTTTATTTTTATTTTTTATTTTTATTTTTTTAATTTAATTTATTTATCTTTAGAGGGTAAGGGAAGGAGAGGGGGGGAGAAACAATAATGTATGGTTGCCTCTCATGCGTTCCTGCTGAGAACTGGCCTGCAACCCAGGCATGTGCCCTGACTGGGAATCAAACCACAGTTATTTGGTTCACAGGCCCATGCTCAATCCACTGAGCTACACCAGCCCGGGCCAAAATGTTTTTTTTTTTAATTCTGCAAAACCTTCTTTCAAGAGCTCTGCTCTAAAACACATGTAACAATACTTATCTTTTTATCATCACTTAGTACTGAGCCTCTCACATAACAGTTACTGAACAAGAGTTTGAGTAAATCTCTCTTACTAATCATCTTACTATGACCTACGTCCCAAATAAAAACAAAAGAACAGCAAATTCATTAACTGGTACTTTGGAGGGTGATAAACCATAGCCATCTCAGCATAACCAGTTCAGTTATTTGGTTGAGTTAGTTACAAAGTTTAAAAAATGAGCAAACAAACCTGTACCTCTAGTTTTCGGATGTCACGCTCAGCTGCGTCTACAGCACATCTGTTGAAACCTCTTGGAAAGGCCTTTTTTCAAATTACTAATTGAGAAAGGTGCTATATCACAGAGTTCTACTACCCATACTATTACCATAAAAATATTTCAAAAATAGAGATTGTCTGTAGATTCGGTGGTCCCTTGTGAATTGGTCTTCCATATAATGGAAGCACATAAGTAATTTTCACACACAATATACAGTGGTTAGAGCTATTTTTTTAAAAAAAGATTAACAATTTTCAAGACTACTTACTATTCTCTGAATGTATTGTCCTTGTATTTTCATCTCAACATCTTCGAATATGTTGTTGTTTATCAATCATAAAGTTCCCCCCAACTGCTGACCTTGACTTGTTGACATTCAATCAGGTCTGCAGTGTCCAGCTCATCTGTTACATTTTCGAAGAAGACTGCAGTGAATTTCTCACATGGATGGCATCTCCTCTTTTTTATACTGAAGACATTTATAATCTTCTCTTGTATATTATTGTGACAATATTCGCACAACATTTATTTTCCCTACTAGAGTCTAGGCTTAAGGAACCTCATATAATATTCTCAAGGTTGAACCCCAATAGGATCCAGCACAATATTTTGCACACAGCACATTTCCAACCATTAAGCATCATTCATTCATTCAACAGAGTTTTCTTGAATCCTTAATGCTATTGGCAATGTTTAAAGTACTGAAAATATCATTATAAACATGATAGATAGGTCTCTGTCCCCTAAACATTTACATTTATTCATGAATGTAATGGAGCTCTTGCCAATGGATTATGACTGCTGGAGATGCATCTCCAGCCCAGGACAAAGGGTGGGCATGCCTCCTCTACCAGCTGGAGTCAACAGCCTACAGCAAGACTGACAGGCAGACAACATCAATGTACCACTGAATTAAGGAGCCAAACAAGCCACATCACTGAAGCTCAATGTCATAAATATTCACAGCACCTACTATATGCCAAGTACTATTCTAGATATTTGGAATACATCAACTAAATAAAACAGAAGATGCTTTTTTGTGTCTAACCTTTATTCCAATGGGGAAACACAGGCAGTAAACAGGGAGGAGAGTAAATTAGTAAGTTTCAAAGTATGATATATGAAGAAAAGTGCTATAGGAAGAGGTGAGGTAAATGAAGGCAAGAGGGATGGAGAGTGCTAGTGGGAGTGAGGTAGCTGTATGGGGCAGGTGCCATTTGTGACAAGTGTTTTTGAACCAGTCTCAACAGTAACATATATTAAACAAAGGATGCACACTTGCTGAATACAAGCTCTAATTGTGAGCCATATTAGTTATCATTTACTTTTACTTTAAACGTAGGAGGGGGCAGCAATTTGGGAGGATTAATCAATTGTTGCAGAGTGACCTTAGGGTCCTAAAACCTCTACCTAGTATCTGCTTGTGTTGGGTAAAATCAATATTTTTGACTGTTAAAAATACTGAACAAACAAACAAACAAGCCTTATTTTGTATCAACTCTCTCCTTACCGCAACTAGGTAAACTGGGTAATGGTGCTTTGTGGTACCAGGCATCAGACTTTACCTGAAAAGGTAGTCGCCCTCTAGAATCTGTAATCCCACTCAGCCTTGAACATGCTGTATAGACGACTATTTTCGTTTAGATAAAGCTAAGCTGCCATTATCAAAGATACCCACAGATACAGTGATTTAAATAACATGTGTTTATACTTCTGCCCATAGCCATTCTAGGTGATGAACGTAGGGTGCTGGGCCTTAGGCCATCATTTGAGGACCCAGACTTTTATTCTGTACTCTACATTCACATACGCAACCACTGGTTTCTTTCTTCCTTTCTTTTTTTTTTTTTAGGGTTAAGATTAAGTCTCTGGCCAGGGAAGCTTTTTGGATGATTGGTACCTATCTCTCAGTGATCGTTATCTATTTTGAATATTATTCCTAATTCTAAGTTTCTGCACAATGTGGCCAAGTCTGTCTTTTCAACTTGGTCTTATTTAACAACTTCTGTCTCCAAGCACCTTGCCTGCTCCTTCTCCTCTACCCCTAGTCCTCATGTACTCCTGCTTTCTTTGGGTTTGGGAACTCATTATGCTTTTTCCTGCTTATACCTTTCTCTCGGACTAGAATGACATCCTGGTGACCTGCCCCTTTTCTATATAGAAATCCTACATCATTCATGGACCTTACCTGAGAGGCCAGTTCCTTGGAGATATTGTCTATGGTTCTGTAGCACCTGATCCCAAACTACATTGAGTGATGGATAAAGTTCCCCGAATTTTTCCTTTGTAACACTTAGGATTACCAGCTTGATGTCAGTCTTTTCTGGGAGGCTGTAAGCTTCCTAAGGGTAAGAGAGGTCCCACCTCACTGTTTTACTGTTTTATCTTTGAGATGTTGACCTGAGCAGGCCACACAGCAGGGACTCAGCAAGTGTTTATTGAATGAATGAATGGGCAGTGAATGATGTCGTTGTCAGAAAGGAAGCATTCTCATAATATTTACACCTGGTTTCTGAGACAATTGAGTTTATTTTGGCTTGTTCAAAACAAACAGGGAAAGGGACATACATTGAACCAGCATTTAATGAATTAGTGCTACTTGCCAAGCAGTGTGTGATGTGTTAAGAAATGTATAATGATGACTAAGGTAGGATCCATTCCTTATAGAAAAACAAATTTAGGCATGTGTGGACCTTCATGGCACTTGAACTTGACTTAATCATGAATGAATACACGCTTGAAAATGTATGTTACAAAATCTACACCAGTATACACCTAGTAAAATTTAAAATAAAAATATCTGAATAGATATTTGGGGGTTTTCCCTGATTTTATAAGAACCCATGGGTATCTGCAAAACCTTACTGGTTTGCATTTAGTATTCCATGCTTATTTGATTTTTAGGCACTACTTTGTCAACAGAAACAGATAATCTGTTTCTTTTGGCTTACTTGTAATTATTTCCTCGGTCATATTGGTACCAGAGATCAGCTCAATGTAATGGAATATGCACAGAGCCAAGGTAAAGGGCATGATGCTAGGGAAAACGTTCCCTCTTCCATGTCTACATTTGCAGAATCGTTAGACGAGACTAGATGGGCTTTAAGGCCTCCCGAACACATTGCTGCTGTCAGTAACTCTGAGTGCCCAGGGCACAGAGAACTTGAGGGTTCTAGATTGCTTATCCAAAAGCCAGATTAAATATTTGAAGCTTTAACGTACAGTATTTGATCTTCAAGTCACGTGCAGGCTATATAATTTTCAATTAGAATCAGAACATTTCCATATCCACCAGAAAGCTTGTCTGGATGAAATCAAGCTTCTTTTTGTAATTAAATTCAGTCATTCCTTTAAATATAGATTTATGTAATAATAAATTGCTGATTTATTGCTTTTCTTAATTTTATAGAACCTTTACCCATGCTTAAAACTTAGGCCTCATCATTTTAAATAACTATTCCCAGTATGCTGATCACACACCTCAGCAAAAGCATAAATTAAAATTAACTGCACCAAGCAGTGTTTTGAATATGTTTAACTTAAACTACACATAACCCCTCACACCATAAAGATTATAGAAAATGTTATTAATGCATAGTTGTTGTGTTTTATTATTGAAGTAGCATGTTTGAATTTTTATTTCCTTTTTCTCTCCCCTGCTTTTAGTCTCCGTGTTTTGTTTTGTTACATCTTGCATCTGCTTTTCAGTGTATTGCTCTGGTGATAAATTTTAATTTATATTTATTTATTTTTATTTCCAGGGTATTTATCCTATTTGTGCCCACTGACTCACAGGCCAGGATGGCGATTGTTATACAGTAGTTTACTTTTAAAAGAAATAGGACTGCTCAAGCAGCTAATACGGGAAGATGTATCACCAGCCTGAATAATTGTGACAACCATAGACCGTATCAGTGTCTGTTTGTTTGCACAATACCCTCCTGCATTAAGAAAGCCGTCCCAGCTGTCTTGGGCTCTGGAGTCACCCATTTCATCACTTGACACTGCAGCAGATGTTATGGATTGATAACAGACTTCACTTCATTCACTCCACATCTAAGATTACCTCTGGAAAAAAAATCTAATACATTATAACCCTCCCAGCCATTTGTTAAAAAAAAGAAAGGAAGGAAGGAAGAAAGAACGAAAGAAAAAGGATCAGTAATTTATTCCCTCTTTTTAAGCATTAAATTGTGTTTCCCCCTTCTTTGAATGCACATGCTATTTTAAAAATAGCCATTTAACACATTCATTGCGTGGTTTTCTGTAGGCAAAAAAAAAAAATCAGTGAAGGACAAGAATGTAATGATTTAATTGAATTAGGACCAGATCAGATTTAGGGTTGATGACTCACATTTCCATTATGTAAGAAAGATGCTGTTGGCCTTTAATGATAGAGATATGTGCTGCATTCATAGGTTTGTTAGAAATAAATGCTTCCATTTTTATCTGAAAAAGTGAAAAAGGAGCTCAGGCTGGGACTTAAAAGGATGTATAAAATCTGTATTAAGTTGAACAGATTTCTTAGCTAAACAGCAGATTCTCCTCTTTAGTTTAGGAAATTCAAGTCTGGTAAATGTAACACGAATAGGATTGACCATTGCTTAAACATCACTCAGTGAAACAGCCTGAAAATTGGGCATTTCTGACAAAGAGATTTTATGGAAAAATGTGAATACAAACGAATAAAAATGTACAATGGGCCTGTTTTTTAGATGTGAAAAGGCTTTGTGTGTGAAAAGTGTGACTTTATTGCTCTGGTTGTAGAAAAACATGGGATTGAAGTGCAGTTCAAAATGAAGTGTGGCAAGAGGGAGTAGGTGGTTCAAGCACACTGTGTTCAATCCCTGTCTTGAACTTGCATGCTGAAACTTGAGTTTGGTTCCTCATACAGGCACTGCCACCTTTTTCACATCTATCTCTAACCTAAAATTAGCTAAACAGGGGCAATTGTTAGTGTGTGAAAATGATATGTATCCATGCATCACCAAGAGGGGCAAGATCGGCAAATCCAAAAGCAGCCAGGGTGCTCAGCATATTGGGTCCAGAGACAAAGAAAGGAGATGGAGAGTAGACATCACCTGACAAGACAGTGTCTATTACAGGGAGGGCAAAAGTAGGTTCATAGTTCAAATAGAATAATTAGGTTCCACTTACAGGTGAGATCATATGGTATTTGTCTTTCACTGCCTGGTTTATTTCAATGAGCATAATGCTCTCCAGTTCCATCCATGCTGTTAAGAAGAATAGGAGTTCCTTTTCTCTTTCTGCTGCATAGAATTCCATTGTGTAAATGTGCCATAGTTTTTTGATCCAGTCATTTACTGATGGGCACTAAGGCTGCTTCCAGCACTTGATTATTATGCATAGTGCTATTATAAACATAGGGGTGCATAGGTTCTTCCGAATTGGTATTTCTGGATTTTTAGGGTATAGTCCCAGCAGTGGGTTGGTTCACTGGATCGAAAGGCAGTTCCACCTCAAGTTTTCTGAGGAAATTCCACACTGTTTTTCACAGTGGCTGCACCAGTTTGCATTCCCACCAACAGTGTACTAGGGTTCCCTTTTCTCTACAACCTCGCCACCACTTGTTTGTTGATTTACAGAATGATGGCCAATCTGACCAGTGTGAAGTGGTATCTCATTGTGGTTTTACTTTGCATCTCTGTAATGGCTAGTGATGTTGAGCAAAATAGAACCAGAGAATTGGAAATAAAGAACAAACTGACAGTGACCAAAAGGAATGGGGGAGGGGATAATGGGGGAAAGAAAGGGAAGGGGCAAACAAAAGAACGTGAACAGAGGACGCATGGGCATGGAAAATGGCCTAGCTCGGCTGTTGAAGTAGCGGGTGACAAGGCAGGGGAAAGCAATGGGTACAAGATGGGGCAACGATAACTGAATACCAGTAAAAAAGAAACTAATACAATAATAGTAAATAACAACACAAGAATTAAATCTGTGTTTCAAGTACTCACAACTGTAAACCTAATTCTGCCCAACCCTTTTAACGATTATTCCTTTTTCTTTTCTTTCTTTTTTTTTTTTTTTTTGGTACACAGCATTTTAAAGTTCACAGAGTTCTTTCATGTTTATTACGTCATTCTTGTTTTGATCCTCTGTAGCACTAGAATGATACACACAGGGCAGCTTTTGGCCTTTAATTTACAAGGGAGAAGCAATCCCAGAGGTTAGAAGACTTATCTAAGGTCTCACAGATGGTAAATGACAATTACCTTTTTCAACACAAAATTGCGCATTTCTTTTACTACATGTTCACATATTTCCCATTCTATTGAGCCTAGGTATAAAACAAAGGAACAAAAGGTCTAGAGGCTTTGCTATTCATTTTTCCCGTTCTCTCACAGAGACCCAGTGAATCATGGACCAGAGTGGCGGCAGTGCAGGGACCAGGGCAGCGGACAGGGAGAAGAGACAACCTTGAGCCCAGGTAGATGACAGCGATCAAGTTCACACATCGCATCATTCTAATTCTATGCAAGGGAATTCTGCATTGGCAACTGAGTTTTGAATCCACACTAGATATAAAACAATATACCATTAGTTAAAGAAGACTTGACCTGGAAGTCTGAAAGTGTGCAGGAGAGATGAGCTTTTTATCTTATTATGGTTGAGTTTTGGTCATGAGTTTAGAGCCTTCTCTTGGTGGGAGTGGGAGAGGCATTCTTCAGGCCATGTTGGTCATCATGCTGTAGCACCTCCAAAATGTGGGTTGATTGAAATCGAGAAATCCACAGTCTAGCACAGCGGGGAGGCTGCAGGTTTCAGGTGCAGCTCTGCAGAGGAGATGATCCCTGACGTGGAAACCCACAGGACAAGGTAGGAACTGAGGCGGCTTTGGGTCCGTGAGGTATTGATCTCTGAGGAGGTGGATGTTAATTACTGGCTTGACTGGAAACATAGAATTCCGTGTGGCTCTTCCTAGTTCTCCCAGCATGGGAACTAGGAAGCTCATTTTTGCCCAGGTGCTTCTGTTTCTCACTCCCCTCACCCACCTTTTCAGAGACCAGTGCCTCTTGGAACAAAAGCTGTGGTTGCTCTGGCTTCTCAGTTTATACGTTGTTCTGAAGGTTTCCACTTTAGGGACTTCTTTGCCAGTCAAGCCAGTTTGTGTGGATTGAATATGTGTATCCCTCCACAAATTCATATATTCAAACCATACCCCCAGTGTGATGATACTCAGATATGAGTCTTCAGGAGATCATTGGAATTAGCTGAGGTCATGAGGGTGGAACCCCAAGAAGGGCTTCTTCTCTTTCAGCTCTTGTTCATGAGGGGATGCAAAGATAATTGAGAGTCAACATCCCAGAAGAAGAAGGCTCGCACCAGAACCCAACCTTGCTTTCATCCTGACCCACGACTTCCAGGCTCCAGAGCTGTGAGAAATTAAGTTCTTTTTCTTACATGCCATCCATCTGAGATTATTCTGTTAAAGTAACCTGCAAAAACTAAGACATGAGTCTAGGTTTTGCATAGTCTCGAGATCCAGTAAGAGGCTAGTGCACCAAGCAGGAAAACAGACAGAGGTAAAATTGTTTAAAAGAAAAGGCTTTGTAAGATCAATAAGGGGAAATAGAGACTTCTAAGAACATAGATTCCCAGCATTAGCTCTCCTCAGGGAAACCAGATTTTCTAGGACCACACAACTGGTGGGGCAGTAATTGTTATGTATTCCAGGTTACTATAAGCATGATTTAGAAATTAGGAAAAGTTGATGATAAAAGTGGCACTCGTCAAGCTTATCTAAGGCTTGTTACCCAACAAACATAAAAAGAATCTTGAAGTTTCTGCATTGTAATCCAGACTGTACTTGCTTCCATATTTCATTGTCTGTGTATCACACATGCTTTCACTTTGTACCATCTTTGAAATGGAAGCGCATCCTGGAACCTGTGCCATCTCACATTTGGAATCAGTAGTGTCTTTTTTCACAGTAGCAATACAATTGTGCTTATTACAATAGAATTATTCTAAAATTGGATCAAATGATTTTAGGTGCCTATCTATGAAGGAAATAGCCAAAAAAAACCCCCAAACCCCAACAGAAAAACAAATAAAACTCTAAAGTGAGATGTGTAGTCCAGTCAAAAAGAATCTAGGATTTTTATGACAGTGGGTCTAAGGAAGGCTTTAGCACATCTTGAGTACAGATAAAATTTTTTGGAACAGTGATTTTACTGAAAAAAATACTACATTATTTGAGTAAGCTGAATTCTTGTGAACTGTCACTCAATGTATAATTTATACCTGTAAGATTATTAACATTAAAGAACATCTTTTAAAAATTTTTTGATAACATATAGCAATTAGATGTGTGAAACCAGACAACAGAGCACAGGTGGCAACCGCAAGGCCTGTGGGCTGAATCCGGGCCTCCACCTTGTTCTATCCAGCTCGGAACCTTGTTTCTATCTGGAGGCAGCACCGAGCTCTTGCTTACCAGTTAAGGAGAAATTGCATTTACACAGTCCTAAAATGACATTCGGCCCTTTGAAGGCAACCGCGAGGCTGATGTGGCCCCCGGTGAAAATGAGTTTGACACGCCTGCAGTGGAGTCAAGTGTTGCTGTTGATGGGAGAGTTTTCTCAGTGCATGGAATTGTGAAGGTGGGGGAATGTTCAAGAGAACATATAGACACAATCTGTTTGACTATGTCCTGAAAAGAGAAACTCAGCGTGTAAAGTTTTATTTGTCATTTTAATCTGGGTTAGATGATATTTTCTATTTTATAAAAAAGTGTGTGTGTTTCTGAAAAGTCCTATACTTCACCGATAAAACTTTAAAGAACATGAGATTTAATATGCCCTGGGCAGACCACTTTTGTAAAGTGAGTAAGTGTTCTTTGTTGATCTATTCTATGAATTTGAACTGTCAGGTTGATATACACCTACACTTAAAATGGTAATGATGACGATGACATAAAAACCACTAATTAGCTCTAGCTCTGTGATCTCTTTTGTGTGTAACATATTCAAAGATAAAACTCTTGGCCTTAAGGAGTTTGTGTTCTAAGAGAAAATATTGAGTAGGAGACCAGACATGGAATGACTTGGAGATGAAAGTGAAAATGTTCTCCAAGTTGGCATGAAAAGAACGCCATAATATTTTCCTTTTCTGTCATGAAAACCTAGTGTTGTTTAACTCTCCCAACTACGTTCTAAGGTTTTCCGTGACCTTAGGGTTGCAGATCTTTTTTTCTGGCCCTTCACCAGCGAGTGATTAGTGGCAGCAAAGGAGGCTTCTCTCCCTGGGATTTCATTGCTACCTACAGAGACTCTGGCCCCGTTAGAGCTGGGTGTCAAACTCATTTTCACCAGGAGCCACATGAGCCTCAAGGTTGCCTTCAAAGGGCTGAATGTAATTTTAGAAATGTAATTGTAGAAATGTACTACTCCTTAACTAGGGGCAAAGAGGTTGGCGCTGCCACCAGGCAGAAACAGGGTGCCGGCTGGATAACACAAGATGGAGAATTGGGTTCAGCCCGTGGGCCTTGTGTTTGTCACCTGTGCCATAGGGAAATGGTTCCTTATGTCCTATTTTGGGTGTGACTCATTGATGATCCTGGTCACAGCAGAACTAACCACAGGCAATTACACAGGTGAACTGAACTACCCAGAAGGCAGGCTCTTGCTCTAGGAAAAACTGGGAGCTAAGGATCCTCATTTCCATAGTATAGCAGAGAGAAAAATTATTGCCAATTAGTTCCTCATCAAAAGAGAGCAAAAATTCTATGCTTCCTATCACCTGATGTCATTCCACGGTTTGAGAACTGCCAATGACCTAACTTATAGTGGTGAAGAGGAAATTGAAGACTAGGCACAGGCAGAGAAAAATCCAGTTAGTTAGGGATCTGAGTAACTTAAGGTAGATCCAACTAAAGTAGAATTAACTGAGGGTCAGGTGATAACTGACAAAAAGAGAGAAAAAGTAATGAGACTGATGTAGTAGAAATACTTAGGTCTCTCACGTGCAAATACCTCTTGCAAAAATAGGAGGACAAGTACCATATGATTTCACTCATATGTGGAATCTAATGACCAAACTGAAATAACATGTAAAATAGACACAGACTCATGGATAGCAGGTTGATAGTTCTGGAGGGGGAGGCACTGAGCAAAAAAGAAGAAGAACTCTTGGGCACAGAAAATTATGGTAAATTATGGGGTTGGAGGGTAGTGGAAGCAGAGGGTGTAGGGGCATAAATGGTGATGGAAAAAACAATAAGAATATTGATCATTTAAAAATAAAAATTCAATAGAGAAACTGACAAAAATGACTGTCAAGTCACAAAATAAAATGTCACAAAGCAAACACCCAGAGACAAAGAGATGGAACATATAGTGAAATGATAAACAACTTGGAAGAAAGAACCAGTTTAACTTATGGGTAACAGGTTTCTAAGAAAAATCAAGTGGAAAAGATAGAGTAAAAGAAGTTATAACTTTAGCAAAGAAAAAATCTTAACTAAAATGGAAACAAATCAAATATCCGTTATAGAAGAATAATGGACAAACCATGGGATATTTACTAAATGAAATTATATACAACAGTCAACATAAATAAATGAGTGCAACACAACAGTTTGGTAAATTTCGTCAATATAAGTCCTGTACACCAAATGGCTGCAGGTTTAGTCACTGGACAGGGGGCCACTGGTCCGTGTTCTCTCACATCCATGTCTCTCCCTCTCTCCCTCACCCCTTCCTCTTTCTCTAAAAGCAAGGAAAAAAAAAAGTCCTCCGGTGAGGATAAAAAACAATTGTATCAAGCAAAGAAAGATTTTTTTTCTTAGAGCCATGGAAGTTTTGTGAAAATTGCTTATGTACTTAGCCTCAAATAAACAAATTCCACAAAATAGACAATTTAAGATCCCCATGGTATGGGTGTCATCCTAGGTATCAGAAAACAACAAAACTTAAAACTTCTTAACTGCTTGGATTTGAAACAAGTTTCCAAAAGAATCCCTGGACATAGAGGAAACCACAAAAATCACAAAATATTTTTCAAGAAAAAATAATGAAAAGAACATTTTATACCTTGGAAATAAACAAAAGCATGTAAACCACCTGGAATCTATCATAGGTCAGTGCTAAATGGGACTTGATGTAAGCTGACTTTGAACAACAGGTAAGGGGACAGATTTTTAGTAGAAATGCTGTCAGTGTTGTTTGAGGAGTAGTGTCCCAGGAAAAACTGTCATAACAGCTTTTCTTTTTTAGAAGTCTTTTCAAAAGCCATACTCAGAGGTGTTTAGAACAGCTCCAAAGAAGAAACATGAGAATTGTTTGAGGAGAACCTGGAAGACTTAGGGCCACTCTGAAAATGTGGGTGAGATGACAGGATGCAATGAGATGCTGGATTCCAGGATCTCCGTCCGCCAGAAAAACAGTGAGTGTGCAGCCCGCGCCCTATCGTCATGCATCTGCTGATGGCTGTCTTCTAAAGCCCCCAGAGCATGACCGCTAAAGAGCAGAATGTTCACAATTTCATTCTTTCTGCTTTTCATCCTTCGTAATGAGCAGTGCAGGAGGGGAGAAGACGAACAAAAAGGAAACAGCAGAAGCTATATCATGGTAGGTGTTGGATAAAGGACATTCTTTATTTTCCCCACCCCTGCAAAAATGTGCTGTTGCTTCATTTGCTAAAAGCTGCTGTTAAAGACCCTTCGAAAAACAACTGCGCTTTGACTCATTGGATCTGCAGCAGATTCTTTTTGAAACAACTGACATGGAGGTGTATTGTTGTGTCTGATAAAAGGTTGTTATTGGAAAAAAAATGTGTTGTTTCCTTCGCACATAATATGCAATAAAACTGCTCTATGAAGTCTCAATGAACTCTCTCAATTGAGAAAAATGCAGACAATTTTCAATATAAGTGAATGTCTCCAATTCAGTCCTTTTCTATGAAGGAAGACATGCAACAGTAACTTACTGTAGGCCACATTTCATAAGATATCATCAATTCCATTATTCTTGTGTATGTTTCATATGAAAAATATTATGAAGTTTTTTTCCCCATCACAAAACTACGTATTTCCTTATCTCATTAAGTCCCTATCTCAAACACCACCCCTTCCCCCACTGCCACCCAGCCCTTCTGCTCCCTCCCCAGGGTCTCCCAGATTGCATTGCTATTTAAAAAGTATGAAAGAAATGCATGCATTTCTTTCACACACACACACACACATGCACACACACGCACACACACACAGTCATTTCATTATTCAATTTAAAGTTTCAGGCAAATGTAGATGGAATTCTGAAAATGAAATGAACCTGGGTTTGGTCCACTCTGCCTGGTGAGATTTGACCTTAGTTCCCAAATGCTATGACTTACAATTTTTGTTCTACGTAGAATTTAATGTTTGTTTTCATTGATTGTAATATTTGAGCCTAGAGATACTGGTTAGAATGCCCTTTTTTCATTCCCCTTCATATGGTGTGGGTACACACGTTGATAAAAGTTAATCAGAGGGAGCATTGTAACCCAGAAAATTGCATTTTATCCAAGAAATTCAATGTATGTATGTGCTTGGATTTTTTCATTTCTGTTTGATTCTAAAAGTGAATGCATGCAAATTTGTGAAAATCAAAACACTGAAACCTGTGTAATTTTGTTAACATGTGTCACCCAATAAATTCAATTAAAAAACACTGCAAATTACATGAACCCCCAAATTGTAGGTTTTCTACTTCCTCTCTCTTCTACCAATCAATTCATTCCTAGATATTCTCTGTTAAATGTTTGGCATGAATCTTGCATGTGTGTGGGCACACACACACTCACACATATACAAATGTATAATACTCATAAATTTATAGACTTTTTCTTCATTTAAAATCATAAAATAACATTGCATATGTTGTTCTGCAAACATAGTTTCTGCTTAGAGTATTACAGGTTTCCATGCCCCTACCTATAGATCTATTTCATTCTTTAAAATAGCTATATAGGATGTTTTTTCTCTTAAAAATCAAAGCAGCAGTGAACATTATTTTTCATAAGTATTGGACTCTTCAACCCATAAATATATATATTTTTAAATTTTGATAGATCATATATTTTGAAATTTTTATAACACTTTGTTTTAAATATGTTTAGATGCCCTATAAAAATTATACCAATTTATATTCTCCGTTATCTGCTCTAATAGCATTATTCAATGAGTAAAATAAAATTGTATTCTATGGCTCCCTTAATCTAGACTTCTTCATGTAATAGGCATTCGATATGGACTGGCTCATTTTAATAAATAAGACTGAAAACCATGTTGAAATGGGTTTCATTTATGGCTCTAATACTTATGTGCATGTGTGACCACAGACACTTCATTACTGTCAGTGTCCATATTGTTCTAGTAAGGAAGGAGCCTATGTCTTTAGTACTCAAGAATTGCAATAAACGTAAAAAGACAAACATGCAGGGAAGATACATTCAATTAAAAGCTCAAGATAAAAACTGCATTTGGCTACATATAGCATATACACCAACATGCATACTAATGAGATAATACACTATGCATAAGGTGAAACGAGACTGTATCTCATTAGTGTCAGTTCACAACTATTTTGTGTGGGGTAAAGAAACTACGATTTGTTTTCTTAATGATTTATGATACCTAAAAGATTTCACATTTTATCTCACATATGCAGACCCTTGTGACATGAAAGATTCAGTGATAAAATATAAAGTTCAGTGCAACTTTTAGATATTAGTAAAATAAAAGCTTTACACCTCTGCTCATAAGAAATCAGGCTTATTTTTGTGTACAGAGGGCAACTATTACTAATTAATATGAAAACCCCCGATGCCCTTTAAAAATGATTTTCAGTTACAGTTGAAATTCACTTTTACTTTAGATTCATTTCAGGTGTACAGCACCTAATGAAACGGTCCTGGCAATAAGTCTAGTACCCACCTGGTACTAATAATCACATGTAATTATTACAGTATTTTTTACTGTATTTCATGTACCATACTTTACATCCCCATGACTATTTTCCAACACTCCCTGATGTCTTAATACCCATGTCTACCTGAGTCTTTGCTCTGACTCAGGAAATAAAATGTAAGGAAATGACATATTTACTCTAAATGAATATTAATACTGTGCCGGCGATGTTGTGTCTTGTGGAAGAAAATAGGCAGTGTTAAAGTCAAACTACATTACAATAAAGGATAATTTTTATGTCACTCTGGACTCTCCAGTTTAAACTGTGGAGACAAAGATGCCTAATTTAATCACATTCATTCTTTCATGCTAATATCAAAATAGGTTCTCTAAATGCCAATCAACCAGTTTCATTTTTACATTCCTATATGTACTTAAAACATTTTTTATATTTTCTTCTTGCACTATTTTTTGCTTTCTTTTTTAAAAATATATTTTATGGATTATGCTATTACAGTTGTCCTGATTTTCCCCCCTCTGCCCCCCTCTGCCCAGTACTCCCCGTCAAAGGCAGATGAACTGCTTCCTAGGCATGGTAAAACGAAAGGAGCTCTTCATTACCAAGCCATTATTGTATGAAATGTTAAAGGGACTTGTTTAAGAAAAAGAAGAGATCAAAACTATGTGAACATTAAAATGGCAACAAATTCACATTTTAAAACATTTTAAAGCATGTGTGCAAGAGCACAATAAAATGCTTTCTTTGAGGAATCCAAATAAAAAGCATCGTCAACTTAGCTCTGCCCTGTATAATGGGAAAGAAAATCAGCGGCTCGGGAGGCCATAGAGCAGTCACCTAATCCTGGTTGCTGAGTAGCTGACAAATGCTGCTCAGCCTCATCACTGAAAATCAAGACGTATTGTAAGCCATTATGGAATAATCAGCTAGTCAACAAGTGTGTTTTGGATTTTAACATTTGAGGTCAAGGCAAATCTATTTTCTTAGCAGCTTTCTTGAAAATCTGTTGAGAAAACACTTTAATACGTGTGTTTGCATTACCAACAATAATAGTAGCAAATACTTTTGTAGCATTTACTATGAGCTGTGAAAACTGTAAGCATTATATGTTCATTAATTAATTTAATCACCTATGTTTTTTCTTTACAGTTGAGGAAAATGACATGAAGAGAGGTTGAGCAATCTCCACAATATGACATAGGAAGTAAGTGACAGTCTGGATTTAAACCCAGCCTATCTGGCTACAAGTCCTCGCGATGACCCAGAACACTGTAATTTCTCTACCATGCCTTGACAGGTAGGTTGACTGACATATATGTATTACCTAGTACCAATTTTTCAGAGAAGTTGGTCACACAATTGTTGGATAAATATACAATTTCACTGTTTTCTAGGAAAACAGTTTTAGCTAACACTGAATGGCTTTTTCTCATCACCTGACTCAGTAATTAACTAATTAGGATAATCTTTAATATAAAGATGAATTTCTTAACTTGGTCAATTTAAAGATTAATAATTTTGTATCTAATAAATATGTATGATATTAGGAGATATATCCATATTAGAAAAATAAAATGGAAACATAGAAAATGCAGAGCTTAATATATGAAGAAAATACTGTTAAAAAGATGGAAATAATTCATATAAAGTATAAGATTATACTTTTGGGGATCATTTCTGTAGTTTGTAAAATGCAACAGCAATTACTCCTATGCTCAGAAAATAGGTATTTTTAGCTGATATAGACATGAGTCTGGTATTGTAGGCTTATCTATGTTAATTTTCTAATGTACTCTGCAGATACTCCTATTAGTTCAAGACATTCAAGAATATCTTGAGAGTTAAGGTCACTCATATCATTATCACTTATCTAAGGAAGCTCCTTTAGAGTAATTTATTATGACCTATCAAAGATGTATTATCGAACCATCAGATAGGTGCTGTACCAATTAGCCGTGTATTTTTCTCTCATCCATTTGCAAAATAACAAACAATACAGAATCAATACGGGTAGGCATTATGGGGAATGCAACACTGTCTTAGCGTCCGTGTAGTCTCTCAGCTGCAGCCGATTACAAGACGGAGGAGTAGAGTATTCAGTAGCAATTGCCAAACTGAATTGTAAAGAGAAGAGTTTAAGATGTTATTCTGAGCTTCAGATTGCTTTATTTGAAGAGACAAATTTAACATATATAAAACAATAGGAGGAAGAATTGAGTATCAAAGTACTTGTTATAAACTCTCAGAGTAAAAATAGGTCCAGTGTATGGGAAGATGAACCTGAACCAAAAAAGTAAGACCTGCATTACACTGAGAAAAGCTCCTTTGGTCATGTACTTAAGGTAATTTACAAATGTTGGATAGCACTTCTATGGGAAAGAAAGGAGCTAAGAAAGGCATTTAGGCGGTTGGTCTATTAAATTGCTCAGAGTCACACGCAAATTAGTGAACAGCAAATCTCTAAGAATTCAGAATGCCAATGTTCTAGATTTTTTAAAATTACTTGTATGAAAGTAAAGAGTGATGAGCCACGGCTGTTGTGTCCCAGTGGATTGAGCACCGGCCTAGGAACCAAAGTGTCCCTGGTTCAATTCCCAGTCAGGGCACATGCCTGGATTGTAGGCCAGGTCCCCAGTAGGGGGTGCATGAAAGGCAACCACACATTGATGTTTCTCTCCCTCTCTTTCTCCCTCCTTTATCCTCTCTAAAATTAAATAAATAAAATCTTTTAAAAAAGAAAACAGTGATGAGATGTACATATGAGCCATTGCATCTTCTTCCTCTTACAGAAATTAGGCAGTGGAAAAAGAATCTAGAGTGACTGTGGCCTTGATTATTGGCTCAAACCCTGTGACCAGCTTCATCTTAACCAATCCCCATCAACTGTGCCATTTTCCTTCCTAACTGATGCTCTTATACCTTCCCAACTCTACCTAAATACCATATATTTTTTAAGGTTAGTCCATGACTCTTATTCTTTTCTCCTGTCTCCATCTAAAAAATAAATTGAACTCACATATTCACTTACCCTAGGGAACAATTACATTCAAGGTCAAGATCAAACGAAGTCATTTAATCATTTACTCTCTCTCTTTCACTCACTCAACATCCTCCCTCCTCAGCTTTTTAATTGAATCTTGTGGATCCTTTTAATTAGAGACTGTAGAGAAGTCATTTTTTCAATCCCTGGTCTCATATATATGTTGCACATATATAACCATTTACATGTACACATATTTGTGTGTATTACACTTAATGTGTATGTGTGGTAAATAATTTTGGCACCAATAATAGTGGCAAATGGTGGTTTTTACCAGGTAATTCTAATGGAACACCTGGAATGGCTAAGTGGCTTTTTATCAGAGTTAGATAATTCACTTAGGTATTATTTCATTATTTTCATGTGTAGGCAAAGCGCAATGATTAGGGTGTTTGGAAGGTTGTTTTTTTGTGTGAGAGTTGTAAAAATACAATAAGGCTCTGTCACATCTATTTGTGAAGAAACTGTGTTCTATTTTGAAACAAAATCAATAAAATGTACCTAAGCCATCAAAACATTGTGTTCTGGAACAAGTCAGTACTTTTAGAAAAGAGAACATATTGCTTACAGATTTTGTTATAACTTTGTGTTTTAGTGAACAGTGACCTAGAGATGTAATATCAGTTTCATCTATATACACAAGAGGTATAATATTGTGCAGGTGAACTTGTCTCTCTTTGCTCTCCCTACATGCCATCCCCACCTCAGTCACTAGGTCGGTAGAACAAACTTGGAGCCTGTCATGGAGGCAGGGCAAAAACATTTCATTCATCCATCTTTGAATCCCCACACCTTGAAATACAGTAGATGGGTCATCAATATTTATTGAATCTTATGTGGCTAAATGAAGATTTAGGTAACTCTATGTAACAATGGTTTTATGCAAAAAAATGCCACATGAAAAGCTTTAGAAGTAGAAGGTTCCAGAGGACAAAAAACAGGATGTCACAGGATAACATACCCCACTCTGGTCTTTTGTCCAATGTAGTCTGATTTTCCATATCTCCCTCTGGCCTTGTGCTTGCTGATCCCAGATACTCTACACACGCCATCTCCTCTCAGGCTAACAACTATAGAGCAGTTATGAATTACTATCCATGTTTTACTATCAACCCAGTGCCCCATGGATGAATTGCACTCATTGAAAGGTATCCTTCATATCCAGCCATTAAACAGTTTCCTATTGAATCCCAACTCAAAGTGATTTCTTTGCTCACAAAGGGTATATATATCTCAGAAGTTGCTGGTATTCTTTGAATTGTCCATCTAGTGCTGAAAAATAACTTTCTACAGGTCCAAGAGATTCCTCTCTAAGTAGAAAAGCTGATCTGATATCTTAGAGTTTTAAAGGCTTATTTCTGCACCATCTTTGATGGTAGCAGAGATACTTGTTGGATACGTGAATGCATGGAGAGAAATTTTAGTGTATATAACATGGAAAGATGGGAAAAGATGACAATGAATTCTATTTCTTCCTACTTCCAAGTCTCAGTATCCCTGTGGCTCACAGTTTGAGATGTGCTTGTGGTGCTTCATCAGTTCATACATTCTTATGCATGGTTTAACTCATAGTCTCATGGTTCCCATGAGTCAGAAGAGCAAAAGCTAAGGCAGTGAGTGACCCCAAGTTTCAATCCACTGCATTAATTTTTTCTGTATGATTCAATGTAATTATTAAATGGAATATCATAGTTCAAATTCACAGAAACTCTAAATTCTAATAACACCAGATTCTAGTTCTTCATGTGAAACATAAACCAAATCCAGCAAACTCAGGAACATGCAATGTCCTCTTGGCACTCATGTTTTATTATCCTACTCAATCCAAGTATTTGAGGCAAATACTTTTATATCTCTTTATGCTCTGAAGGGCTGCATCGCTTTGTTTCATTTTGTTCAAATGTAACTGGTGATTCAATATTTCACATGTGGAATTTAAGAAAAATTATTTCCTACCTATAGATAATATAGAATATTTTAAAAATTAAGCTTAGAGATTTTAATTTGTGGTGACTATCATATAATTCTAGACAGGATGAGTTACTGTATATGCTATTCAGATTCATATAGTTCTCTCATGGGCTCATGATTTAGGATTAAATCCCACATATCACCAGCTGGGCTCTGTAGCGCACTTTTTTATTCTCTTCTGGGTGAATAAAATTCTATTTTACTTTTTAAAATAATTCAAAAAAAAAAGAAACTTCGATCTTTAATCAGAAATTAGAAACTTTATTAGGCAAATGTCACAAGGAAAATATTTCAGTTGTTATTTCTCAACTGCAGCTAGTAATTTTTAGTTTGATGGTGGTTCAATCCATTAGGACATAGTAGCAATCTTTAATAAATTTTCTTATTAACTTTTATCCTTTAGCTTTCTTCAATGATGTGTTTATTTCAAAGGAGTCTGTAGTGGTCAGAATGAACAAAGATATAAATAAATCTGGTTCATATACTTGTCATATACCTGACCTCAAACTGGACCCATAAGATCATTATTTTTAAAGATTAAATAAAGTTTTAGTATTTGATTAATATGGAAAAAAGATTCAATAACCTAAGCTATTTTCATATATTTTGTATATGAAGTATCCTACCTTCTTATTTACTTATCTAGTTTATATTTCCTACATAATTTGTCAAGTCCCAACTAATTTTCTGCTGCACAGAAATAGATTTATATTTAATAGGTATAGACACAGTGCTATTTGAGTAGCATCAGATTTATAGATTTGAAATTACCTAATAATTTTAGATAACCCTATTAAATATTTTATCATTTTCTAGAAAACTAAATCATTTGAGTAAATTAACTAACTGTACCTTTTTAAAAGATCAGCCTTAAAGTTTTACTTTTTAAAAAAGTTATGATCTAGTTGACCATTGTGAAAATAGCATAAAATTGTTACAAGTTTTTAACATAGTTTCTATTATAAGACATCTATTTTCTTTCTGATGACAGAAGATAAAGTACACTTATTAATAGCATTCATCTTTACTTCTACATTTGAAAATATGTAAACCTTTGTGCATAACTGGAATTTCTTCTGTAACCCTTAAAATGTTGGTTAAAGAGACTTGCATATTCTCTCAATGAAAAGTCATTTTTAAGGTGTTGACTTTTCTTGTTCACTATCTCATAATCTCAATTTCTTTCAAAAACTTCATATATCTAGGTGATTTGGCACAAAGCATAGCTATAAAAACACCATACAACTATTTTATATTCGATTTTTTTCTCTCTAAAAACTTTAGTTAACTTTAGATTCATGAATACAAAGTAAAACATGAATGAACCGATCGGACGGAGTGCTCTGTGTGGACAGGGCCACGGTTCTCAGCAGCGCAAGGCTTAAATGCGGTCACAGAAACAGACAGAAACTCCATCTTTGGGGAAAAGGAACTCTTCTGAAAAGTTTAATCTGCCAATCAGTTCAGTCCATTGTGTGGCGAAACTATTAGCAACCTAAGATCTACTTCATTAAATTGTACTGGGAGTTTTGATAGACTTGGTGGTGCTTAGCACTATATGTATGAGAAATAACGTTTGTTGTCTGCTTTAAAAGTCATTGAAGACTCATCTCTTTCATAAAGACCATTTGGATTATTCATTCCCCAAAATATGTGGAACAGTCATCTCATGGTTTCTCCTGTTTTTTTATTATACAATTTATATGTATTTTTGTTATTGACATATGGCAATAATCATCTATTTATATTTTACCTCTAAATTTTATTATCTTACAACTGTAAATTTTCTTATTCTATACTAGTTTTTAAATATACATGCATCTTTCTTCCCATGAATATTTCTAATGTATTTCCATACATCAATATAGAAAGCATCCCACTTTGGGAGGCAAGGAGATTATTCAGAAGCTACCAGGCTCAGAGTTTCTGCCTGGTCAGGAAGACACATTCTGGACTAGGAAGGCAATAATAATACCGACTGAAGAGAGGAGTGCATGAAATACTTGTATATTCAGAAAGGAACAAGATTGCTTATACTGAGGTAAGCAGGAAAGAATTGGATTCTGACTTACCTTTTAAAAGAGAGTAAGAAGAATTTGGCCATGTAAAAATATTGAAGAATTAGATTCCAAGCAGGTAAAACAGAACTAAGCCTAGGCTTAGGAATTTAGGTACAGGGACAGCAAAAAATTTGTTGAGAATTGGGTCTTAGTAAGAGGAGATCGATGGAGACAGCATGCAGCAAGCTAGAATGGAGTAGATTTTAACCCTTCTTGAGTACTGAGATAAGAAATTTGGGTTTTATTTGAAAGTCAACGAAATAGCCAAGTGTTAGATGTTTGTGCCTCTGCTGACTCTTTGAAGCTACTTGGTTTTGGAGGATAAAACTATAGTCTTGCACTTTCCATTAGATTTTGCACATAACACTTGCATACTTGGGTTCCCAAAATTCTGACATTCCTCCAGTGATATAGCTAAAGTGGAAGGGGTCTTAAGAACACCAAGCCCCGTACTAGTTCACAGTATTAAAAAACAATGGGTCAAATGCCAGTAGTTGGTATGTTTGCCAGCAATTTGTCTAAATATATTTAGCCTCTTTGCCCTACAAGTTAGTTTGGAAATCTTGATAGAACAGGCTCTCTGGAAGATTGGTATTTCCTTTCTGACTTGCACAAGCAGAATTTACTCTGAGAATGGCCTTTCACCTAGTATCTACTTCTCAAAGTAGGAAGTCAATGACAAGTAGAAATATTTTCCCCTCTTAAATAGCAGTGTGGCATTTAACAATCAGAACAAAATGATCAAGTAGCCTTGTTCTTTATTTCTTGTCTCATCCTTTCATACATTTAATGTTTATTAATAACCTACTATATACAAAATATTACACCAGATAATAGCACACCATGAAGAGTATGTTCCTGGCCTCCATGGGCTCCGGTCTGATAGTGCACACAGTGAAACAGGCATAGGAAATTGTAACGAGTGCTACAACACAGATATAAATGCTTGCTGAAAACCCTCTCTCTCATTGCATGAGTTGAGTATTATTACTGAATATTTATCCAATACCTTTTAAATGATATTAATTAAGATAAAGCAATCCATTCATTATGTAAACTCTTTAAATCTCTGTGTTAGTAGGGCAATGGCCAGTAGTTGGTATGTTTGCCAGCAGTTTGTCTAAATATATCTAGCCTCTTGGCCCTACAAGTTAGTTTGAGGTAAGGTACACTTTGTAACTGCGCTGGTTTAAAGCCCTTCATGTTGAAGTATAAGGCCAAGAAGGGATTCAAAACGAAACCTGTGTTTTCTGTGCCCAACCCTCAACCCTTCCTCTCTGTCAGTGAGATTTTTACACACTGTGTGGTCTATTGCCTAGGAGAACTAAATTATGATGGACATATGAATTAGATGAGAAAAGTCTTGGTTTATTAACAGCCTATATGTGAATTCTGGCTGCCAGTCTCTAGACTATTGGACACAGTAGTTTATGCATCCATTGCTATGCATTTGCTGGAGATTTAACATAATTCATTATTTTAATGTCTGAGTCCTTATAAGTCCAATTTAGAAAGAATAGTACCAAAGCAATGAGAATTTAAGTGATTTGCCCTAGGTAAAAAAGGTGGTTTTTATGTAAGTGTAATTCAAAATCTTAATTCCTCTGTTAGAAAATACAGTGAAACTAAGAATGTCTAATACCTTCTCCCAAATGCATTTCCCTACATACAGGTTATTTTTTTAAAAGTTTTGTTAAACTGCAGGGGGAGTTTTAATTAGGGCTATAATCTTTTGCTTAGTCCACTTGAGCAATTCTTAGAGTTGGCAAATTCCTAACATTATGATTTTTTTCTCATTGACTCTATTTGTGTGGGTCTCACACACCTTTCCACAGTTAAAAAGATAACAGAGCTATAGAAGCTGACACGCAGGCTTGGAATGATCCTTATCTCTCTTGTGGTAATATGATTCTGCTGTGTGACCAGGACTCCGGGAACCTTACCTCAAACCCACATATCAACAAGATACTGGATCTTGAATAACAAATTAGGGGAATGAGAGTGAAAAGCAGAGAAAGCATTCTCTTCAATAATAGAAAATCACTCCTGTATAGAGGCTGTCCTCCGTACACTGTGGTCCCCTATGAGCAACCCCCTTAATTTTGAGGCACATTTTAGTTCACTATTTCTCTCAGAAGTCGAGGGCACGTCAGGGAGCAAATTTATGATCGTCTCATAGTCTCCCAGCTACACTTTTCTGCCTTGTCACCCTTGGCCACACCAGGGGGACCAATGCTGCTTAGAAATGGATGTGCTGCCTGCAAGGGGATCTCCAAACCTTCCGCCGTGTTCCTCTCGGGTCAGGGCCCGTTTTCTCCGCTTGGCTCTTCTGTTTATTGTGTCATGCGATTTCTTTTCACTTCCTTTTCTATTCTGAGAAATTATGATTTAAGGGTATGGAAATAAAGAAAAATACTTTTTACATGCCAAGTTTTATAATCCTTTATCGAGATTTTCCCAGCTGGCCAATTCAAAAGAGCCAGCCACTCAGCTGTGGAATGTATGAGCAAGGCAAAGCAAGCCTCAACCCAAGCAGTGGGATCAAAACATTGTCCGGCTTGACAAGATACAATTGACATGATCATATTCTTATATGAGCAGCTTAGTTCTTCACTTCAATAATGAAATTAATAAGCTCTTTAAAAAGGGAAGTGACTATGGTAGAGATCAAAGCATTAAGACTTGAATTTTTTCATCTGATTGGCATACAGCCTTCTAAGCTCATGACATATTTTCTATGACAATCTAGCATTTATTTTCAAATAATGTTAATACACATATATTCTAATATAGAATCAATTTACTTAACATATCAGATTCCTGGGTGTAATATCAATGATTCAATTAAAAGAGAGCTAGCTTTAGACATAAACCTGTATCATGAAAACAGCCTGGGATATGAGGACCATTTTCTTTTTGTGTTCATTTATGGCATTACATGGAGTAAAGTTCTAATGAGACTTAATTTGTTCCATATCATGTTGTATGTTGCCTGAATTATTGAAATACTTCATAGTGTAGAATACATGACAGTCACACTAAATAATATTTTTAATGCAGTATGCTAAGAAAATGTGCAGAAGCACTTTGTATACAATGTCAAGGCAGCTAAAATATCCAATAGGAATGTTTATTTGTAGTCGCATGTTCAGCCTTTTATATAAGGTATACTGGAACCATTTCCAAGTGTTTTTTCTACAAAATTACTTCATTTGTACACAGAGACACTTTCTTAATTCTTCCTCTTAAAACATTATTAAACCTTTTAAGGAAGTAGTGGAAAAGTACCCACTTATCAGGCAGAGCTGGGAGGGCCGGGACATGTGGCGCTGGAAAAACCAAGTCAATATCCATGAGCTCTTATCCTGTGCTCTCTCCTTTTCTCTAGTGACGTGAATGTTGCAAGGCATCTGTTAGTTTTCACTCGGAATGTGAAGGTAGAAGATATGGTTTTGAAAAATGCTGTTCCCAAAGGAAACCCAGTCAAGGCAGGAGTCATCGAGTGAATTTCAAACCCTGAACATACAAGGCACGTAGAGAGTATATATGGGCATGAAGGAAGAGGTCATCTATAATGTCCAGTAGATTTGCAAAACACAATATGCCAGTCGTGCCAAAGGGAAATGTAATGGACATTACAATTTTCTCATGGAAATCAGCAAAAAAATCATTTTACATTTTTATTACTTATCTATGATGGGGAAGGCAGAAGAAATTTAAAAAACAATGCAAAATTGGAAAAATGAAGTGATCATTTAAGAAACTTTATCTTACGTTAGACTTATAATTTCCATCGAAGTGAAAATAAACGTGAAACATATGGCTCAGGTGATGAGGTCACAGAAAAACAAATTTAAAGTCTTAAATCCAAAGAAATCATAGAAGAATGCGTGTTCAGTTCTGTAACTCAAATTCTATTAAAATTCTATTCAAAGTTTTGAAAATCCCAAAGGGCACAGTGGCAGGTAGCTGAGGTCATGAAACTCAGAAGAGGAGGCTCCTGTTGAAGCATCACAAGGGTTTTCCAGATGCCAGGGCACCACCTGCGTGTACGTCAGGGAGAGCGTTTCCGAAGTTGCCTATTTTCACTGGAATTTTCCCACTGCCAGGGATGGTGGGGACCCTTCTTGGAGTCACATGGCGAGAGCCTGGATGGGAGAGGAGAGTGAAAATAGCATGGGGCGGGGGGAATACTGGAGGCCAGACAATCCTGTCTTTGCAGACCTTGGCTAAGAATTTGGATTTTGTTCTGATTGCAGTGGGAACCCACTATAGGTTTTTAACCTGGGACAAGTGGGGAGAAATAGGATTCTATTTGCATTTTTAAAATATTACTCTTGGCACAGTGGAGAGGAGGAGTTGTAATAATAACCTCAAAATTAGCATGGTATTTGCTAAGTTTGTTTAAGATACCTATTCATTTCTACAATTGCCAAAAAATAAAATACAAATTTATATCTTTTTAAAAGTTTTTATTGAATTATTAGAGTGACATTGGTTAAAAATTATATAGGTTTCAAGTGTACAATTTTATATTATCTATGTATTGCACTGTGTGTTTACCACCCAAAGTCATTTCCTTCTGTTACCAATCATCACCCTTTATCCTCCTCTACCTCCCCTACCCCCATTCCCTCTGGTCATCACCATACTGTTATTCGTGTCTATGTGGTTTTCCCCCCTTAATCCCTTAAACTTTTTCATCAAGTTTCCTCATCCTCTCTGACAGCTCTCAGTCTGTTTTCTGTATCTATGAGTCTGTTTCTATTTTGTTTGTTAGTTCTGTTTTCAAGACTATGGGAATCTCCTGAGGAAAATATTCATCAAGGGAAGCAGACATAATGTAGGAGAGAATGTCCCAATTTTAATTGAATGGGAAAGTGAAGGGAATGAGAAAAAGTGCAAATCACATCTTTGAAAAATGCAGAGGTCAGAATGAGGAATTATTTTGTAATGTAAAATATTGAAGAGACAAGAGCTTAGTCAAATGAATACCATTTAACAGAGTAATAGTTCAAGACCAAAATGACAATTAGAGTAAGTTTGATGTCTAGTTAAATAAATGCCTGAACATAAGATTAGCCCTAGAAAGTTAAAATACATTTGCCTCCTTATTTGTTGTTGTTATAAACAGTATGACTATTCATCTAGTTTTTCTAATGAGAAGACTGAAAGTTACTAATTTCACATTTTCCTTACCTATTTTCCTATATCTAATTAATTAACACATCCTGTCTATCTCACTTCTAAATATTCTTTTGCTTCCCTCTCTCTTCCCCCACCTGCACACACGCACACTCCTCAGAGTGGCAGACAAGATTGGTCCCAGTTTGACAATACATACGATTTGGTGTCACCTTTTATCATTTCTCCCCCAGTACCAGGCTTCTAATTGTAATGAAACACTATTTCTGAAATACGTTGTATGTACTCATTTTCTTTCTTTTGTTCTTAATGCTCTCTCTGCACAGAATGGTTTTTTTACCCTTATCTATTCAGAAGGTTGACTAGATCTCAAAAGTGCCTTCAAGTTTACCGCTTACCTTCTCTATGTCCAAGATTCAACTTAGACACAGTAGTCACCAAGTCCCCTTTACATTCCTCCATTACATCACTTAACAGGATCTATTTTGTAGTTGTTTTTTGTCTCACAGACTAGACTGTATGTCCTTTGAGGTTAGGGTCCCCAAGTCTATGTCTAAAATGTTATTGCTAAAACTACTTGTCCAATGAAGGATGAAGGAAGGGAGGAATAAGTGGCTTGATAACCCTGCTTCTTTCTGCACAGAATTTCTTCCCCTCTTTTATAAGTTCCCAGTGATTAACGATTCTCCATGGTTTATGGCCATTCTACCTACTGTTAGACCTTTGTCGGTTTTACCACCTGCCTTTCTGGATCTTTTCTGTTAACTTCCCTTAGACTCTTCCTAATTCCAGAGAAGCTGCCTTAACAGATAGTGAGTCTAAATGGGCACCATGCTTTTCTGATATTAACTTCTCAGGGTAGACTTTCTTCCAATTCCTTCCCCTTCACCCAG
This sequence comes from Sturnira hondurensis, assembly GCF_014824575.4. Taxonomy (NCBI): domain Eukaryota; kingdom Metazoa; phylum Chordata; class Mammalia; order Chiroptera; family Phyllostomidae; genus Sturnira; species Sturnira hondurensis. The sequence goes on from NW_028088915.1 coordinate 3,499,548, forward strand.
TCTGAGTAGTTGCCCCATGCCCCTTTTTCTCTCTGGGCCACTTAAGACCATCTTCTCTCACTACTTTTGTAACTCGTGGTCTTCGCTTTAACTGGTGTCTTCATTCTACTGCCTTATAATTATTTTGAGTGGAAAATAGTTCAAAGAAATAGCACTATTTGGCATAATACTCCCTAACTGCTTCCTTACCAATTTAGAGTGAAGACGAGAAATGTTCTACTGTCTTTACTGTGTCCCCCTCTCCAAAATGTGTGGATTCTTTCTTTAACTCCAAATGCTTGCTTCATCAGTTCTTCTGCTTTCTGTGATATTTTGTGGAATAACAGCCCAGAACACAAGATGAAAAGTTTTTTTTCAAAACTGTTTTTCTGTAAACTTGTAAAAAAATACAGGGCAATGATCTATTAAAATAGCACAGTGCTATGCTATTTGGACAACAGTATCAATGCTGTACAGGGAAGCTAACTGGGTGTTACGGTGCATAAACCAACTACATACAAAGTCTAAGTTATATTTAGGAATAGAATTCTTAAATATATATTCATGTTATTATTTTTGCTCTTGAAAATAGCATGTGGAGTTAATCATTTGAATTATCATGATGATGAAGACACTGAGGAAGTCAAAGGGCCAGGAGGCAGGTAGAAAAGGCTTGTTGCTTTTGACACCTTGAGGTCTGGAATCCACATTCTTTTTGTTTACAAAGAAGAATTAGGAGTTTTCTAGAGGGGTGTTCTTCAAAGTGTCTCAAGGAACACTAGTTCCGTTAGTGCAGAAAGATATTTGGAAAACATTGGTTAAACAAAATTAAAAGTTTTTTTTTCTGAAGGCAAGAAAAAAGAAGAGAATAATTGCAAAGAGAGAGCAAGATGTTTCTTAGATGAGTCTCCTTTAATTCCTTCAGAAAGTTTAAGACTTTATTTATTTATTTTTAGAGAGAGAGGGAGAAAATGAGAAAAAGTGAGAGAGAGAGAAACATCATTGTGTGGTTGTCTTTCCTGTGCCCCTTCCTGGGAATCTGGCCTGTAACCCAGGCATGTGCCCTGACTGGGAATCGAACCAGCAACCCTTTGGTTCACAGGCCAGCACTCAGTCCACTGAGCCACACCAGCCAGAGTATCTTTCAGAAAGTTAAGGAAAAATATTTCAGAGTTGCAATGTAATATCTACATAATCAGGATAAAAAATCTGAAATGCAAAATAGGCTGATTCAACACCTCAATTAATATCACCTGTGGCTGACTCTCTGAAGCATTAACACATGACATGAGATACACTCACAGGAACCAAATCTCTGCCCCTTATTTCTGATGGAAGCTGATGCTATAGAGACTCATTGTGCTGTGAGAATCTAGTACTTTTTTTAAAAGAATAAATAATTTAAAGAAATTTGGAAATGCCAGATTTCAGCTTTTATGTGTGTGTGTGTGTGTGTATGTGTATAATGCTAACATCATTTCTATGCCTGTTACTTAATCTGAGGATGAAGGGAGACTGCCTTTTTCATTTTCTTTCTTTTCTTTTTTTTAAAAAATAAACTTTCTTGTAATGAAGTTCCTGGAAAATCTTTGGAGTCTTATATCTTATATAGGGATTTCCCCAGTAAAAAATAACTGAATTCCACCACTTTGCATTGTGTGGAAATAAGTTTTATCCCAGTAAGAACAATAGGAAAAAATAATTCTAAACAGTCATCTTTATAAGAAATACATTAAGTTTTTCTTTATCTATTGCCATTACTGTCTCAACTTTGGCATTACTTTGTATAATTCTAGTAAAATTTAGACCCAATTTTATTATTTTACCTACTCATTCATGAAAGGAAATTATCCAGTCTATAGAAATAGGATCTATCAATCATATAATGATAGGATCTATCAATCATATAATCATATCAATCACTCTGACAAGTATAAGATGATATCTCATTGTCATTTTATTTTGCATTTCTCTGATGATTAGTGGCATTGAGCATGTTTTCATATATCTATTGGTCATCTGTATGTCCTCTTTGGAGAAGTAGCTATATAAAGATAGAAGAATCATGCTACCCAATATCAACAAGCATGATATTGACATAAAACCAAGCATATAGATCAATGGAACAAAATGGAGAGTCCAGAAATAATCCTACCCCTCTCTGGTCAATTAATATATGACAAAAAAGGACAAAATGTACAATGGTGTAAAGACAGTCTATTCAATAAATTATGTTGGGAAAATTGGAGAGATACATACAATAAAAGGAAATGAAACCACCTTCTTATACCATAAACAATAATAAACTCAAAATGAATTAAAGACTTAAGTTTAAGATTTGAAACTATAACAATATTAGAAAAAAATCATGAGCAGTAAGCTCTCATTTCTCGTAGCAACATGTTTTCTGTTTTATCTCCTTGGGCAAGGGAAACAAAAGGAAAAATAAACAAATGGGACCACATCAAGCTAAAAAGTTTTGCACAGCACACACAGTAAATCACCAACAAAATGAAAAGGCAACCTACTGAATGGGAAGAGATATTCTCCAATGATACATTTAGTAAAGGGAAAATTTCCAAAATTTATATCTTAATATTTGCTTTAATACTTATACAATCAGCCTTGGCTGGTGTGGCTCAGTTGGTTGGAGCGTCTTCCTATAACCCAAAAGGTCACCCCTTTGATTACTGGTGGGTGCACAGGCCTAGGTTGTGGCTTCCTTCCTGGACTGGGACTTGTTAAGAGAGGCACCTGATTGAAGTTTCTGTCTCATGTCTATTTTTCTCTCTTTCTCTCTCTCTTAAATCAGTAAATATGTCCTCAGGTGAGGATAAAAATTATATATAAGCAGATTTGCATTAACTTTATATGTAAAAAGCCTGATTTGAGTATATGTTTGCTTCTCTTTTTTAAAAAACTATCATTGTGGTTTTTTTACTTTTTTTTATCATTGTTCAAGTACAGCTGTCTCCATCCCCCAACTGGTCCCCACAACCCCAGCCTGTTTGCTTCTTTCCAAACTCTTTGCATGTGTTGTGAAATGGTAAATTTCTGAGATTACTTTTTAAAAACCACTGTGAAGAAGAATTAAGCATTGAAAAACTGTTTTTCAAATTAGAAGAACATGTTGGCTTTATATATTAGAAGAAAAAAATGTTTCTTCAGAGTTTGAACTCTGTTCTAAATTTATACCATAGATGGTATTAAGTATTATGACTCTTGGTAAATGTTTGTCTCTTTCACCTGATTTTTTCTTTTTTTGGCAACATTCCATCATCAGATTCCATATTAATACAGAGAGAAGAAGGAAGCGGTGCACACAGAGGTTATTTCATGTCGTTTCGATTAGAACCCTGAGCAAAGATCATAAAATTTTGAAATAATTTTATTTTGGCTAAGTTCCATTATACTACATATATGAAGGAAAAGTAGAGTTTGAGTAATATAGTTTTGAAAATATGGACAGTAGTATCAAATCTAAATCTTCTCAAGCATTAACTTTGTTCAAACATTGTTAAATAATTCTTTGGATGTCAATAAGTAAGAAAAACAAAACTTAAATGTTGTGGCTGGGTATCTCTATTCATCTTTACTTGTTTAAAGTTTCAATTGCTACTACAATAAAAATATTCATTTGCCAAAAGAACTATTGTGTTAACTGCAAAAAGGCATTAGTCTTTGGTGAGAAAGAAGCAAGAAGGCACAGAGTTTACTTTGTGGGTGAAAAGGGAAAAATATTTGTTTTTCTGTGTGTTTCAATGACAAATTTTAAGTGATGATTACTTTTCTCAAAGGTCTGGTAAACTTTGCTCCCATGCTTTGTCTTCTTATACTTTCTTTTACAATGACATACTTTAAAACTTAAAGTTACTGTGGGATTTATTCTAACTTTACTTATTTTTGTATTGAATTCCTTCAATTACCATGCATTTATTAGACTTATTTTAAGGTAGATCAGATATGATAAGATTTTCTAATGTTCTTCATTAATAATTAAATTGTACTGAAATAAAATATTTAAATAAGTAAGAATTCCCAAATCAATTTGCATTGAGCATTTCAAAACTGACTAGGTGTTGCAAAACTTCAGTTTACATTGCAGCTTCCTTAATTTCAGAAATATATTCTTATTTGAAATGTGCTAGGGGATTCCTCATCTCACATGATCCATGATCTGACATCTGTGGTGAGTATAAGCAACAATGAGTTGTGTGATCATTGTGTGTGGGAGGGGGTACTGTACACTGGAGCTGAGTTTTAAATTAAAGAATGCATAATTTATGTAATGCTGCCTACTAAAGCTAAGTGGCATTTTATGTTCTTATCTCCAGCCTGTGATACTCTGGTAACTTTGGTTTACCACATTTTAAATAAAACCATCAACAAAGAGGTATTGCTGTACTAAGTTATTTTACATCATTATCAAATGAACAATTTGATCCAATTTTTATCCTATTATTTTCAGAAGACTTTCTGGCTAATACCTGGTAATGCTTTTGCAGACATAAAATGCTTTTGGGACACATGATAAGAAAGAATTTCACACATAGAGAAAAAGAATAAACAGAAGAAATAAGTGTTTACCAGAGAGGACTTTAATTCAATTTTGGGAACATAAAACTTGAGACAACTGTAAATCACGCAGTGGAAATGTCAGTGGAAATTTGGAGGTGAAGCTCTGGGGAGTGATGAGGATAGTAAGAATGTGGGACCCAGGAAAATGCATTAGATTGTCTATGGAGAGTGTAGGTTGAGAAGAGAGAGGATTCTGGAATAGCACCTGGGGTAACTTCCATATTTTAGGAGACAGGGAAACAGTTATTCAACCAAGGGACTAGAGAAAAGTCCAAAGAGGCGAGAGGAAGGCAAGACAAATGATGTCATATAGGCGGGGCCAATCAGTATTTCAAGAACAAAAGTGTTCAACTACATTACATGATTTTACAGTATGCTTTAGTCTTCATTCATAGTGCGTATTGGATCTGGAATTGTTTTTTAAGCTGGACTACAAACTTCATGAAGGATGGAATCATGTACGCCTGATCCAGGGCTGTATTCTCAGTGCTGTGAATGGTGCCTGGCAACTGGAGAGCTTCATAGTTTCTGAATGAGTAAAGAAGTGAATTTGTGAGTACATGTATAAATAATGAATGAATGCCAGAATGCAAGAATGGAGTAAGAATTACAATGAGGATGATAATGTGTCTATAAAATATGAAACAGGAATTTCTAAGTGACCTGAGCAAGAAAAGTTTTACTGACATGAGGTCACACACTAGCAATCTTCAGAAATGCTATGTGAAAATAACAAATTTGTGTTTATTCATCACTATTAATTTTAGGAGATTGAGAATTCTCTCAATTCTGACCCCATTTTCAACTCAAGTTTTCATTTCTGACCCAGGCCTACATTCTGACCACATCCCATCGCCTCCTCTGATGGTGGCCTAGATGGCTGCTTTAGAATATGTCAAAATGATTCAATTAAACCTGAAAACACTGGGCACAGCAAAGCATGAGACGTAATTCTTATGCAATGTGGAGAGCTGCACTGTAAGTTAATAATAAGAGCCCTGAGGCCAATGTAGCCACCAAGATTTATGTAGTGTAGCCTATGAAATGTAGACACCTAGATGACAGCGTTCCATCCTGCTAACAAATCCTCGATGGGTTGCTAACAAACTATTTTACAGGTACGGAGAAAAACACGTACAAAGATCGGACAATGCTCAAAGGGCACGTGACTATTGTAGCAGAGCAGAAATGTTTTACAATCGCCTCCTCATCCCAAAGTCAACGTTCTCTTGGTTTTATTACACCACCCCCAACAGGTTGAAATAAAAAGAATTGGTTCTTTCAGCATTCCTCTGTGAACATGTACTGGTGATTCCTGAAACTCTGGTTGCTTTCACATCCCTGGACCCCTGACTCCATCTCTTCGGCTCTGGGACAGCATCAGGCTCACCTGGACTCCTCTTCCCTAAACTGGGGTGTGGGAACTCTCAGCGTATGGTCTCCTGGGGTAATCTGAGGGCTCACTTTGTTTCTTCTCTCTTAGCAATTACTGCCCTGTGCTAGCTGATATCCATGTCTGAAGAAACAGTGTTTCTATGTATTGCCTGTTTTTATTTTCAGTTCTTTCAGGCTGATGGGTAAATTCAATCCTTGTTGCTCCATCTTGGGTGGAAGTAGGAAGTCCTGTCTTTTCATTCCAATATAACAGAGCTCATTTTATAGACTTTGGACATAACACATCCTGAGAACCCTCAATAAAAGGGCATGTGTATACTTGTATATACTCTTTAGTGACATAGGAAGATACTATTCCCTATACAATATAAATTTAATGACTTCTTATATTGGCAAAGCTTTGTTTTTTAAGATTATAGGTTCAAACTTAAAAGGAATGCCTATCAGGAAAATTGCATCATGGAGAATTATGAGTGAAGTGGAAGTATTTATATTAGAACCATTTGGACAGTGCTATTGTATTTTAAAGGGAGGCGATGCAGTTGACCTGGCTGGCGCTGCGGAAGGAGGAGGGGTTGTGGGAGACCAGGGCCAGACAGCAGAGAATAGGACAGCTGCTCTTTTTGTTCTCTCTGCCACTGGCTTTGCCAATGCATGTGAGCCTCTTACAAACCATGCAAATGTTAGGGTCTTTATGACGCCACCTTTGATTCATGCAGGCAGTGCCAGGGAGAGAGAACACTTGTGCATTCACACACACACACACACACACACACTTGCAAATTTGGCAAGGATTTTGTAGCTGCTAAGTCACGTGCAAAGAGAGCTTGGTTGCTCTCACACCACTGGGCATGATGGCCCAGGGAAAGTAGACAGTTTACATTTCTCCTGCCAAAGGAAAGAAGAATTAGGGAAATGTAGGACCTGGGATGATAGTTGAAAGATCCTAGAAAGTCTCTCACAGGGGATGTCTTTCCCTGACCATGGGAACAATCACTGATTTTCCTCTTTTGAATGCCTTCAGCACTTACATTCTGTCCCAAGCAATTTAGGGCAAAATTGGTTGGTCTTTTTTTTTTTTTTTTTACTAAATAGGTGCTTTTTATTGAGAAACACTGTTCTTCAATCCAGCAGAGTCCTCCCTGAGGACAAGCTTTCTGTGTGATACATGTGTGAGGCCACTGTATCCCAATTGCCATCCTGGTCCTCGGACTCTCTCTACAAAGCTGGCCAGTTAGTTGTGGTCCAGCAGGCTTTTCCCCTCTAGAGGTTATCTACGCATATGGTAGTGACTCTTGTCTGACACTGTCATCATCATAGCAGTTAGGATGCTGGGGGTAGGGAGGAGGAAGTGACAGGGAGCCACAAATAAGCCATCTCTGTCAGCCTTTCACTGACACCAGGCCATAAATCAGATTGCAGTATGGGAAAACTCAGCCCGGTTCTTGCCCCCTCTCCATTTGTTTCTGCCACATCTGCCTTAAACCAGATAACGTGTTTTATAGGTACAAGGAGCAGATAGCCATTGTTAGGTGAGCTTTAGGGACAGTTTTCTCTGGTGTCTGGACTTATAATAGGTGTTCAACATAAATCCAATTTAGAAAGGGTCAGAATAGGACCATGTGATGTCACAGTTAATTCTGAATCTGCATAATCAATGAATGTCCTAGAATAAAAAGAAGGCACTTCATTTGTCTGAGGACAAGCCAGGTGATCCAGGTGAAGGTGAACATTTAGAGGGAGCTGATCCTCATCTGTCAAATTTGGAAAAGGGGGGGAAATCCCATAAAGGACAAAAAATAATAATGTAAAGGGGAGTTGTGGCTCAGTGGGCATAAACTTTCTGTTATGTAAGAGGAGTAAGTTCTAGATATCTGCAGGCACAACACAGTGTCCATCACTAACAATGCTACATGGTGCACTTAAAAATTTAAGAAGACGGGTCTTTTAAGTGTTCCTAACACACACACATCATGAAGAGGCATAGGAAACTCTTGAAGGTGATGGATATCTCTGTTAGCTTGATTGTGGTGATGGTTTCACTTGTGCAGGTGTATGTCCAAACCTATCAACTTGTATATATTAAATATGCATAGTTCTTTCTGTATCAGTTATACCTCAATAAAGCTGTTATACAAAAGGGGACCCCCAAAACCTGAATTATCTTCTGGAGGGCAAGCCCCTGTAGTACAAGCTTCCTCCACCAGGTGTGTATTCTAGGAACCCATCTGTACTAACTGGTGTTGTTGTGAGAGGCTGCATTTGGCTTCAGTGAATTTATCTGAAGACCCTTTCAACACACTTTTTCATCTCATGATGGGTGATTTACAAGCACACCTGCTCACACTGCACTGAGTGTTCAGCAGTTTTTCAACAAAACTGATATGACCCCCATGCCCACCCTCCCTATTCACCTGATGTCACACTGAGCAACTTTTTTTTTTTTGCTTCCCAGACGAAAAAAGTCATCAAAGGGAAATTTTTGCTGATGTGGAAGAGGTGAAAAAAAAAACCCCCACAGTAGAAACACTAGAAGGCATCAAAATCAACAAGGTCAAAAATTGTTTTGAGCAATGAAAAAAATGTCTCCTTAGGTGTATTGCGTCAAATGGAGAGTACATGGAAGGTGACTGAAATTTAAGCATGTAAGAATAAATAGACAATTTTTTATAAATAAATTCCAGGGTTTTTGACCCCCTTGTGTACACTTGCATATATACAAAATTTATAATATGTGATATTTTGAGTTTCAAAAAGCATTGAACACCTTTCCAAAAATAGCATCAATAATTACTGTAGTAATAATTTAAAAACTGATGATTCTAAAAGCTTTAATCTCTCTGGATTTTACAGAGTATTTTTTTCTCCTCTTGTCTATATAAATAAGTGGTTGAGAGCAAAGGGACATCCAAAAGCACAAAAGGATGAAAAGATGATAGCAACCTTGTGTTACTGCTGTCTTCATTTTGTCATTTTTAACTCCAATGTGGTAAGGAAGGAGTCATCCGATATTTGTGAGTCTGTTAGACTCACGTGTGGCGGGGATGTAAGAGATTCAGTTGCTTTTTGGTTAGAGCTTGACGTAAGGAAGCAAGGCATGACTGCCACAGCAAGGCAGTTGGTATTCATTCCGGGCATTACTAACTAGTCACGGGTGTCTAAAAATACTCCATTCACTTAAAACTAACTCTGGAACAAAGGAACTGAGCAGTGACGGTTTTTGTTCATTCTTGCTTAATAATGATAATGACGGCGCCGCCACTGGGGTGGTATCTGAACGCACTGCATCTGACTCAGCCCCTCGTCTCTGTTTATACCACAGCTTCTAATATTTTCTCACTGCCTTGAAATAACATAAAATATATACCAATCACTAAATAGAAAACACAGTGATCAAAAACAAAGGAACAAATTATCCTAAATATATTTGTTTGTACTTCCAAATTCAAGTCTATTTTCATGAATATTTACCCCTATTCATCTAACTATAAGAACTTCAATTTTAGTTATCTTAAAAGACTGAGATATTTTCTTTGCCATGAAAAATTGTGACATTTTAAGCTCTAGCCTGTTAGTTGCAAGTCAAGATAGTATATATGATTAAGTTTAATATTCAACTTTTAAAAAGGCTGCTTGAGTCTGTATGGTCAGTCTCACATTTTTTAGTTTAGTACTCATATGGAAATCTAATGTGAGCACCTCTCCCTGAAAAAAAAAATACTTTCTGTTTGGAAGTTTGGAAAAACACTGTCTTTTATTAATGGTCTGTTCACATAACACAGTAAAGTACAAAGATATACACTTTGCAATTTGCCCATACTCAAAATTTCTACTGTATCTACTTAGTCCAGAATCATGACTAGGTGGTATATTTTAAACTTGCAACTGTTCTCCGCAACCTAAGTAGTGTCTGAAATGACATTCAACTGGTCCTCTTTTTTAGATTCTAGCCAGTCTTTCCCATGATGCACAGATGTTGAGGCTTCATTGGCACTAATTTCAAAGCCCTGTTCTCCACATTTTATTGGAGCAATCACAGTATCAGGGACCAGAAGGTTTCTACTCCTGAAGTACAAGTGTTCGATGATCAAAAACAACACTGTATCCATCCAACATTTCTCTCAAATACATGCAATGCACATTTTTAGTTTGCCCACCAGAGGTTTTATCCAGCAACAATGTAAAATATCTGTTTCCATGTACCTGTCAGAGTGACTGCAGCTCCTAATGAAGGCACTAAGCCTACAATGTAATTTTTAACACAGTTATTAATTTTAGAGGGGGAAAGAGAGAGAGAAGCATCAATGTGAGAGAGAAACACCGATTGGTTGCCTTTCATATGCTTCCTGTGTGGAAACTGACCCAACAATCTAGGGACATACGCCAACCAAGAATCGAATCCGTGACCCTTGGGTTCACAGGATGACACTCCAACCAACCGAGTCACACTGGCAAGGACTACAATGTCATTTCATAAAATAATTTACCCAATAGATTATTTTGCCTTTTGGAAAAAAAGCACAACAATTCAGTAATTTATAGGCATTGTTTTCATGATTTTTGGAAATAATTGATACCACGTTTTGTTTTAACATGTAACTTTTAATGTCTCTCTGCAGTTATGATCTTGGCTTTGAAACTGTTTTGTCTTACTTTAAGAGACTTAACATGAGTTAACTGTAGGCACAATGTTGTGCTGTAGATCCCTATAACTTAAGTCATATTGTATAACTGAACGTTTGTACCCCTTCAGTCTCTGCTGCCCACTGCTTCTCACCAGCAACCCTTGGCAACCACCATTCTGTTCTTTGTTCTATGACCTTGACTCTCTGAGAGTAGTCGTATAAGTGAAATAGTGCAATGACTGTTCCTCCCTGGTTTTTCACTTGGCATACATTCTCGTGCTTCATCCACATTGTCACATATGAAAAGATTTTCTTCTTTCTAATGACTGTATAATATTTCATTGTCTATAAATACCACTTTTCTGTATCCATCGATCCATTGGTGGACATGTAAGTTGTTTCCGTGTCTTGGTTATTGTGAATAATGCTGCAATGAACATGGAAATGCTAATATCTCTTCATGATCCTGATTTCAGGAATTTTTTTGATAAACACCTAGTGTAGGATTGCGGGAAGTAAGTAATACTTTGTATTGGAAATAATTCTCTGTGCTTTTTTCTGATAAAGGTCAGTTTGCTTCAGAAACCACAGTTGTTTGTCACAGTTAATAAATTAATGAATTAAATATTAATTTATCTTAAATTAATATTCTTATGTAATTATAATATTTGGTAAAGTAATCAGGAAATTCAATACTATAAGTAGAGTATGGAAAACTGCTTTAATAAAATTTTTTTCATGATACCTACCCCATTTTACTTATACACATATATCACATTCACCTATTTGGCTACTTCAGCACAGAAAATATTTTTCATTGACAATATATTGTAATGGTAACAATGAAAAAATATTAAAAAATATAAGCAATAGCTCAAAAGAGGTACTGAAAATATTTACTGAGACAAACTGGACTTTGTTTATAGCTTCTTAGCTAGGGTTAACTAATCAAATCAAATTTTACCTTATGAGTAACTTTTAAATATATGCAATTTCCTGGCTGGTGTAGCTCAGTGGATTGAGCATGGGCCTGCGAACCACACGATCACGGTTCGCTTCCCAGTTGGGGCACATGTCTGGGTTATAGGCCAGTTCCCAGCAGGGGACTCCCGAGAGGCAACCATACATTGATATTTCTCTCCTTCTCTCCTTCCCTTCCCCTCTAAAGATAAATAAATAAAATCTTTTAAAAATATATATATATATGCATTTTTAAGATTTTTTTTTCCTTCAAGACAGTAGATCAGGCACACTTCTGTATCTTGACTCAATCCTGAGACCCTATAATAATGATAGTAAAGGGAAAAAGCAGTAGTGAAAATAACTGAAAAAAAACCTTTAGTAGCTTTTTCCGAGCAATATACTGGGACACACACACAGGAAGAACATACGATAAAGAACGAAATGCTGAGAAAAGGGAGCTTATAGAAATTAAAAGAAAATCACCACATGTCTGGGTTGCGAGCCAGTTCCCAGCAGGGGACGCACGAGAAACAACCATACATTGATATTTCTCCCCTTCTCTCCTTCCCTTCTTTTCTAAAGATAAATAAATAAAATTAAAAAAAAAAACTGAGAAGCTTTCAAAAAAAAAAAGAAAATCACCAAATAAAACGTTTAGACTTAGATTTGGAAGATGAATGAAAATTAAATTATTAAGGGATCTGAAAGACTAGATGAAGCATAAGAGCTACAGATGGTGTATCCAGGAGACTCAATGTTACAATACCATTAATTCTATGAAGAAAGCAGAGAAAACAGCCCTGGCTGGTGTGGCTCAGTGGATTGAGTGCTGGCCTGCAAACCAAAGGGTCTCTGGTTCAATTCCCAGTCTAGGGCACATGCCTGGGTTGAAGACCAGGTCTTCAGTAGGGGTTGCACAAAAGGCAACCACACACTGATATTTCTCTACCTCTCTTTCTTCCTCTTTCTTCCTCTCTCTAAAAATAAATAAATAAATAATTTTTAAAAGCAGAAAAAATGGATGAGAAATATTGTTAATAAACTAATACAATATTACTCAGAACAGAAAAAGAACTCAAGAATTTTAATTGCAAAGGGCCACTGCACACCAGTTTGTCAGACTAGAGTAAACCCATATTATGTCACTGGAAGCAAATTGGTAGACTGCTGAGAAGGCCAATGGTGTTCAGTAACATGTCATAATATTTACACAGTAAGATGAGAAATGATTGTTTTCAAAAGAGGTCTATATTTATACATAGCATAGAAAACAATTCATTGTAACTTAAGCCTCAAATGGTAATTTACATAACTATCTGTGGTCATTTTACTTGTATTGAAAATGCCCTCCTTTACCTAAAACAATGGTGAAGAGTTTACATTAAATACTTAGTGATATAAACACAACAAATCCATTTTCTTATCATTCTCATATTGAAGCTCTAAAATTTTCATGTACACAGATGTTATTAAAAATAGCAAACATTCTTTAAATACAGTATCTGGCAGAAGTAACACCTGCTTGAGTATGGTTGGTAAGGTAATAATATGGGTGTAATAGTTTATAGTATTAATTTGAGCATTTCACCTAAAAGGTCACATGGTGTGCTTGACTGTGATATTGTTATGTTTCAAAATAATGCTTATAGTTTTGTAGTAAAAGATTTTGTAATAAAAATGGGGCATTATTTGTGCTGGACCCTGTGTATATGACATATATACTATAGTATATGTATTATATTTTATAGATGAAAACTAAGATTAAGTAATTGCTTCTTTTGTTTTTAAACGTTCAAGTACAGTTGTCCCCATTTTCCCCCGACCACTCCCTGTGTCCCAGACACCCCCACCTCCCACCCTTGATCCTACCCTCCTGGTGGGTTGCCTTTTGGTTTTGTCCATGTGTCCCTTATATGTGTTCCTGAAAATATGTGTCCCTTTCTTCTCTCCTCCCCATTATCCCCCCTCCCTCTTCCCTGCTGGTTACTATCTGTTTGTTCTTTATTTCAATGTCTCTGGTTCTATTTTTCTTGCTTCTTTGTTTTGTTGATTAGGTTCCACTTACAGGTGAGATCACTTGGTATTTGTCTTTCACCGCCTGGCTTATTTCACTTAGCAAATACTCCCCAGTTCCATCCACACTGTTGCATTCTGAAACTCAGTTTCTTCTTTTAGAAAGTGGGCAAAACAATGATACCTACACATTTAGTGACTTTTAGAAATGAATTCACTAATACATATAAAATGATAAGGACAATACCAAGCACAGAGTAATTACTTAGGTATTATTGTTATGACATTGGAAAGTTAGTCAATTTATCTTTATTTTAGAGCACATGGTTGCAGTAAAAAAAAGTAGAACTTGAAAACATGTAGACAAAAATAGAATGCTTTAAATCTGGTTGGTTATGAAGAATGAGGCTGGGGATAATTTATACTCAATGGTTTTACCTTTTAATTTAAGTCCTTTTGTACTATTTAATTTTTGAACATATTCAAGTATAGAAAAAATTACTTCCTTGAAGATTTTCTTCCATTGCATATATTTGTTTATTCTGCTTCTCATAGGCCTGAACATAATAAACATTTGTGGATGAGTCAATTATGAGAGAATAATCTGCAGAATCTTAATTATCTTTCTTACTCTCACCACTGGCTTTGAAAAGTAAGTTTCTACTATACTTTGAGAGCCCAGATTAGCAAAACTTTCATACCCCAACAATAACTTCATTATTTCCTTCTTTAACAATCAAAATGCTGTATAGGTAAAATGAAAATATTATTTGTTCATCTCAGCCTACATGTGGTTAGTTTTGTTTCAGAGTTCAAATCACCTGCCATTTTCCTATACCTCTTTGGAAACTTTCTGAGGAAAAAGTACATTACATGATTGGAAGTTTGGTCATCACCTTAGATTCTACCAAATCCTGCCATTAGCTTCCTGGCTTACCATTATGTCATTCACTAGTTTTATACACAATTTGGGAATAAAGGTAATGGGTCTTCTGATTATCTACCTAAAGAAATATGGTGAAATTCTCCATTCAGACCTTGAGAGGGAAGAACTGAGGTGGAGTTCTGTCCTTATTATTTACTGAATAAATCTAAAACTCAGTGCTTCTTTTTCATTGGAGGCCGGCACAGAAGGGAATAATTATACTTAGGCTAAAGAGGTGTCACTGGCCTTAAATGAAATATAGCATGTGCATGTGAATTGGAAACTGTCCATCACTACCTCAATGACAACATTTAGCCCAGACTTAAAGGAAACAATGTCAATTATTATTCTGCTTAAAGAAGATATAGTAGTGAAATTTCAAAAAAAGGCATAATAATAATTACCATGGAATTTCAAACCCAGACCATCTTATCTGTCATGTAATCTGAAGAAATGAATACTGTAAAATATTAGTGATAATGAAAATTTAAAAGTTTCCATAAACTTGGTGAAGTAATCAATGCTCTATTGCGGTGACTCATAATTATTCTTTTGGAGAACACTAGAGGTGATATTTGATGTTTTGGGTGAAAATATGAATCATAAAATAAAAGTATATACACTTAAGGTTCTTGATTATTGCATTATAAAAAAACTTAGTAAAATTAACTTATAAAAGAAAACTGTTTTTAATTGTTGTACATTTATGTGTAGAGAGCACTTTACTGAGAAGCATCTTTAAAAATTGCATCAGACTACTATTTTTATAGGTAAACTATAGCAATATCCTTAATCAGAATATATTCTAAGGGCGTTATCTTGAAAAATAATTTTGAAGCATAAAATGAGGAAAAAACTGTGCCTGCAGAAAATAAATAAACAGAATGCTACCTGTGCTTCCACCAAATCGGGAAAATGCATTTCTGCATTTAACCTATATCTTAGATTATGTTCCTGAATGATACACTGGCTTTTGCTGCAACATCCAACATACCAAACTTGAACTGTTTCCAGTTTCTGTCCTCCTTGAAATCACAATAACAACTCTTCTCCTGGGGGTAGGAGAGAAAGGTTATGCTATAAAAGCTATCTTAAAATGAGCATTTTATTTATGCTGTTTTTATTGAACCTAGGAAGGTTGGAAGTGTTGGAAACTATTCAGGACCTTATGCCATCTGCCCTTATTTCATATGGTCCCTCGTATGAGTTGGAACAAAGAAGTGGGCTGGATGGAATTAAAGAATGTATATGTATATATATATATGTATGTATAAAAAAAAGAAAGTAGTGATCAAACACTACTGATAAGGCAAGCCAGTGTGCTCCTGGGTGATGTGTGTATTCAACTCCAGGCTGACTCCTCTTATGCTAATACAGCCAATTTCCTCTTTTATTTCATTTCTGGAGCCTGAATCTGCGATCTCTGATAAGGTTCCCAAGGATACCGCCTTCACTCACAAACGGGGAGGGGGCAGGGGGAGTGGGTGATGGAGATGTGTAACTCGGAGAGAGCACTACTGGATGAATAATTTAAAGCTCCGCCCGGAGATTTGAGGCAAAATGCAGAGATAAGACACACCACAGGGTCTTCTCTGTTTATTCAGAGCTTCATCTTCCAATGACAGCTGACCTCCAAGGTCAAGGGTATGATGGGAAATGGAGAAAAACAGTGGGAAAAGGTACAGCACAACCCAGAAGACAGTAATGATTTACTTTGTGTCAAATGAAAAATTGATCTTTTTATTTAACTACTTTTTTTTTTGGTGTTCATCAATGGAAAAACCTGTGATTGAAGAAACTTTGCATAAACTGTAATACATTCCTGATATGGAGACACTCCCACAGCTCTTCAGCAACTTCAGCTTGACCTGGTTTAATACTGTTTTGTGAGGAAATTTTTAAGGTCAGAATGAACTCTGAGTACCAGAAGTGTGTATCACTTAGGACCTCCCGTGACAAACACAGTAACTGGATTCAAAGGCAGTCTGATCTGCAGTTTCTCTTAGGCAAAGGATATGTTTCCTTAGCTTCCTACCTTTTTAACTTTGCACACACACAAAAAGGTTGCACTTTTCCCCCTCATTACATTTTTCTGGAGCCTTACATAATCCCTTTTGCAGGATAACACATCTCATACACTGAACCTAATCAAATCTTTGTGTTTTTACTAGTTTGCTCCCTAAATCTCTGAGTCTAATAACTCTTTTCAGTTCAGAAAATTTGAAGCCATTTGTCCTGGCTGGGACCATAGTGTTGGTTTTAGGATTTTACAAATTCTGACAGTAAGACATGCACCTAGGAAAGCCCTGCTCCCCATTATCAAAACCGTCTGCTCCGCGGCTCCTATTTGTTTCCATAGAATACAACCATGACCTCTGCGGAGGGAGAGGCAATGTCAAATGTTTCTCAGGGCTGGTTTACATTTCCCTCATAGTCTGAAACTGCTGTTTCTGCTTTCCTCTGTTTGAATGTTACCCATGTTTTCATTCCTGAGCAATCATACCTTTTATCTTTTTTAGATAAACATGAAAACATACGAAGGTCACTGCTGGGTGAGAGGTAAGATGTGCGTGACTGCCACCCAGCCTCACCGTGGTTTTTTTTTCCCTCCCTTCCTTAACAAACACTCCTTGAGGGTTCCAGTGGAGTGAGACGGGTTATAAGTATGATTCACAGGCTGGCCACATTAAGTGCCCGTACAGGTTGTCCCTCCAAGGGCCCCATTAGCGTGGCGCCAGCCTGCTTGGTGTTTAGCACGCACTTTACCCATGCCCCCTTTCTTCAGCATTCTTGTTTTTATATTTAGAGTCTATCAAAGCCAAGGCAAGGCGAGCTACGTTTTATTGCTTCCTGGGTGTATTTTGTGCATTTTTGCTAAGGCTTAAAAGAAAACCATCCCCATTATTCCTGGCCTGGACCTTTCGTCTTCTTTCTTCTTTCTTTCTTACTCTATTTTTCTTTCCTTTTCCCACGTAGCAGGAAGAGCAGTGGGAGAGAGAGCGCGCAGACACTTAAACACGAGCTAAGCTAATCACAAAGTCTCTGACTAGAATGGACCCTTGATGGCTATAAAGGAAACTAACCCACGAACTTTGGGGGCAATGAGGGAATGTGGGTATTTAACTTAGCCCTATGGAAATCTTATGTTATTGACTTAGAAATCAGATATGCAGCTTAATTTTGACATTGAGGATCACTTTTAAAATGCTAAGATATAACTTTGATTAACCACTAGTGAGACTGGCAAGTCGGTTGACCACTATTCGCCCCTTTCATAGAAATTACAGTCATAGTAGTTTTTATATGTCAACAAATTACACCCCAGGGTAACCTTTGCAACAAACCCATGCGAAAAATGCCCATTTTGCCAGATAATATTTACCAAATTATGTTCCAAAAATGTACAATGCAGTATCACTGTGGGCTAAGTATCACATATAATCCATGATACATGATACTTATTTTATTCTAAAGTGGACTTAGTTTTTAAAACCATTGGCTTTCTTAGGGTATCTTCCTGCCCTTTTTCCTCCTGAACTACCACTGTATAGAATTTCTTTTATTTTATCTTGAAAGTGGCTAGTGCTTAAGTACAGAACCTCAGTTTTACAGTTAAAAGTAAATTCAAATTGAAGGATGCCATCAATTAAACATAAAAATAAATTTAGAACCATAAGCACATTAAAATATAAGAATAAAATAGTCTTCACCTACAAGACCTTTCTTCTCAAGTTTGTTTTTAGAAAGTAGATTTCTTGTCCAGTAAAATAAGAAGAGCTTGGTTAATTTTTATCAATGCATATATTGATAATAATAAATTCATTTTGGGACAGATATTAAAGTTATCCCACTAAAAGCTTTTTCAGAGAAATGAGTGGCAAAGCCTATACTAAAACCTCTACCCATCGTCAAGCTATTTTTGCTAATACCAGTAAGTGAAAAATGACCAATTATCATGTCATTGACTTGTTAAAGAGCCAGAATGTTAAAGAGCCAGAATCCGTTCATGTTCTTAAGACCCATATAGGCCTTGATTCTCTGATTCCGCTTCTCTAGAAACAATTCAACTGCTCTCCACAACCTCAACTTGTGAAACATTAAAGCTAATAATTCACTGCACAGTCATAAATAGATTAGATAAATTACCCAAGGTTAAGCTTTTACATTTTTAAACTTCGTTAGCTCAAAAGTAATATATTTCAACAACCATAAAAGTTAATGTTGCTGATGACTGTGAGTAGAATCACTTGTGAACAGATAGATGAGAGGAGAATGGGGAAAACAATCTGGGAAACTATGAAAAAAAATCTGTTTACCTACTTTTAATTAAAAATAAATAAAAATAAAAAATTAAATTAATTTCCAATGGCAAGGGAAGTGACTGCTATGGAAAGGGCATTGAAACTTTTAGCATGGGTCAACTAAAGAATATTTAGTTTAATTTCTTCATTTTAAATATGAAGATGCTGAGGCTCAGAGAAATGAGGGTGTGTGCCCAGGACAGCAGAGCTAGTTAGTAGTAGAGTTGAAATTGAACTCACACCTCCTCTCTCTTTCCAACACAAATATAGGGAAGTGGGTGCTTTATACAGAACAGGCATATACCTGACCCAGAGTCTGTTTGAAAATAAAAATGGATACTTTTATTTTCCTCCACAGTTTTTTTTTTTTTTCTATAGTGGCTTTTCATCTAGTCTGATAATCTGTGCACGCCTTGGGTTATCGTAATCTCGCTTTTCCAGCCCCGGAGCTATGAAGCTTAAGTAGGAAAATATATAACTTTCAGTTTTAACAAGGAAAAGTCCCTATAACATAGTATTACAAAGTGTCTGAATTTAGTTGACTTACTTTTTAAAAACTACCAACCAAAATAAAGCAAACAAACAAACAAAGAAGCACTAAGCCTGCATTATCCTTTAGGGTATGACTGTTTCCACCTACCCATGACTAAATGTTCCTGAGTTTTGACCGTACACTTAACATGTCTTAAATTTGGATTAGGGCTATTACTTGCTGTCTAGAAGATTCTTGGCACCCAAGGTGCATTGTGTGTCACTTTCTCATGACAGGGACTCTTTTACTGAGTGTGATTGTGGGAAGCACTTTTCTCCACCTGTGGGAATATTAGCAGCAAGGTGTTTAGTCATGAAATTAAGGAGAACCACGTTGCTCTCTTTCCTGTGGAAACAAATCTGTCCGTCTGTGCCATACCCTGTTTCGCTTCGCTTGGCTGAATTAATCCATACATAAAACTTAATCTGTGGGGCAGTTTTCCTCTTATCTCCACTCTTTGGATTTTGTTTCAGATTTGGGAAATTGGTTTGATCTAAGAGTTTAACTTTCAAGGTCACTTTTTTGGTCGGTAGCCCTCAACATTGCTAAAACATCAATCACAATATGTTTAAAATACTACAGTTTGTTGTTGCTATTAATGCATTTAGTTTTACTTATATGGTACATGTTAGTTAAAATATTAATTTTAGAGGTCAGTGAATTCAGTGAATGTGGGGGAGAATGTATTACATTTAGTTTCTTTTTTCTGCATAAGCCGACTGAGTTGAACTCTTCCCCTTATAGCTGATTTCTTCCTCTCTCAAAGAAACAAACAATTCGGTGTCATTTAAAATAAACATTTTTTTCTGTCAGATTTTTGTTTCCTTTTTTAACTAGTACTTTTATGATACTCACTTTTAAAGAAGACAGAGATCAGCAAATGCTCTGTAACTTTATTACCTAAAGTCCCCAAAATAACTATACTTCCTCTAGACCCAAAATGTGCATCGTATTTTTCAGAATGAAGTTTTTATAAGTTAAATGAAGCTAGTAATTTAAACTGTAGTCTAACCTTTTAGCCTTGCATGAGCAGACATTTTCAAGCTTAATGTTGTTGGGTTTTTTTCATATTTGTAAGGGTATGAATTTGTGGAAATGTTTTTAATCAACTTAAATTTTTTTTAAGTATGCATGTTTTAGCCAACCTTCATCCAACAGTATAAAAATCGGTTGCTTCCATCTGCTAATGAGTCTAAAGAGGCAGCACCTTAACATGTCTGAACCATGACCTTACTAGGATTTAATTCTCTTCATTGTGATATTTCTAAGTTTGTTAATCACATGATTCCT